>NC_025690.1:10847492-10922849 GCF_000633955.1 Camelina sativa | reverse complement strand
GTAGAGACTCCGGTGAAGACTCTTGCCGTCTGGTAAACGTCTGAGCCTTCGCCAGCGAGGATCTCTTTGGGAGAAGTAAGCAAGTTCGAAGAGAGCTTATCAGACATGAAGACTCGACTCATTAAGGTTCCATTGCTTGATGAGCCACAGTTGATTAGGTAATTGTCTTGAGGTTTGAATCCATGGCAGATGCAAATCAAGATCGAAATCGTTGAAATCAAGATGAAAGCTCCGAACTTTACATTACCCATTTTGATTCAACAGAGGAAAACAAAACCTGAAAATGGAACAGATCCGGAAGAAAGAAATCACAAAATTAGGGTTTTTGTATTTGTTATATGAAGTTGGAAACAAAGTAAAGATGGAAACTTTCCAAGATCAAGAAAAGACCAAACTACAGAAAAAGTGAGAGAGAAACAATAAAATTTATTTACCTTTTAAGACAAGAAATCTAGTAGAAGTAACGGTCCCATGAAAGACTGATCAAGGTAATGAATAGATCAAGAAACTGATTTTTTTCTTTTTCAGATTTTGAGTGTTGGGGTTTGGGTTTGGGTTTGGGTTTGGTTTGAATAAAATATAGCAAAAACTATACTCATAAAAAGAGAATAGTTTACAGCAAAGACCAGACTGGTTACAGGATATTTTTGATTCTTTGTGTACTCTGCAAAATATGAACTCAGGACTATGAGAACAGAGAGATGAAGAAGAAAGAAGATGAAAGAAAAAAAAAATCGAATTTTTTCTGGTTGTATTTGTTTTTCTTTTTTTTGACTTTTTTTTTTCCTTTCTAATGGCTAAGGAAGGAAGAGAAATAAGGAATTTTGAGAAAATGATTAGAAACGTAAATTATTCGTCGCATTTAATATGTCAAATGCATAAAGCTGTTTTTTATTTGTGGTCGAAAATAGTAAAATACAAAAAAAAAAAATTGAAAATGGTTAGATATTTGTTTTTTATTTTATTTCAGGTGCTTTGGCTATGGTGGTGGTTTACAACAAAGTCTTTGTTTGTTATTATTTTTATTTTTCTTTGTAAATTTTTAAGATATTTTAAAAATTCCGACAATATCGATGAAGAGATCACTTGAATTCATGGAAACCTTTTTTGGGTTGTCTTCACTTTTGATAGTGAATTAAATTCTTGTCGATCTATACTTTTATAGCATTTGTTTACCTTATTCTAGAATATAACAATATTACTAATTTATATTGCATAAAAATTCTTTTTATGGTACGTTTTCCGTTTCTGAAATGTTTCGGTAGCAGAAACTCGTGGAAACACGGAAACAAACCATGGAAAAACGATTCCTAAAAATTTATGTTTGGAAATACGATAGAAATTCAGTTTCCGTTTTGGAAACACGATAAAAACTTTTTTTTAGCTTAGGAACTTAATAAATAAAATAATTTGAAAATATATATTCATAATACATATGAATATATAATATTATTAGTGTTTTAATTCAACTATTTTGATATTTATGTTTCGAATTTGTGTTGTTATAGATATTCCTTTTGGTATAGGTTTTATGTTTGTGTTTTATTATGTATATACATATATATCAAGATATATACACATACGTTTCCAAAACATTTCCATTTCTTAATTATAGAAAAAAATCGTTTTTTGTTTTCAAAACGTTTCGTCCGTTTCAGTTTCTATGTAACCTAGTTACTAATTACGTCTTTAATCTTTAGAAATCTTGGTTTTTTTTGTATTTATGCAGATCTTTTTGGGTTTGTAAGATTTTAAGAGAATGACAACATTTTAGTTTAACCACTCCATTATATATAAACCATACGGGACATGAAACATGTTATCAATTAATTAATAGGAAATAATAAGATCCCACTAATGCACCTTGTGACATTATTCTTAAATAGAATTATTACCCAACAAGACACCGCAACCAAATATATTAATATTGTTTTTAGTGGCTGGCAAAAATTGATAGATGCAATAGTGAAGTTTGAGAAATGATTTTCGTTTTTTTTTGGATTAAATAAGTAAACCAAGATTGGTGGAAGCCCATAGTAAGCATAGTAGTTGTTAGACCACGTCTATGTACATGGTTTTATCTTAGTCTTCCTCACATCTAACTAAAGCATGAATGTTAAAAATGAAAGGTTTCTACTTAGCTTTTTTATAGGTTGGGTTTGTCGGCAGCTTTGACTGTTTTCTCCTTTTTATCTTAAGATAGAGTAAAGGTAATTATACTTTCCATTTATCGGTTTCAACAGCCTGTGACCAATTTGGTATACAAATTACATAGTAGTAATCATATAAGGGCCAAAAGACTCCAAACCACAAGTTTGGAGGCCTATTTGATCCGCCACCCTGTTACAAGCTCGTGGAGAGCCGTTCTGTTCAAGAAACACTAACACTTTATATATATATTGATGTATTAAAATTTTCAAATAATGTTATATATGTCATATAGTGTATCTGTTTCTATCTTATGGTTGTATAGCGCGATACAATTAGGGCTCAGTCTATATCATACTTATCTTGGTTAAGTGGAATGTAACGGGTAAAGCTGTATACTCATAACCTTGTTGGCATATTGGCATTAGAACTACGTTACAGACGCAAAGACTAAAAATGAGTTCAGGGATAAAAATCTGGTACTTTTACGAACATGACATAACCGATAGTAATGTTGATAAAATCTGTCACTTTCATCGTTTCTCGGTTACGCGCATGCATTTCTGGAATATGAAGCATCATAATGATGGTGTGCAACTAAAAGGCGAAAATTATGAAAACTAGACGAATTCGTATGTGCGGAATGCCTTGTCGTTGAGATTGAACAGTGGGAGCTAGCTGAGGTCGTATCCATCACTGTGGCATGAATCATGAATAGTATACCATTGAATCAAAGCCTATCGACCACCAGATGTTTTGTTGAAGAGACAACCATGTCGTGTGGGATCATTTAAAAGTTTTTTTATGGACCACATTTGGAACATTACGTAGCGCCATTTAGTTAATTTATAGACCTTTATGACCACTATAAATACTAGTTATCGGTAACTATTATGTATACATTCCCATATATTTTATATTTATTTTAAAGATTATTGAGTTTTGTTTAATTTATTGACCTTTATGAGCACTAAACTAGTTATCGCCTTATCGATTACTATTATGCATGTTACTCATTGATGAATTTTCGAATTTTGAATTTTAAGTAACTGAACCATTATACCGATCGATAGATCAGGATAGACAGGGCAAATGAAGGTCCCGATCGAGTTCTATGTTCAGTCTCTTTAGGAATTAAAAAATCCGTGAACAACTTAAGAAAAGACAAAACTGCGACATTCTCCTAATATTTCTTAGTCGACGTTCGAATCCCTACACCAATTTCAACCTATGATTACCACTAATATGCGAGCAAGTCGGCTAAACACATAAAATTCCAACCATACAGATTTAAATATTCATGAATGATGACTACATTGGTATTGTACAGACGTATTTACGTGTATATATACAGTAGAACCTCTATAAATTAATATTCGGTAAATTAATAACTTCTATAAATTAATAAATTTCTCCGGTCCCAAGTTGGGACTAGTGTAATTTTGGACACTATTCGATAAAATAATAAATTAATAATTTTTTGAAAATCCCATGTAAAAATATGATCCCATCAATATCATAAATTAATAATCAAATAAACTAGTATATATATATCTAAGAAATATTAGGAGAAAATATGAATCTATTGTTGTTTGAAATATGAATCTATTGTTGTTTGTTTGTTCTTGAATAGGTTGAAATTGGTGTAGAAATATGAATCTATTGTTGTCTAATCTATTGTTGTTTGAAATATGAATCAATGCAAATATGAATCTATTGTTGTTTGAAATATGAATCTATAGTCTGGAGAAAATATGAATCTATTTCAATCTATTGAAATATGAATCTATTGTTGTCTGATTTATCCACAGTATGTACGGGTTGTTACCTAATATATATATCTAAGAAAATCTATTGAAATATGAATCTATTGTTGTTTGTTTGTTCTTGAATTTGCATTCTTGTTGGAGAGCATCTCTAATCTTTATGATTGCATCAAAAACTTCTGGTGTTGTCTTTTCAAATCGCATCTAAAAATTGTAGAGAGTTTTTGCCGCGATAATTGCTTCCTTACGTATAACTGGTTCTAAAGGTACCGTCGTATCTTCTTCAACTACATCATCACCTTGAAAAATAGTAGTATCAAATTCTTCTAAACTCTGAATTTCTGATAAAAAGTTCTCTTCATAAATTAATATTTTATTAATTTATCGATAAATTAAAACCTCTATAAATTAATAAAATTTCATGGTCCCGACCTTATCAATTTATAGAGAATCTACTATATATCAATTATAAATCGGATGAATCTGATATAAAAAACAACAACAAGAACAAAATATTGGATGAATGTGAGCTGTTTACTTTCAAAGTTTCTATTAATGGGCCCATAACAATACAAACTAACAAAATATCCACTCCACACGAAGTCAACCCCAAAATATTAGACCAAATTCACTCAATCAGATAAGTTGGACCAAACTGATCAAGTGTGAATTATTTCTTCACAAACTCAAGTTTGAATTCATTTGATATTCTCTTTTTTTTTTTTTTTTTTTTTTTTTTNCTGTTAAAAAAAAAAAATCAAATCTCCGACAAATTAGTTATCACTTGTACCTTTCCGAAAATGCATGTATTTAATAGCTAAACAGTATAGTTAAAGAGAAATACCCTAAAAATTAAATCTTTTTCAACTGAAAGCTATTAAAATGAATTTTAATTAGAGCACCAGTAAATCAATAATTATAAAGGTCAGTGACCTTCTTCGTTTCCTTACCTCATAATCATAGCATGATAAAACCAAAATTTCAGAAATCATATAGTCCATTTAGTCGTAGTCAACTATAAACACATTGTGCGAATAGACGCGTATAATAATATCACAATAAGTCAATACGTTAAGTCAACCATATATATAAATATGCAATTATAAATGATATATATAGATGCATTCGTGTATTACGCTAAGTAGCTCATTTTATATCATGGCTACGCTTCTTCTTCTCACTCTCCTCTCTCTGACCACTCATAACATTTTCTCTCGCAGAGAGTACGTACCAATTACACTAGTCTCTCCATGCATTAATCTTCGTTTTATCTTAAACTAAAGATCTCATTCGATTGTATTTTTTGGTCTCTAATCGTGTTTTTTTCTTTCTTATCTCTGGATTATTATTAGATATAAGCATCGACTGTGGAGCTTCGAGATCCTACGTGGACGCTGACAATGTAACATGGCTCGGAGACAAAGGCTTCGTCACTACGGGTGAGTCGTTCCAAATTCCGGGTAACCTTACAGAGCCGATCAACAACCTCAGATACTTCTCTTCCGGTCAAACCAACTGCTACACCAACATTCCGGCTACGAAAGGCGGGAAAACTCTCGTGAGAACGCTGTTTTACTACGGGAACTACGACAAAAAGTCGTCGCCACCGTCGTTTAACGTTGTTTACGATGGGAAACACCTTGACAATGTTGTTACTGATTCACTGTTTGTCTCGGAGGTGATATATGCTCCGGCGAGTGAGAATATCAGCGTTTGCCTTATCCGTACATCGCCTTCGGATGATCCTTTTATATCATCTATTGAAGTTTATAGTTTGGACGCTGGGATGTATGAAGATCTTGGACCTGACGAAGGTCTCATTCTCCGACAAAGATATGCGTATGGTGCCAAAGAGCTTATAGGGTAATCCAGTTAACTCTAACTAATTCAAATTAAGTTAAATCTGTTTATTGACATTTTTAAAAACCTAAAATAAAATTTTGTTTGTTTTATTTAAAGTAGACTAACATTTTGTGTGTGATACTTGTGGAGGTTTTTCTGAATTTAGTTTACGTTTATTTATATTTTAAGTTCTTAATATAGTATATGAATTATATAAAAAAAAATCATTTACATTCTCATTTGACTATTGAGTTTTCTCCCTTTTGTTGGTTTCTTGCAAATATATTGTAGCTACCCTTTAGACCCGTACGGTAGGCTATGGTTCCAGTCAAGTTCCAACGACCCAACAATCAGCGAATTAACGACCTCAGCCCCATCCATCGACAATTCTGGCGCGTCAAACAAGCCGCCCGAGATTGTAATGTCAAAGGCTTTGTCAGCAGCCAGCTTAATTCTATCAGACGACACACTACCCTTAGCGGGCTTACCGGTTTACTTGGCTCTATACTTCTCGGAGCCTCAGAGTCTAGGTCGGACTCAAACACGGTCGTTCAACATTTTCTTAGATACCAACGAAGTGGGTTCAGGCCCCATCGTACCGGTGTTCGGGAAAGTGACTCAAGTTGTCGTAAGAGATGTGGTGGCCACGTCAGTTTCCCAAGTGGTCCTTCAGTCTACAGATGACTCTACTTTACCTCCTATTATCAATGCTTTGGAGCTATATTCGATAAGTTATTGCCAAGACGGTGGCGATAATGGAGGAGGAGAAAGTGGCAGTGGTGGTGGAGGAGAAAGCGGCGATAGCAATGATAATTCGAAAGGTAAGTTTACTTTCTGACTTATAGATTATAGATATATTTAAGCATTGAAGCCTACCAGATATTATATACTTTTGAAATAAATAACTAAACTTGAACATGAAGATCTTGGTATTATCAATGTATATGTTTGGACTATGGTTTAATGGAATGAAATGAGACAAAACAAAATTACTGTATATTTTATTATATATTAAATACTACAATGTTGTTATTTGATTACAGTTATAGGTTCTGGAGGAACGGAAACACGAACGAACAATGCAGTGGGAGGTTTGTACTCGCGAACTATATCCATTTTTATCTGATGGTTATTTTTAATTGATTGGTTCAATTTGTTTCGATGAAAGATTATACTAACTACTGATTTGTTGACACTATCACTATTAACCAGACATTTAAATAGATATTATCCCTTTTGTTTTGTTTGCAGTGATTTTGAATATAAATACAATTGTTGGTTAATAAAAACCATTTTGACTCCTTGGCATCACGACGTTTTAGGTGGGGGAAACAATGTTAGACGGAAGAAGAAAAACAAATTACCACTCATTCTTGGCCTTACGTTCGCCTCCGTGTTTGTGGCTCTCTCGTCAGCGTTTGCGGCTATTTTCTTAAGAAAACGTACACACGCTAAGCCACAGTCCAACACGCTACCAACCACGTCCCGAGGTACATAATCTTGATGGGAAAAAATTATACATATTTATCTATTGTATTTGACCACTTAAGTATATTTTTGGGGCTGTCTTATTTCTTAAGGGCCTGGAAAAGTGACAGGGATATCACCTTTAGTTGGACAGCAATTGGAGAGGGATGCAAGCCAACCAGGACATGATGACCCGGGTATGTATGATATCGATGAGCTAATTGGCGTAAACGATTCATATGTCGTTCATCAAGATGATCATCATCAACATGGACCAGTTTAGTCGCTGACGACCTGGAATATATGATACTTAAAAGTTTAAATTTGTCGATGCTAAATTGTCACGTGAATATCTCTCAATCCCAAAGAAACACTGTAGTCATATATATATATATATATATATATATAGGAGTGTCAAAATGGGTAACCCGACCCGACCCATACCATATGGGTTGGAGGTTTTCGTGGGCGGGTTCAACCCGACCCATTTATTATAATGGGTTGAGTTTATATACCCAAACCCAATAATATAAAACCAATGGCTAAATGGGTTATATGGGTTACCTATATATAAAGAAAATAAAATAAAATAATTAATATTAAATTCATAACATATTATATAAAATAGAATTATAGAACCAACCAAAGTTTTCAAGCTTAAAAAAATAATATATAGATATTAAAATAGAAAAAACATACTAAAATCCGAAAGCCAAAAATCCATAAGACCAAAATAATAAGTCATTTTTAATTTAAAATAAAAACCATTCTTAATTTAAAATTAAAAAAACACTTGAATCTTCTTTAGATGATCCAATCAGATTCTACATATTAATATCTACATATTAGTTGCAAAAAGAAGATATTTTACATATTAATATATACATATTATATTATATATTATATATATATATATTAATTTTGTTTTTTTCTGATTAACCCATGGGTAACCCATAACCCTAATGGGATTACCCCGTTAAACCCACAAACCCATTGGACGAACCCATCAATACCCATTTATTTATATGGGTATAAAAACTTAACTCATACCCGTTAAAATAATAGACAAACAGGGTAAACCCATGGGTTTCTACCCATTTTGACATCCCTATATATATATATATATATTCTTTTTTTTCAATTTAAATGATGAATTTGAAATCTTCCATCTCCTCCTCGTCAATCTTTATTGTATCCTTATTTTAAAAATTTATTCAAATATGTGCAGTATTACTATTTGGAAAGGATACAATAATTAAAAATAATATCAAAACGGAAAATAAAATTAACAATAAAAAATAATAAAAAAAGAGGGGAAAGAAAAATTAACAAAGAAAATTTGACAAAAAAAAAGACCCCAAGAAAACTTAGGAAGGAAATAAAATTAGATTGTTAAATGTTAATTTACTACTCTTGTTTATATATTAGTGCAGCTCCATCCTTCAATATATAAAATTAGGGGCTCTGTCGCTTAAGAGCCTATGACAATGTCTACCAAGAAGGCACCATATCTTTGTTTTTTCTCATTGCCAAAAGGTTTGGATTTGGATTGTTCTATCTATACAATTAATTGGGAAGCACATTTAGAAAAAAAAAAAAAACATAACATATATCCATGTTGCCAAACAAACCACTTACCTACACAATTAAAAAAAAAAACAAAAACAAAAAATATATCTTTACTTATCCTATTAAACACGTTGTGACTAAGAAGATGAATTCTAAATCCATATCCAAACATATATATTCCAGTAATTGAGGTTTGCGTATAGGGATAATATAAAATTGAATAAATAATTTAAGGAAAATAGAATTAATTCTACAAAACACAAAAATAGGAACTAATCTGTGCCAGCAATTATAATGTTACGAATCTTTAAATTCAATAATAACAATAATTAATTACACATTCCACATAATTAGTACTTACCATAACAATAACAACAATAATTATATGTAATTCCTTAAATCTTTCATATGGCGATTTTAAAAATCTAATCATATATAAATTCGTTTAGATACTAATCATAAACTCAAAATTCCAAATTAAAAAAGAATATTACCTAATATGCAAATCAAGATTGTATCATTATCTACATATACTTCGATTAACTTTACGATATTCCTATTTTTACTAAATATATTAATTACGAACACGTTAAAATCTAAAATTTGAAATTTAGTTTAGAAAATCTTCAAAGTAGTTATTCACATAATATTCAAATCATCCTAAATTTAGGAACTTACAAAAATTTGTTGTTAAGAATTTTATTCAGAAAATATAGGGTTTCATTTGAATATATAAAAAAATTAGGATAATAAATTCTAAAGAAAATTCTGAAACCGACGAACCTATCCTATAAATATGGTCATCGTGTGAATTAATGATCTATATAATGTATCACTATCAATTCACACAAAACTATCAGATCCCTTCTCAAGAACCAAAAAATACTCTCAATAGAGATATAATATGAAATATGAAGGACCAGCAACTAGCAGTAAAATCGTCAAACATTTCAATACATCTTCACGTGTTAGAAGATACTCCATATGCAGAAACAATACACTACACATTTCGGTGAACCCTTTCTAAATTGTATGTTTCTTATAATAACTTACTAACGCTATATATTTTTATGTTGTTTGTTTACAGGGAATAAAAATGAATCTTGAAGTGAAAAAGACAATTGATTACAGCTTGTGAAGGTTAATTACACTTATGCAATATCTTACGAACCAACAACATAATTAGTTTTTAATTATTTTTCTTCATTACTACTGTGGTTTTAATTAGTTTTTGTTCTTTGTGTTTAGTTTATAACTCATCCATCATTATCATTTGCGATTAGAACTGATTGCTAAATCATTTGTTAAAACACTACTTATTATAACTTAATCATGTCATATGATATGTATTTAGATCTGTATTTAGCAATCACAACTATGGTAACAATCTTTTGAGATCTTGAAGAAGAATGGAGTGACGGACTCGCAACAGAGAAGAGTAAGTTAATTACTCAATTCTTTCTTCTTACCATGCATCAATTTTTATGTAAACCATTATCTTTCTTTTTTAATTCAAGAATTTGTGTCTTATTTGGTGTTGAACAACAAAGGTGTTAACATCAACATAAGGATGGTTCATAAGGTAAACGTGAGTTTTGTTATTTTAATATGAGGTTTCATAAACTGCATACTTTTATTGACATTCTTTTGGGTTGGAAATCATACAAGTGACACCAAAGACCAACGACGAAACTAATGAGGCCGCTTCGGAAGCACACAAATTTACTGCCACCGAGGTCTAAGATGCAGCCGGTTCCTAGAGGCTGATGCCAATCAAAAAGAAAGAACGATTTCTCCTTTACTCTCTTTGTTTGTTTTTTTTTCGTTTGTGACATATCAAACATAATACTATAAAAATATGAAAGTAAATGTTTGTTTAGCCAAACTTAGAATTCTTCACTTCTACTCCAATTAGTACGCGTGGGTTTGAATCGCTTACATATTTCCTTCTTCTTATTTTTTTTTGGAAGAAACATATTTCCTTATCTATGGGAATAAAATATATAATCTAAAATATATAAATTAATTTGTATCAAAATAGACATATCCAATTATTCTTTTTGTCTATAAACATATAAATGATTTTGTCTCAAAATAGACATATTTCCTTATCTATGTGAATAAAATATATCCACATTTTCGTTACTATTTTTTTTCTTTTTAATATTCTTATTTATAACAAAAACATATCCAATTATTCTTTTTGTCTAACATGAACCAAAAACAAATTCAAAACTAAACTAATATAAGTTTGAATTATAAAAGTTAATAATATTATAGGCAATTCTCATAAGTTCAAATCACAATATCTCTCTTACTAGGCCTGGGTATATGAATAATCTGTTCGGGCTAGGATATTAACCGTTCGGATTCGGATAAACCGGTTTAGGAAAATATAATCCATTGGATAATTTTAGAGTTTCGGTTTGAGTTCGGTTTGGACACTCTCGGGTTTTTGTTGGTTTGGATTACAAATTTTAGAACCCGATTACTACCCGAACTACCGGGTACCAAAAAAAATTCTTAAATTAGTTAAATTTAAATAATTTTAACTAAATTATCACATATGTAACAAATATTTTTTTGGATATTTTAATTATTTTAGGTATTTAGGTATAAAACTAATTGATATATTCAAAATGATAAAATTTTGGATAATTAAATTATATCAGTGCTAAATATTATTAATATTGTAGATAATTCTATATTTTTGGGTTTTATGGGTACCTGTTTGGATAGCGGATATTACCCTAACCCGAACCCAAACCCATGGGTTTAGCAATATAGAACCCAAAAGAATTATTTAGGTATACCTGAACCCAACCCTGAACCGGTCATTTGGGGTCGGGTTTTGAATTGCGTATCCGAGTACGATTTTTTTTCCAGCCGTATCTTTTACATATTTCTTTATATGTTGGACTAAAATATATAATCTCAAATGGGAATTAAAACCAGGATTATGAGATGTAAAAACATTTCATATATGGGACGAAATGAGTTTCTGTCCCGAAATAGTCATACCACCTTTCTGTTACTATATTTGTTTTTTTTTTCATGTAGTGTTCTTTACTTAACTGCTACGAATTATGAATATGAATTTAATAACATTATTAAAAAATACATTTATAAACATATGTAATATAATGCAAATTTAACTTTTAAAACGTATGTAATATAATGCAAATTTAATATAATAACAAATTTAACTTTTAAAATTAACACCCGCACATATGTGCGGGTCGGTCACTAGTTTTAAACTAAACTAGGAGATATCCCGTGTTTAAAGCACGGATCAACATTTATAAAAAAAAACTATTATAATAATAAAAACTATTGTTATATATTTTTTTAAAAGTTATGTTGTTTGAGAGAATATTTATTTTTAATTGTTCTGTAAATCGATTAGTCTTTTTGAATACTAATTATTTTAGAATTTCATAGTATTTTATTTTTGACGTATATTACAGTTTTATATTGTTTGTTTGTTGTATTTGCATCATTATTTTGGAAAATATGAAGTAAAAATTTTAATATTATAATTGGTAAAAATTATTGATTTATCATCTATATAAATTTATTTTTACTAACCGGCAATGTAGAAATTAAAACACACATTTTTTATAGATTGAGTAATATATCTCCGTTTTAAAAAATTCAAATCACAACATATGCAGAAAAAATCAGCATTTTATTAATCATAAGTATTATTTGAAAATTCCAAACAATTTGTAAATAAAAGAAAATAAAGATGATAGGAGTATCATAATTTGAAATCTTAACAAAATCTTCGAAATTTAGTTATTAAAAATAATTTTATTGTGTACTTAGATAGAAAATCCTACTTTTTGAAATTCTGATTGGTTTATATTTTTTTTTTAAAATATTTAGTAATTTTCGTCCATAATTTATTATAGAGAGAAAATATTTTTTTTCTAGATTTTTTTTATATTTGATCTGTCAGCGTTTTTGAGTTTTTTTTTTTAAATTATATTTATTTAATTGATTAACTAAGCTTAATTAAGTTTTCCTAATGGCAATTGAATGTAATTTTTTACACATTTTAAGGTTATTTTCATATTTGTACTTCCCAATTAATATAGTAGGATAAATTATTTAAAATTTAATGATATAAAATGTTTCTAATAACAGTGGATTTTAAAATATTTTTCTAAATTATTAATTTAATAGGATTAAAATTTTGGTGAACACATAGAGGTTTATGTAAGAGGGAGTATAATTTTTTAATAAGTGTCATTGTCTCAACTCTCCTAATCTAATACTTTAAAAATATTTTATTACATTTTTTTTTTCATTTATATGGAATCATTGTTGCAACTTGTAAATGTTTGTTAAAGTTAACATATTATTTTGCTTGGTAGAGAAAAATATTAAATTGTATGCTCGGATATGAATTATTCTCAAAATTTATTCTGTTTATATGACAGTTTGATCAAATCAACAATATCATAATATAGTCCTTAAACGCATTTTACTTTTACGTAAATTTTACAATTGGTATTCCTCGATAATAGGTACTAGATTAGTACCCGTGCTATAGCACGGGTTAAAATTTATTTTATACAACAAATTTAAATATTTTTATTTGATATATTTTTTAGCATTAAACAATATCATCATATAACCTTGATATTTTACATTTAAACCGAATTATAAGTTTATAACTTATTTTATTATAAAACTAACTACATTTTAATTGGTAAATAATAATAGAATATGTAAATAAGATATGCATCTGTTTCTGAGGAAAGAAGTACATATAACTTTAAATTGTGATATGATATTTAAATTGTACATATTATAAATAATAAATTTTAGATATGATATTTATTAAAATGGCAAGGGTTTATTATTAAACCCTATAAATTTTGATTACCAAGTGAACCCTATAAATCTCGATTATCAAGCGAACCCTATCAATAGATCTCGAATCTCGATTATCAAGCAAACTCGTAAAGGTAAATTACACAAATGATACACTTAAATACAACTACAATGATTAATGTTTTAATTTTATAACCAATTAATGACTCATATATCTATTATATAGACTAAAAAAATTATGTACTGACTGGACTCATATATTTATTATAAAAAATTGTGTAGACTATGTGTAAGCGGTATTTTTAATTTTAAATATTTTTGGCTGTCGAAGGGGTCTACAGAGTTAATCCTATTTAAAGCGGGAGATATTTAAATTTGTTAAATCTCCTTAAACATTATATAGAAGTAGGGGTATATATTGTTAGGTAAGATCGAAATATTGTTTAGTTTAACAAAAATTACAGTTTTTATGTTTAGGGTTACCGAACTCGGAAGATTTCTCGAGTTAAAATATTTTGTTTCATTTGTGTATATCATCTTTTATTCCTTCAAATGGTATTATTATTCCCAATTAGGCTTAAAGTGGATTCATTGCCATTGCTATTATTAATAATTAATAATTAATTATGAATAATTGAATAAATAAGCGATATAGGATCTAACAGTAATCAAAGTAGACCCGTAAATATCAAAAGATTATCAAATGTTATACTTCAATTATTAATATGTCAATTCTATAACCAACTAATGACCCATATAACTATTATATGGTCTACCAAAAATAAGTCATGTACTTCCCAAATATTAAAGAGGGGATGTACTAAACGGACCTGGAATATTGAAAAATATCACAACTGAAGAAGATATTATAATTATAAGCCTAAATCTCACTTGAATGAATGTTGTGTTGATTTTGTAACAACAATTACCTAACTAAAGATGAATATCACGAGAACCATTTGATATGAATAAAACTGTTAGTTTGAGTTCCTTAACACATAATTTTGCATTCAAAAAATAGGAACACCAAAGATAGATTATTAGGATGGAGCATCCATCTGGCTCCCAGTTGCCTTATTTATCTTCTTTTTAGTTTATACTTCAGCCCTTCACCAGCTCCAACCTATGAATAGTACTGAATTTGATATACACAAAAATCGACTAAGCACATGAAATTATCCAAACATTTTATTCCCACTATGTTGAATATCTTTTTTTTTTACTTTATTAAAACATAGACATACATTTACTAATATAATGAACTTATAAATAAAAGTGTATAAATTTGAGCCGTTTACTTTTAAAGTCTTTGCGCCATATGAGAAAACAAATGTCGTTGACTTCAGTCTCCCCACTGTATGCTAAGTCAACCAAATGAGTTGGATAAAACTTAAGCTTCAATCATTTTTATCAAATAATGAAGTTCCCTTCAATTTTCATGACTTCTACATTTCTAATTTGTAATTAATATAAGGCTGGTCACTTTTTAGAAATCTACCATAAAAAAAAACATAATGACATTCTGGTGTATAAATATATTGTAACAAGGTATTTTTTTGGTAATTTTTACATGATTGTATCTCTATATTCATATGACTGTATGTTATATATATATATATATATATATAGCTCTCTATAATCACATGACTGTATGTTTTATAATATATCTGCAAGTAGTTATCATAGAAATAATTAGTCGGTTTTGAGTATTTTGTCAATCTACCAAGACGCTTTCTTGAATTCACAATTGTCTAAAACCAAATCAAGATCTGCACGATGCAAATATTCTATGAGCTGTGCATTTTAAATAAGTCAAGTCAACTAAAAATTATATGAGTTTTACAATCTCAATACCTCAATTCAACAAGATATGAACATACTTAATTTCATCTATATATTACGTATGCATTTGTGCATGTAATGAAGTTAAATTAGCTCGTTGATGATGGCGGCACTTCTTTATCTCATCACCCTTTTTTTCTCTCCCAGCCATAATGGTTACATTAGCAGAAAGTACGTTACAAGTATAAAGCCCCTCCGACATAATGTTTTCTTAATTTGACCCTGTACACTTTTGTTTAACTCGTTTTTCTCTTGTCTTTTGCGCTATCATTAGGTATAAGAATTGACTGTGGATCAACGGGATCTTACATTGAGTCCAACAATGTAACATGGGTCGGAGATAAAGGCTTTGTCACCACTGGTGAGCCTATGAAGATTCCAGACGTTGTCACAAAGCCGATGAACACTCTCCGGTACTTCCCAACCGGTCAAACCAACTGCTACTCCAACATTCCGGTGACCAAAGGCAAGAAAACCCTCGTGAGGACGAGCTTTAAATACGAAAACTACGATGGGAAGTTCTCGCCACCATCTTTTGACGTTATTTATGACCGCAAACACCGTGACCTTATTAAAATTACTTAGTCGTTGCTCAACGACGAAGAAAATTTCTATTTCTCGGAGGTGATATTTGCTCCGGCAAATGAGAATATCAGTGTATGCTTCTTCCGGACGTCTCCGTCCTATAACCCTTTTATATCTTCTATTGAGGTTTATGGTATGGACGCTGGCATGTACAACGATCTTGGTCCTAACGAAGGTCTCCTTCTACAAGAAAGAACGGCGTACGGTACCGAAGAGATTATAAGGTAAACTTTTTTCTATATGCATCTAATAATCGTACTAGTAAAGCTTTTATGATGTGTTTTCCTTGACATTACTTTTCTTAAAGCTTTATATCAGCGACTCTTTTACCCTAGGTTTAGACAAAATTTATTAATTCATAAATAAACAGTTTGTACGTCAAGTGAATTTTTTAGAATTGTGTTAATTAATATTTAATAATGATTACTTTCTTTCAAGGTAATATTTTTACGTACGTACCTATGTAATTAATTTTTATTTTATTGGTTTCTTGGAAATTTATATAGCTACCCGTTCGACCCTTACGGTAGGCTATGGTCCGCGTCAGGATCCCAAGACAACCCAACACTGACCGATCTATCGACCTCTGCCCCATCAATAGACATCACCCGAGCCTCGAACAAGCCGCCCGGGATTGTTATGTCAAAGGCAGGGTCAGGAGACGGCTTAAAAATTTCTTATGAGGCTCTACCCTCAACTGGGATAACGGTATACTTGGTTCTTTACTTCTCAGAACCTCAGAGTCTAGGTCGGACCCAAAGAAGGTCTTTCAACGTTTTCTTGGACACGACTCAAGTGGGTTCGCGTCCCATTGTACCGGTGTTTGGGAAAGCGACTCAATTTGTTTTGAGAGATGTAGTGGCCACGTCGATGTCCGAGATAATCTTTCAGTCAACCGATGACTCGGAGTTGCCGCCCCTCATCAATGGGTTTGAGATGTACTCAATAAGTAACAGCAACCAAGACACACAAGGTTAGTTAATTATTTGGTAAATTTAAATTACCAAAAGTTTCTCAAATTTTAAGTAAATAACCAAACTTGACCATGCGTTTACGTATGAACACTTCGAACTCTGGTTTATGGAATTTAAATTTCATTGCTTCCAACTTAAGATTCAATTGACATTGAGTATATAGAATGAATGATTGATGTTAATCTATAAGAAATATATCATAATATGAAATGTTTTCAATGATATTCTCTAATTTCATTTGGTATTTGATTAAGGTCCTGGAGATACGGAACCACACAAAAACAATGCCGTAAAAGGTTTGTACTCAGTACTCACAATCTGTACCCATTTTATTCTTTCTATGTTTGGGGTAATAAATTATTGTTACATTTTTTGTTAATGCAAACACAAATTTTTGAATTTATTATTATGTTTTAAAAAAAAATATATTATTAAGTTGAAAGGAAAAGAAAAGCGCTTAGTCATTTTTATCACTATATATAGTAATTTATTATTACATATATGTTTTTGAACTGAAAACTCATATACAGCATACAATACTTTTCATATCTATGAACTTCAATTTTTCAGGTAATAATTGAATGATCGGTAAGTCCAACCATTTAATTATTTAAGAAAATATCGAAGCTTCATAAGATATCATTAAAACTTGATTAACAAATTTATGAATTTTGAATATGAAAGCGTACATATTTTATTTTATATAGGTTATTATATTAAATCTATAAGAAATCGTATAGTGACAATAATCTAACCATGTCTATATAATTTAATTTTAAAAAGTAAAACCTCGTTATTTCCTTATTAATATAAATTAAAAAAAAATGGTCTTGTATTATTACGAATACCTTAATTTGTTACCATATTATTAAAGAAAATAATATGACACCTTTTCTATACATAGAACCTTTAGATGTGACAAAAACAAAGGCAGGAAAGAAGAAGAAAAACAAATTACCACAGATTTTTGGTGTTACGTTTGCCTCCGCGTTTGCAATTCTCGCATCCGGTTTTGGGGCTATTTTCTTGAGAAAGCGTCAAAACGCACGACCACACTCCAACACAACACCGACTATGTCCACAGGCATAACTATATTGTTGCTTAATCACTGTGTATATATAATGAGATTGAATATTCGAATATAGATGACAAACAATATTATTAATTGGTGTTGGTCTCTGGAAACTTTTCAAGGGCATGGAACAGGCACGGGGATGTCACCACTAGTTGAACAGCAATTCGTCAGCGACACGAATGACTCGTATGTTGTTTAAGATGAACATCATTGACGTGGAGTCGCGAGAAGCTATTCTACATTTATTTTCTTATTTCTGATTTTTATTTATTTTATAAATAAATATTCTATACAATTTTATATCCGACCAACAATTGTTATAAATCACTAGTGGGAATGGTAGTATCATATAAATGCTTCCGTGGTTTTGTAAGAAGTGAACAAGGTCTATACAAAGATTACTTCCGTGGTTTTGATCCGAGAATACTACAATCAACACAAGGTATTGAAACAAAGTAGATTCAATTTAAAAATTTGATAATATGGAGTCTGTCAATTTAATACGGAGAAAAATTAATCCTGCAAAGTTATATATTCTCGACTAATTTGACTGGTTTTAAAAATTGATTTAAAAAAAAATAACTAGCCGAAATTAGACTTGTAATCTATATATAATAGCAAACCCACTTTTTTATGTCATCTTTAATTCAACGGATGAGAATTGTTCTATTATTCCATCTAACGGTTGATACTTATTAATGATCTAAGAGTTGCAAGTCTTTTTCCTTCAAATAAAGTGTCTTTTCGTATTTTTTAATTATTGCATCTATTCATCGTACCTTCATCTTTTAAAAATCCTACCTATTTATTTTTGCATCTCTTGGTTTCACACCTATAAGTTTTGCACCTTTTTATTTTACACCTTTTTATTTATTATATATCAACTTCTATGGAATACAAAAACAAGTTTCAAATTTATGGTTTTCAGAGTATTTTTAAAAGTTAAAAATAAAATCAAAGAATTGTTTTATTAGAGTGCTTTTAAATTAACCTGCATCAATCTCTATATCAAAGTATGTTTATAAACTTGTTAGTGTCCATTCTGAAAAATTGGTTTTGTTCCCTTTTCTGTTTCATTCTCATATATAGATTATAGATTAAGGGAAATTTGGTTTTTCTTAAGTGATTTGTTTGTCTATATGTTGTCGGTTAGATAATTTTATAATAGCAACCCCATTTTTAGACACTGCTGACGTCATTTTTTTAATCCAACAAATAAAATTATTTTATTTTCTCATTCAACCGTTTAGATCTAAGATGATGTCATTAATTTATTAAATGAAAAGATACTTCTCTTTCTTCCCCAAATCATCGATTCTCTTTGTTTAGCCCTCCGAATCAACGCTTCTCTATCTAAAAAACATGTTCAATTGCCTCTTTTCAGATCTATATATTTGGAATTTGTTCAATCATTTTAGTTGTTATGGTTCACATTTTATCTATATATTGTCTTATTGTCGTGAATTTACTGCAAGGAGTAGTTTACTCTCTCTTCTCTTTGAATAACTGAACAGTTTGTCTGGTATACTTTGTTGCAAGGAGTAGTTTACTGGAAACTTTGTTGTATACTTTTCTGTATTTGGCAGATAAAAATCCATGTCAATGGTAACTTAATAAGTAATATTGCTTTATATGCGTCTTGGTTTGGTTACTACCCTAATTGTGTCTACTAAGTTGCTACATGATTTCTCTTGCAGCAAATGCATCTTCATATCATAAGAATATAGTGGAGTATATATAGGGAAATTTAGGCTAAAGTGTCAATTTCATCATTTTAAAATTTGTAACTACGAAATATAAAAGAGACCAAGAAATAAATTATCATTGTTCCTTTTGACTCAAAAAAAAAAGAAATTAACTGGTGAGCATCTTAAAATTTAAGTGAACATATTTCATACATCTTTTATATATATATATATATATATATATATATATATATATATTTTTTCCTCTTGATTGATGAAACACTAAAAGAAATTTTAGATTTTCTTTTTGCTTTATTGAAATAAATTTCTAATAAGTACATATGTATACTATTAATTTAGATTTTTATTTTAACGTATAAGAGTTTAATTAGTTGGACAACATGCACTACTATCATGGCATTGTATTGGCAATATGTTCGAATTGAGTATGTATATGGCTACATAGTATATATACTATAACATCAATTGTAACTTAAAACGAGCAGTAGAGCATATATATACATATCTGTTTATGTTTCTATTTTTTCTCACATATGATTTATGTTTTGTTCACATTGTACACTTTATATGGATCTTGATTTAAAGTTGATAAATGAGATCATGACTTTGGAAATTTCTATTTTTACTGATAAATGTCCCTATATATTGGGCTAAAACATAATTAACAATAGAGTTTGTAGTTTTCTTTTGGGTGCAAGATATAGTTATAACATATTTAAGATGTGGTTATAACAACACAAATTAAGATCTCTTTGCCAAGCTAACAACTGCAGTGTGGAGAAAGGTAGGAAAAAATGTTAGATACTCCCAATTTATATACAGTAGAACCTCTATAAATTAATATTTGGTAAATTAATAATTTTTATAAATTAATAAAAAACTTCGGTCTCAAGATGGGACTAGTTGATTTAAGAAACATTATATTTATTTGCTGATAAATAATACATAACTAAATGATTTGATAACAAGTTGGGGAAGGAGCCAGGCTGCGTGGGGCTGGAAAGATCATTGGAGTTGATCTCAATCCTGATAAATTCGAGCTAGGTAGTCTAGTACTCGTTGTATTTCAATTAAATGTTTTTTTCTGTCTTTTAATGTCACTAATTTTTTGGCTTATTCTGACCACGTTGGGTTTGGTTTATATCTTATAAAACACTAAAAGCTAGTACTAGTCTATATATAATAGCAAACCCACTTTTTGTGTAAATTTTAATCCAACGGATGAGATTAGTTCTGTTATTCCATCTAACGGTTCAAAATTATTAATGATTCCAACAGTTGCAAGTTTTTTTTTCCAAATAATCGTGTGTCTTCATCGTAGCCCCATTTTTCAAAAATCGCACCTATTAATTTTTGCATCTCTTAGTCGTACCCTCATCTTTAAAAAATTGCACCTATTAATCTTTGCACCTTTTTGTTTCATACCTCTATGTTTTACACTTTTATATTTCACACATCTTTGTTTATTATATATAAACTTTTATGGACTACAAAAACAAGTTTCGAATTTATTGTTTTCAGAGTATTTTTTAAAATTACAAGTTAATAATAAAAAAAAAGAATTGCTTTATTGGAGAGTTTTTTAATTAACCTGCATCAATCTTCAATTCAAGGTATTTTTATATTTGCGTTGCGTTGTAATAGATATAGATAGATTTATGAACTCAACGAACCAATGACAAAATCTTACGAATGAACCTGTTAGTGTCTACTTAATGTCCATTTGGTTAAATAAGAATAAATTTAGTTTATTCTCTATTAGATTATTATTATTATACGTGTGGTCGTATAGTTCGCAAAAAGTATAACACTAATGATCTATAAAGACATAAACCTTCAGGCATACAAAGTTTATTTTATTCTTTTTTGTATTGTTCTATTTCTAATAAACCCAATTTTGGGGGTCAAATTTAATCTAACGGATGAGATTATTTTTATTATATCATCTAACGGTTTAGAATTATTAATAATCCCACAATTGTAAGTTTTTTTCTTCCAATAATCGTGTTTCTTCGTCGTACCCCCATCTTTCAAAAATCGCACGTAATTTTTACATATTTTTGTTTCACACCTCTATGTTTTACAACTCTTTATTTTACACCTCTTTGTTTATTATATATAGATTTTTATGGACTATTAATACAAGTTTCGATTTTACTGTTTTCTGAGTATTATTTTAATTTTAAACTTACAAGTTAAGAAATAAAAATCAAAGAATTGATTTATTGGAGTGTTTTTTCTTTAATTTTTATATATAATATCAAACCCGCTTTTAAGGGTCAATTTAAATCAAATGGATGGGATTTTTTTTATTCTCTCATCTAATGGTTTGGATTTGTTAATGATCTCAAAGTTGCAATGTTTTGATCCAACAATTGTGTTTCTTCGTCTTACTCCTAGCTTTCAATGTTTCCACTTGTTAGTTTTCGCACCTTTTTGTTTCACACCTTTTTATTTCACACCTCTTTATTTTTATAAATATACAGATTTTTATGGACTTTGAAAAGAGTTTTTGTTTTTTCGAGTACTGTTTTGCACCTCCAAGTTTTAAAAATTCTGAGTATTATTTTCTTTCAATTTATTAATTAATATTGATTCAGTCATCTTCGTTAAAATTTGGATTGTTTTATTTATTGATTTCATCATCTAACTTTTGTTTGGTGTCGTTTTCCATTTATACTGTATGAATCATCTCTTCCAAGTTTTAATCTAGGTAATTGACTGTGATTTCTAATTTTTCATAGATTTATATGTTTATATATTATAGCAAACCCACTTTTAGGGGTCAATTTAAATCTAACAGATGAAATTGTTTTTATTATTTCATCTAACTGTTTAGATTTGTTAATAATCTCAAAAGTTGCAATGTTTTGATCCAATAATTGTGTTTCTTCGTCGTACTCCCAGCTTTCAATGTTCGCAGTTGTTTGTTTCGCACATTTTTGTTTCACACCTCTTTATTTATATATATAGATTTTTATGGACTTTGAAAGAGTTTTGTTCTTTGATAACACATCCAAATTTAAAAATTTTGAGTATTATTTTCTTTCAATTTATTAATCAACATTGATTCACTCATCTTTGTTAAAATTTGAATTTTTTTATTTATTGATTCATTCATCTAACTTTTGTTCGTTGTCATTTTCATCTAATACCTACATCGATCAAATCTTGCAGCTATGAGCTCTTTCTCTATGTTTTTCTTATTATTTTTTGTAAATTTTGATAGAATAATGATTAAAAAATTTTTTAATGTGAATATCTTTCAAAATTGATTATCTGAGTATGATTCAGCAAGCCTTGATTCATGTATCTTTAACATTATTCTCTTATTGTCACTGAATCAATTTTTATATATACAACAAAAATTTTATTTAATCAATTTGGTGGATTAATCTTAGTCATTATTTCTTACTTTTATACTATACAGTTAAACAATTACCATACAGTTTCCACTCGAAATGTGAAATTAACAATGTTAGTCATTTCAAGTTTTCAATTTTCCCTGCGGCAACGCACGGGCCGACATCGTAGTATTAATTAATGGCAAACGATAACATTTAATCTTCTCAGACTATAAAGTATCTCTACATCTTGTTTTGGCCGATACGTAGTTTAAGATGACAAAACCGTTATTAAATTCACCTTTTAGCAATGGAATTAGTCCATATGATCTCAAGCTAAATGGTTTATTCGGTCTTTGTTACATAGTCGAGTTCCTAACATGGAAGATGAAATAATGTGGTCTAAATGAAGCATTTGACTAAAAAAAAATGAATTTATAATCTGATCAAGTGGTTATAAATGGTTTGCGACTTACCGCACTAAACATTCGTGTCTCAAGTTGTTTTATTTTTGGTACTGCATGTATAATCGTTATCAAAAGACATTGACTGATAAAAGTCAAAAGAAAATTTTCTTAATAATATCGGCATTTAAAATGATTAGATCCAATACCAATCTGCAGTTGACTGATAAAAGAAATGATTAATGGGCAATTGACAGTTTAATTATGCATGTTATTGGATTTTTTGCAATTGACAGATGACGTATATATATATATAGAGTGTATGTATAGAGCATTAGTTGAAGTTGTAGCTCCCGTAATGGCTGCTGTTTTGCTTTCAATTCTCTTCTTTCTTTCCATCATAACCCTCTCTCTAGCCAGTAAGTAATTATTTAATAATTAGTTTATCTAAACTCGTTGGCCTCAGAGTTGTATACGTATAACTAGAAAAAAATTTAAAAATATAACATATATATCTTCCTTAGCTGTCATTATTAACTATCATCATAATTAACCATCATGAATCATGATTCATGCATGCATGATCGATTTCAGGCGTAAACATAGACTGCGGAACGTCATTGCCGGGGATAGACAAGAACAACATAAAATGGGTCGGCGAAAACGACTTCATCACATCTGGATCGTCTGCTACGGTTTCGTCCACCACTGTTGAGAAATACCTCACCACACTTCGATACTTTCCGACAGGAGACTCCAATTGCTACTCCAACATTCCGGTTACAAAAGGCGGAAAAGTCTTAGTGAGAACGATGTTTTACTATGGTAACTACGATGGCAAGTCCTCATCCCCAGCCTTCAACGTATTGTTTGAAGGGAAACACCGAGGCACCGTATCTATATCCTCTGCGTTCAAACCTTACCTTTTGGAACTGATATTTTCTCCGGCCAGCGAGGAGACTAATATTTGTTTTGTGCGAACATCTTCGTCATCAAATCCTTTTGTATCTTCCATTGAAGTTGTCGACTTGGACGATGGTATGTATGACGAGCTCGGTCCTGGTGAAGGTTTATTTTACCATCAACGAGTTGCGTACGGCACAACGGAAATCGTAAGGTAGCATCTATATCCAAGTTCGTCGTGTATAAGTAACACAAAAATAGGCCTAATCAAATTTATTTTTAGATGTCTTCATCATTATGTATTTTATTTTTAATCTAGCGTTTTTAGACAAACCACCAGATGTCTCCATCAACGTTTACAATATGCAAAAGTATTGACAAGAAAATAAAAACTACGAAATAAATTTACGTGATAAATATTAAAAAAAATTTGAACACAAAGAGATTAATATATAATAAGAAGGAATATTTTTTTGGTTGGCTAGGTCGGATCTTCAAGGTAGGTTCTGGCTTCCTTCGGAGATAAACATATTGTTGACAGGAATACCATCTACGGCTGCATCAATCGATACATCTGGTGCATCAAACAAACCGCCTGAGTCCGTCCTCCGTAACTCTTGGACCGGGGAAGGCTTATCATTAGTCGACCCCACTCTCCCTTCTGGAGGAGTTCCGGTTTACTTGGCTATGTATTTTTCTGAGCCTCTTGACTTAAGTGCACGATCGTTCAACATTTTATGTGGCGGTAAGAAAGTTGGTAAAGGACCAATAGTTCCTGTGTATGGAAAAGCCACGCAAGTGGTCGTGAGAGATGTGGTGGCTAGCTCAAGCTCCCAGCTGGTGTTCCAGTCCACCACTAGTGCGCTTTTACCGCCCATGATAAATGCGTTGGAGCTTTATGTGATAAGTACGGGTACAAGCGGAAGTGGAGGTGGAAACAGATCAGGGACAGGTGGAGGTGGTGGCGGTGGAGGAGGAGGGTCTGGTAGTGGCGGATCTGGAGGTTTGTTTTTTTTGTAGATGCATTTTTAGAGATTAGTCTAGGTTTCCAAGTAGAATTTTTGAATCACTAAAATATCAAACTTATAAGTATATTTTGATCATTTGGTTCCCTAGGTACTATATACGCATAAATTTATTTCGTTGTTTAGGTTCCGGTGGGTCTAGCAATAATAGAGGGACTGGAGGGAGAAATGATGTGAGCTCAGGTTTGTATATGGACTTATGTATACATTTTGATTTTTTTTTACAAATCGAACATTCTTTTAACTTAATTACATTTGATATATTGGGTCAGGGGGGTCAACCAGTGAAGGAAAGAACAATAAACTGCCAACTATACTAGGTTCGGTATCCGCGGTAGCATTTGTCCTCATTGCATATGTGTTCATCGCAATTATCTTAGCCAATCGTCGCAAGGCAAGGCTGCAAGCCTTGGCTATACCTACGTCAGGTATATATACATTGGTTCCTTAAAGTGTTTGTTGTAATTTGTTTTTATATCTAGTGATTATATTTGATCCATTCGTTCTAATTAACAATATAAATTATTGGTTATTGACTATTATCTATCTACCCTAGAGATGTGACCAGTTAAATTTTTTGATTATAGTGGCTCATATGGGGACGGGAGCGTCTCCTCTATTCGGACAACAAATGGGTAACGACTCAAACCAGCCTGCATATGAGTCAGACATGGGAGATATCAACGACTTGATTGGAGTGAACCAGTCGTATGTAGCCCAATGACACTGAACATCATATGAAATAGATGTTTTTACCGTTGAATTGTACATGTTTACATTGATTACTATTACTTTTTATTCGTTTTTTATTTGCAAGTTTTTGATTTTATGAATCTAAAATCCTCATTTATCCGCAGTTAGGTAAACATATATATAATTCCTTGTCATAAATTGTTTAATCCGGGTTAAAGATTAATGATACAAAGAAAGAAGTAACATAAGAAAAAAGGTTTTATATATATATAACAAACAAAAATCCGCATAATTGGTTAGTAGGATTCCATAAAATTTTATATTCCACCCAATTTTGTTCTGCTAAGAAAAATTCTAGTCACACCCATATATACATTATTATATAGCAAATTAAATGAATTATCATTAACATATATATCAAGTCTTGAAAGATAAATCTTTTGGAAGCACTTCATGTTGAATTAATCATTATAAATTTAATAAAATCTACTGAACTAAGATTTAAGAGCTGGTGTAACCCAATTATAGCGTAACTATAAAATATAAGGAAAAAAAATTAAAACTGAGTTTCTTACACAATGCATAATATGTATTTTTATACAAGTGAAGTTGTTCTTCGAGAGAGATGCATGTTTTATGCTCTTGTTGGAGACATTAGTTATTAACAGCTCGGCCAAATCCTATTAATTGTGTTTGATTATTTGAGTATCTTTGATACAAATGAAGTCAATGTATTTATTTATACATCACAATATGACAACTAGTAAGTCGATGACCAACTACATCTATATGAGATAGGGAAAAATATATAAAGTATAGCAAGTGTTATGTGAATATAGTTGTAGTTATCCCAATAAACTCATCTTAGACCAAGAAGGAATGAAAGATTGAAGAATAAAAATCAACTTTATCCTCGTTATAAATATAGGGAGTGTTTTAAAGATCATTGATATAAAGAAAAACAAAGAAATGTTTAACGATTATTTGAAATTTTTTTTGTTAAATTTTGTATTAAATTCGCTGACGAAATTAAAAAGACTATACTTAATTTATCAAAATATTCACTCTTACTTACGAGCTCCAATTTTATTTAATATTATAATACTTTAAAAGAAATATGTTTTTAAATCGGCATCTTTGTTTCGAATAATGGAGAACTTAACGGGCCACGATAGTAAAACCCATTAACAAAGCTCATGTAAACAAAAACGGCATGGCGTTCAGTCGTCTACTTGATGAATTGCACGTCGGCTCAACCCTCACCATCGAAACTTCTTGAAAGCACCTATTCGTTACAAGGAAGATTCTTGAGTTTTATAGAAACTTGCAGAACTTTTCTTCTCTTATCCTCTACTCTATTCTTCTCTCTCCCTATATATACGCTAGGGCACGTATGTGTTTGAATTAACAAAGAGCTTAGAGTCCATAGAAAAGCAAAATTACAAAAAAAAACAGAACACTATCAAAACAGAGTTAAGGAAGTGTAGCAATGTCTCTAATTCCGAGCACTTTTGGAGGCCGAAGAACAAACGTGTTCGACCCTTTCTCGCTAGACGTATGGGATCCGTTCGAAGGGTTCTTGTCGCAGGCAAACGCACAGGCTAATAAGGACGTGGCAGCGTTCACAAACGCTAAGGTGGATTGGAGGGAGACACCTGAGGCGCACGTGTTCAAGGCGGACTTGCCGGGGATTAAGAAGGAAGAGGTAAAAGTGGAGGTTGAAGATGGGAACATACTTCAGATCAGCGGAGAGAGGAGCAGTGAGAATGAAGAGAAGAGTGACAAGTGGCATCGTGTGGAGAGGTCGAGTGGGAAGTTTATGAGGAGGTTTAGGCTGCCGGAGAATGCGAAGGTGGATGAAGTGAAGGCCAGTATGGAGAATGGTGTGTTGTCTGTTACGGTGCCGAAAGTGCCGGAGAAGAAGCCTGAAGTGAAGTCCATTGATATTTCCGGTTAAGGGGAACTTTAAAGTTCAAGCATTGAAGAGGAAAAATGTGTTGTGTGTGAAAGTAATAATAATGTGACTTTCTTTTTTCCTGTAATCATGAAAATGTTGTGTCAATGTAAGTAACAAATCTTAATAAGAGAGGTGTTTTTGGGACATAAGAGCAAGTATGAAGTATGGTCTTCTTGATACGTACTCTTCATGCCATCGATATCTTCCAATATTAAAGCACATATAACTTTATAGTCTTCCTGATAAATTAAATTTACCTACCTATAGGCTATATAATTTATTCAGGTCAGGAAATAAAAACTGTGAAAATCGAAGGGTGGGTGGCTATACGGAAACTTGCTAGAGACAAACTTGTTGAATTATATGTAGTCTAAGGATTTACTTTAATACTTGGATATTATTTGATGACTCTTTTATTGGCAACCAGTATACACATTATTAGTCTTTTTCGTCCCATTTGGTTACTAATTTGGAGACTAGAGTAGTGAGGAAAAAGGACGGAGAACTTACTTGAAAACAATCAAACATAGTTCGTATTAGTTAAAATATTACGTCTAAGTCATTGTTTACTAGATATGAAGAATCAATTAATCTATCAATTCACACCGATTATAAGAAGAAAAGAAAAACCTCAAGTAAAATACAAGATACAATATTTAACAAACATATTTATGATATATTACAATAAAAATTATTATTTTATAACATTAAAATATAATTTTTAATTTTATTCGTTTTGAAAATGTTAAAACTATAAAAGTAAATTATAGATAAAATACACACACAAATACACACATATATATATATATATATTTATTTATTTATTTAAGATAAACTAACATTTGTAAGTTTTGTTTTGTTTAAATTACTTCATAAACCTACAAAATATTGTAAACCCATGTGATTTTACGAAAAAAATACATGTCACAAAAACGTTAAATACATGATAAACACACAAATTAGGGAAATATTTGCATTAAAATGATTATAAAATGTACAAAACACACACACTAAACCACCATTATTTAAAAATATATATTTTATAATTCCAAAAATGGCCACAAAAATCGTTTGTGTCAAAAGCCAAACACAATTTAAATCACTAATAGCTGCAAGACTAATTATCAGTTGACATTCACCCATTTACATCTTTGCTTCACTCACACTTACAAATAAAGGTTTGTTTCTATCATCTCTCAAAACAAACAGATGACTCATTAAACAAAACCTCAAAATCCTAAATCGCTTACTGTGGGTTGTGGCTCTTCTTTTTCCTTCATCACACTAATTCATTATCACACTCAATATTATCATTGAAAGTGCAGAAGCAGTCTTGGTCTCTGAATCATTCTTGGCTTCCAAGAGAACTTTTTTGACATACTGCACATATAGAGGTGCAGCCATGCCACAAAAAGTTATATTAGCACTAACAATGTTGGAGACCATTGTGAGAAAAATAGTTTATTATCCAAACACAATACAAAAGAGTCATGCATACATTTTGTAAAAAAATTGCTCTTATTGACACAATTTAAACAGTAAAAAAATTTTGGGACGCAAGATTCATATGAAATCAACAAAGAGCTGACAGGTATATAAGGATTACTATAGGAGAAAATTTGATTACTGATTTGTGGTAGTATTTGATAAACGTTTATTTTTTCTCAATTGTCTTGGAATTTTATCACCGGTTACCAATTTCGTATTTCAACGGCTGTTATGTCATGTTTTAAATCTACTTTTAGTTTGAAGACGAGGTATTATTAAACCACATAATCAAATGTGATATTCTTTTCTTAAACCTTTGGATATTCAATGTACAAAAAAAATAGCCTTGTCGAGTTCACTATTTTTTACTTCAAATTTTGTACTTAGCAGGATAATAATATTTTCTATGTCATCATCAAAAAGAAAATAAAAAGTAGCAAACATACCAATATTAGTTAATATATTATAAAACTTTTTTTAAAAAATTGTTTTTAAATTGGTATCTTAGTTCTAACAACTAGAGATCTTAAATGGGCCACAATAGTAAAGCCCATTAACAAAGCTTATTTAAACTTAAACGGCATGGCGTTCAGCCGTCTACTTGGTGAATTGCACGTCGGCTCAACCCTCAGCACCGAAACTAGGTCTGGGCATAAAAACCATACCCGAATACCCAACCCTGAACCCGACCTGAAAAACCAGGTTCGGGTTGGATACGGGTTTGCCTATAAAACTCTATTGGGTTCTATTTTCTAATACCCGTGGGTTCAGGTTAGAGTCGGGCAATACCCATTACCCGTTTGGGTACCCATCAAACCCGAACATATAAACATATTTATAATATGTATCATTAATATAATGCAATTACCCCAAAATTATGATTATAATTTTGAATATTTCATTTAGTTTTATACCTAAATATCAAAAATAATCAAAATATCTAAAATATTTTGTTATGTAAGTCAAAATTTAACTAAATTTATTTAAATTTAATTATATTTTTTTGGGTACCCGGTAGTTCGGGTACTAATCAGGTTCTAAAATTTGTAACCTAAACCGACCCGAACCCGATAGTACCTAAACCGAACCGAACCCATATATCTAAAAATACCCAATGAGTTCTATTTTTCTAAACCCGTTTACCCGAACTCGAATGGGTAATACCCGAACCCGAGCGGGTTACCCGAATGCCCAGCCCTAACCGAAACTTCGTGAAAGCACCTGAAATTCTTGTAGTTGTAGGCTTCTAAAGAAGATTCTTGATTTTTGAAGAAACTTGCAGAACATTTCTCTCTTATCACTCTACCCTCTTCTTCTCTCTCTCTCCCTCCCTATATATACACTAGGGCACGTATGTGTTTGAATCAACACAAAAGCAAAGAGTTTAAAGCAAAGCAAAATCTGAAAACAGAACACTATCAAAACAGAGTTAAGGAAGTCAAGCAATGTCTCTAATTCCGAGCATTTTTAGAGGCCGAAGAACAAACGTGTTCGACCCATTCTCGCTAGACGTATGGGATCCGTTCGAAGGGTTCTTGTCGCAGGCAAACGCACTGGCTAATAAGGACGTGGCAGCGTTCACAAACGCTAAAGTGGACTGGAGGGAAACACCTGAGGCACACGTGTTCAAGGCGGACTTGCCGGGGCTTAAGAAGGAAGAGGTGAAAGTGGAGGTTGAAGATGGGAACATACTTCAGATCAGCGGAGAGAGGAGCAGTGAGAATGAAGAGAAGAGTGGCAAGTGGCACCGTGTGAAGAGGTCAAGTGGGAAGTTCATGAGGAGGTTTAGGCTGCCGGAGAATGCCAAGGTGGAGGAAGTGAAGGCCAGTATGGAGAATGGTGTCTTGTCGGTCACGGTGCCGAAAGTGCCGGAGAAGAAGCCTGAGGTCAAATCCATTAATATCTCCGGTTAAGCGCCTAACCTTATAGTTTGAGAATTGAAGATAATAATGTGTGATTGTGTAGGCGTCGCATAGGCGCTGGGCGTGAGGGGTCCGCCACGCTTTCTCTTTAATTGGCAGTACTAAGCAGGACAAGCTATTTGGCGGTCTCGGCAGCGTTTAATCAGATTCGGCGGTTTTAGGCGGTTGCAAAAACATGTTCTTAACATAAATCCTAATTTACAAACGCTTTTACTTGTGAATGGAGTCATGTGAACAATTTAACTCTTTATTGGGCTTTAAAAATTGGCATGGCTTTTCTTATTTAGCCATTTTGTCCTCACATTTCTTGTTATTTTTATTCATTATAATAGGTTTTATTTAATAACTTCACCAAATGTTACAATGAAATATATTTGTCTTCATCCCTGTTTAAATTTTGGTTATATATACATATACATATTATATATTATATATAATATTTTTGCATAAATGTATATATCTGCCTAGAACGCTTTAAAAACGCTTAAACTCCGATTAATTCTTCTAGGCGCTAGGCGTTAGGTTACCGCCTGGATTCCGCCTAGCACTTTCTTGAACAATCGATTTCTCTTTTTCCTTTTAATAAAAGAGTGTTTTGAAATATTAAAAAAAAAACATAAATTCTTTATTCCAAAACACGTAGTATTGAGCTAGAAGCGGTTATTTTTTGTCTTCAGTTCTGTTTTAGAAGAGTGTTTTGAGCATTGATTCTGTTTCTGTTTTGGTTCTGTTTTTGTTTTCAGTTCTTCTTCCACGCTTACAGTTCCGTGGCACTGTATTCTCTGTCTTGTTTGATAACGAACCGTCTCCGGCTTCAGTACAAAGATGTTATTAGTGTTGCAGTTGCAACTGAGGTATGGTGCAACTGCACTTGATACACCTCAGTTGAGAGAGAGAGATCCTTATGGGGAAGTACGGAGAAGAGTCCAAACTGGTTTATGATAATTGCTGATCAAGGTGGAGAGCTTTGCTCTCTACGATATGATTATATGTTCCATATGCACAGTATGTGGCTCTGAATGGACTCACATATATCATTCAAAAGATACCAAATTGCAAAATCAGACAGAAGGGAAAATGGACAATCCATCTAAAGGGAGAAATATAGAGTTTTATCAGTCTGATTTTGATATCGCTGGTTCGTTCGAGCTAATGGGACCAGATTTTGAAGTTGTCAAGATTCTGACTGAAGTCCTCGATGAATTGGAGACTATGAGATGAAACTGAATAACCGGAAGTTGCTTGGTGGAACGTTTGGGATAGGTACACCGTACACCGTACACAACACGTCAACACCACATGATAGAAGAAGCATGCGACTAGAGAAGTCAAAAAAAAAAAATGTTGGAAATAAGTTGCTATAATATATATGATCAAGGAGTTAATTGATTTGCGCTTTCCTGCTCACATTAGCGATCACACAAGTCAACTAACCCACTAGGCTTCGAGTTGTTATTTTTTTATTTTTTATTTTGGTAAAATAAGATCTCAAATTGCATATAATTTTTTCAGTGTCAGATATTAAAACTAAGATTTCTATATTACATTGAAAGTAAATTTTCTTACATGGTTGCATGAACAAGAATTATCATAAATTAAATGCATGTTGGAATATTTTGTAATTGGCCGTTCTTGAATAACCAACTCAAGGAATTTGTTCTCATGTTTTATAATGTTTGGTCGATGTCAATTTGGTTTTAAAATACTAATTGACAGCTCAACTAGATACATATAACACTTTATACACAGATTATGTATTTATATTCGGGTGTCTCTATAAATTTTGTATAGAACATTAGTTCAAAAGTAGCTCCGGCCATGGCTGCTGACTTGCTTTTTCTTATCTTCTTTCTTTGCACCATAACCCTCCAGTAAGTATTTTTGATTACACGTAATTCAAAATTTTCTTTCTTTAGTAGCCGCAGGAAGAGTCTTGGATTTGGCCGTAAACTCTAGCATCTTGGTCCGGATGGATTCACATAATTAAGGGATTCTGTTTATAATTCAAATTTTGCTTAGTGTTTTCTATGTGACGAGGATGCATACAAAAATGTTAGCAGATGACTTTTCTTGTCCTCTGGTTGGTCAGAAAATTCATTGCGGCCTGTAATGTAGTTTTACCAAAAACCATCACACATTAAGCGTTAAAAAAATGTCCATTAATCATGTGGATCGAGTCAAATGACTTTTGTTTACTGTGTTGTAAAATCACATGATCCACAATGGCAATTCATAGCAACTATATGGAAACATAACAATTGTTCAAGATATCAATAAGTTGTATTTATCAATTATCAAGTGGGGGTATATATTTTGAATTATACGATGCTTTTATTATGTCAGTAATAGTATGCAAATTAACTGGGGGTAAAGTTGGATGACTAAAACTAATTTTAGGAACAAAAAAAAAAAAGACTTCATAACCATCAATGATTCATGCATGCAAAATCAATTATTACAGGCGTAAACATAGACTGTGGAACGTCATTGCCGGGCGTAGACAACAACAACCTAAAATGGGTTGGAGACAACGACTTCATCACATCCGGAGAGTCGGCCACCATTTCGTCCACCACGGTCGAGAAATCTCTCACCACACTCCGGTACTTTCCTACTGGCGACACCAATTGCTACTCCGCCATTCCGGTTACAAAAGGTGGAAAAGTTCTGGTGAGAACGATGTATTACTACGGGAACTACGACGGGAAGTCGTCAACTCCAACCTTCAGCGTAGTGTTTGAAGGGAAACACCGAGGCATTGTATCGATATCCTCGGCATTTGAACCGTACATTTTGGAGCTGATATTTTCTCCGACCAGCGGAGAAACCAGCGTTTGCTTTGTGCGTACGTCTTCCTCATCGAACCCTTTTGTATCATCCATTGAAGTTGTCGATTTGGCCGCTGGCATGTATGATGAGCTTGGTCCTGGTGAAGGTTTATTTTACCAACAACGACGTGCGTATGGTGCAACAGAAGTTCTAAGGTAACCATCGATATCCTATCACTTAGTATATTTAGTTTTGGTGTTCAAGATTAAAATGTGTATAATTTTAAATGAAACAGCAATTTCTAGCGTTTAAATCAGAAAATTTGGTAAATTAATTGTTAATGAAATCAAAAAATTAGAACTATGTTACCTCAACACAAACATAAATGCCAAGTTTTAACTACAACCATCATCGAATTGTAATAATAATTATTATTATTTTTGCTAGATCGGATCTTCAAGGTAGGTTTTGGCTTCCGACCATAAACTTATTGGTCACAGGAATACCGTCCACGGCCGTAACGATCGATACATCTGGTGCATCAAACAAGCCGCCTGAGTCCGTCCTCCGTAATTCTTGGACCGGGGAAGGCTTAGCATTAGTCGACCCCACTCTTCCTTCAGAAGGAGTTCCGATTTACTTGGCTATGTATTTCTCCGAGCCTCTCCAGTCGAGTTTACGATCGTTCAACATTTTCTTTGGTGGTAAGCAAGTTGGAAAGGGTCCAGTTGTGCCTGTGTTTGGAAAAACTACGCAAGTGGTCGTGAGAGATGTGTTGGCCAGCTCAAGCACCCTACTGGTGCTCCACTCCACCGCTAGTGCGCTTTTACCGCCCATGATAAATGCAGCCGAGCTTTATGTGATAAGTAAGGGTACAAGCGAAGGCGGAAGCGGATCAGGATCAGGTGGAAGCGGAGGAGGAGGAGGAGGAGGAGGAGGATCTGGGGGCAGTGGATCCGGATCTGGTTAGTTTTGGGAAATGGAATTTTTTTTGTGATTAGTCTATATTTGTGTATAATCAAGAATTGCCAAAAAACAAAAACTTGGATTATATAGTCACTTATGTAATGTGATGTACGTTTGTTTTTTTAATGTGTTAATTAAGGCTCCGGTGGAACTAGCAAAGAAGGAACTGGACGGAGCAATGGAGTGAGCTCAGGTTAGTATTTAGATTTTTTAATTCATTTTTAACTTGTTTTCTTTATTAATTTGATGAAAGCTCACAGTGATCATAACATGCGAAATTATGCCGAAATAACAAATTAAACACTTATTTATGCGTATTATGTAATTTACAAAATTTATATTTGATCTCGGATCAGGTGGATCAACTAATGATAATAGCAGTAAACTGCCAATAATAATCGGTGTGGTATCTGCGGTAGCATTTGTTCTTGGTGCATATGTGTTCATCGCTATAATCTTAGCGAATCGTCGCAAAGCTAAGCTGCAAGCCTTGGTTATGCCTACGTCTACAGGTATATTAATACATGAAGTCTCTTGATGTGTTTGGTATAATTTGATTATATTTTGATCCATTCATGAACTTTTGGTCATGGCTAATTCTACCTAGTTTAGAGATGTGAAAAAGTTAACTGTTTTGATGATAGTGCCTAATATAGGGACTGGAGTGTCAACTCTGATAGGACAACAGATGGGCAACGACACAAACCAGCTTACAAATGAAGCGCAGACATGGGAGAGATCGAGGATCTGATTGGAATGATTAGTGAACCAATCTTATGTAGCGCAACGACATTGAACATCATGTGAAATAAATGTTTTTACCTTGAATTGTATATGTTTCCAGTAATTGATTTTGTCGGGTAGGATTTTGATTCTTCTGATCCTGATTGGTCATGTATCCGCACTTATTCGTTAGCCTAAGTTATTCTCCACTAGTAAAAAGTTATGAACATAAGAAAGTTTTTTAGGATGTTGGATTTGTTTAAATTTAGATGAAAATTTGCGGGAAAAAATGTGAGTTGACAATTAAAATTTATAGTGACTTATTGGCATTTGGCTTGACAAGAGTTCAGGTCAGGAAAGCAATGGCCAACGGTGGTTTTCATACAATGAACTAATAAATCAACATAGGCTGAATTGGTCGTCACTTAAAGCAGTTCAAACTAACACCCCCACAAAGTTTCATAATTTGATCAATTTCTCTCTCTTCAAAAACTTCTGTTTCTTTAACTTACGTATATATACTTCTTCCCATATGTATTCATAATATTTACGTCTTGTATGCTATAATTATGAGTGTGTGTGGCTTCTAAGATTTCGAAGTTTCAGTTACAAACGAAGATATGCTTGAAAAAAATTCTAAATACTAAATAAAGTCTTCCATCAAATCTATACTATTAATTGAAGATACTATTAATTGGAGAGTACAAAAATAGGAAAAAAAAAAAGCTTTACGAAAATTCCATATAATACCTTTGCGCTTAAAAAAACAAATGAAGAAGGAAAAAAACAATGAGGATAAAGTGGTAATCTAAATAGAGCAACAAGATGCGGATCCTTAGTCATAGGAGTAACCTTATTCGGATCCTGTTTACCATATAATTGTTTCCAAACAGATACTTCTACAGCGACCTTTGAACAAATTGAGTAAATAATTTTGGGGATAAATATGCTTATTTATCATCATAAATTATGATTCACGGAGAATTAGGAACCAACCATATCAGCAAATTCATTATCGAATCAAAGAAAAATCTTAAATGGTTCTTGCGTTGAATCCATTGAGATATTAGAAGCATATTCCTTATAATCATCCTAAATCCTACTCACACATTCCACAAATCTTAGATCTTCAAGATATTATTAGCTTGGTCAACAAGATTATCTCTTCTCTCACATTAAACTCTATCGTCTCCTCTAAACTCTATAAATACGGCTCATCACCGCAGCTCATAACACTAACACCAAGAAACACAATATTACAAGCTTAATTACTAAAAAAGCTAAACTCTCTTATAGATTTTTAATATGTTTCAATTCAAACAAAGAGGACACAAATACTTCCAAGTTCCACTCCTCATAGTCATAATAATCAGTCTAATGGATTTGTTCCTCTTACTTCAACATTTAATAGAGTTTTTAGAGACATTACCAACTTTCCTGCTAGGAATGATGGAAATTACCTAACATTGGCAAACATACACCTATCTTCTGCAAAACAGACACCATATGAAAAGGTTAAGTATCACTGACATTACATTCTAGTCTCTATTGTATAACTAAATATAATATTTTTTAAACATTACAAGAAGCAAAGATGTTAACAGAAGCAGCCTCTCAAGAAGAGATTTTGTTTTCATTACACCTCCAGGTATTGAGTGATTCCTCGATGTTGATCTTATTCATATAGTTTTTCATAATTTATATCTACATGAGATTATTAAAATAAAACCTCTGTTAACTTACATTCTTTTTGTTTTATTTAGGTTCATAAACCAAATCTAGGACTACTTCAATATTCCATAACAGCACAAAAGACATGCTATACTTCCGATGAAGCCACCTCCTTCTGCGAATCAAGCCTCTAAACGTTAGTTTTAACTATTAGATGATAAAATACGTTTTCATGTATATGTTAAAACATATGTATCAACAATTAATTTATCTACACTTTTTTCATAGAGAAACACTGTTAGAATTCAGCTTCATGTATAAGCACACATAAACATCGAGCTATGTTTTACAAGACAAAAACATGCATTTTCTCGCAAATTTTACAAGGTAAGCTTTTAACATTTGGGAGACTCCCACCTTAATATCTGAATCTTTAAATTTGCAAGGTCAAGCTTGCTTACTTAGTTACTTTTGAACAAATCAACATTGATAGCAACAATGACGATGAAACTTTGAAACACAACTACAACCACAATTTAAGTGACGCTGAACCAATAGAACAAACATACTGCTTTAGTAGCACCGACGATAAAAATACACCTTCTAATTCAAATCATGAACCAGAACGTTTAGATGAACAAAGAGTTAACGGTGAAAAACAATTTCAATTCCTCTCTATACTTGATGCAAGTTTGAAACAGACTTTTGAAAATTTAGCTGCAAAATCAAAATAACCTGACCCAAAGAAATCAGTAGGACAGACTTTATCAACCAAAGCGACCAAATCATATAAACTTCGTTGCACATTCTTCAAATTGGATCTGGCTAAAAAATACACAAAGTGATAAAATTAGAATTATATATCTCAATCAAAACATTCACACAACGGAAACAAAGCATATATTGTAAATTCGATCTCACCAAAGTTATAGAAGGTAGACGACGAAGACGACAACGTAAGACCAAGTGTCTCCGGAAGTCGAACTATCCCTCATGTACGCTCCCATGGCGGTAATCATACTTGGAAAGATTCCTTGGTGGTCGTGAAACCCGATTTCTTTGCGGATCACAGGAGAATAAGAAGAAGACGAATGTAGGGAATCAGGAAGAGACATGCATGTCGTGAATCAAATGATTTGATCCAAATCGATGAGATTCAGAAGAAATACAGAAGAAAGAAGGGGAAAAGAGACGAAGGAAGAGATAAATGTCTCTGTTTTTTTAATTTTTTTTAAAAATGTCTCTGTTTTAGTTTTTTAAATAACGTTATCTCTTTTTTCTTTTTTTGTCCCATTTACTACTCAACATTGTCATTTTTCCTTTTTTTTAAGAAAATTTGTTTCTTCATAATAATTTGCACTGATATAATTTTGAAATTTATAATAAATTGTGTGATAATAATTAATTCAATTAATTTTGTAATATTTTTATTACATCATATGATATATAAATATACTATAATTTATATTTGTATTTTTGCAAAATGCGGGACTTCTGTAATTTTTTGCTTTCGTCCCCATCCCCTTTTCAATCGTAAATAAAAGGTTGTCTTATATGAGAAATGTCCTATATCAAGAATTTTCCATATTGGAAATGAGTTTTATTTAACTATTTTCAATTCTCAAAACCTAACTAATTTGATTAAGCGTCAACTTGGAAAAAGGTAAATATCTATTTTATGATAATATATCGAAACGAAAATACTGAGTTTTCTGTTTGAATTTTTTATCCAATCCTTTTAAATGTTTTATATAAATTAGAAAAAATATATATGTGATGACCTAAATTATCAAGCTGCGCAAACACACCTAGATAGTTATGTCTGCGCACACCTAGATAATTGTGTCCCACATTACTCATGTGGGTTTCACGAAATGGGCTTTATATGGGTAAAAAAATAATAAATCAGTTGCGAGATACACCTATTAAGGTGTGTTTGCGCAGCTTGATATTTTAGGTCATTCCATTCGGAAATTTAATTTTTTTCTGATTTGTTTCTGATTTAATAGTATACGGGTTTAATAAAAATTCTAACGGTTACTAATTTGGTTCAAGTTTGATCCGGTTATACCGTCATGTGGATAAAAAATTTTTGTAGTGAAATCATAATTATTTCAAATATTCACAAACTTACTAAAACCAAACCAATTTAAATTTGAGTTATATTGACAGATATAACTCCGCAAGTACGTGCGGGTCTTAACCTAGTAATAATTACAAGAGATTCATTGAAATATTAGATTTTTTAGAAATAGTTACTCAGGAAGATTGTTATTTAGAAATATTTAAATAATTCTAAATATTTTTTTGTTAGCAATTTTAGTTTAATCTTTTTGCAAGAACCATACTTTGTTGTTTATTCAACCTTGCTATTTATAATACAAGTTATAGGGAATATTACATATAATATTCCTTAAAATATTTTTATACTTTATTTTACAATCTTTCATTTATTCAACTTTCTCATAACCATATACTTTACCATCATATTTTATATTTTATTTATCACATATGTTTTTATTATTCATCACACAATTGTGTCACACTCGTTATTTATTTGACTTGTTGTTGTCCCAAAAATAATTATTTTCTATTGCTTTCAAAAACAAATTTCGAAAACTCCTAATTAAGATATACGAATTTAACCACTGCGGCACTGATTCCATGCTAAGTAGGTCTATTGATTCCTCTATTCATTTTCATCTTCTTCCTATGATCGATCCTTCCGGTTTAATAAACACATTTTCTTTAGCATCAAAACACACGTGTTCATTGTATGTAATAGACGTCTGACTAATTGCATGTCATATCGTAGTTAAGGCCCATTAACGAAGCCCATGTACAATAAAACGGCATAGCGTTCACTGGCCGAGCTACTGAATTGCAAGTCGTCTAAACCCTCTCAACGTCGAAACTTCTTGAAAGCACCTGAGAGATCTGGTAGCCGAAGACGAACGTTATAAAATATAAAGAAAAGAAAAAGACAAAACCTGAATTTTCAAGAACCTTGCAGAACTTTCTCTCTCTCTTATCCTCTACCCTCCCATCTTTTCCCTATAAATATGCCACGACACATATCGGTGTTTGTATCAACAAAGAGTTAAAAGAGTTTCCATAGCTAAGCAAAACAAAACAGAGCAAATCGTCAAGAGTATAAGTGAAACAATGTCTCTAATTCCGAGCATTTTTGGAGGCCGCAGAACAAACGTGTTCGACCCTTTCTCGCTAGACGTATGGGATCCGTTCGAAGGATTCATGACGCCGTCAGGGTTGACAAACGCACCGGCCAAGGACGTTGCCGCTTTCACAAACGCTAAAGTGGACTGGAGGGAGACACCTGAGGCGCACGTGTTCAAGGCGGACTTGCCGGGGCTTAAGAAGGAAGAGGTGAAGGTAGAGGTTGAAGATGGGAACATACTTCAGATCAGCGGTGAGAGGAGCAGTGAGGATGAAGAGAAGAGTGACAAGTGGCACCGTGTGGAGAGGTCGAGTGGGAAGTTTATGAGGAGGTTTAGGCTGCCAGAGAATGCAAAGGTGGAGGAAGTGAAGGCATGTATGGAGAATGGTGTGTTGTCCGTTACGGTGCCAAAAGTTCCTGAGAGGAAGCCTGAGGTCAAGTCTATTGATATCTCTGGTTAAGGGTTACTTGGGAGGTTGAAAGACAATAATAATGTGTGATTGTGTAAAATAAACGGTGTGAGTCCTTAATCCTTCTTTTTCTTGTAATCATCAATCTCGTTGTATCATGATAATATAAGTAAATCTTAATAAAAAGAGTGTTTTGAAATATAAAAGCCTTCATTTATAGATAGTTAAGGTCAAACCATGCAAATCTTTTGTATATTGAAGTTTCAACGGAATTCTCCGAACATGAGTCGATTTTTCCTACTCCTAATAAGTTTTAGCAGAGTGACCTAGGTCTTAACAGCAGAATACTAAGGGAACTTTCCGACCTGACTCTGTTGGATTAGGATTGTTGTTGTGGCTGTGACTCGCCAAGGACGAGGGTTCTAAGCAATGGCATCTGGCTCTCGAGAAATTCCCGTTTGGTCAAGATTCTATCTGAGGAGCAGTCATGTTCCTGTACATGTGAATGAACAGCTTAAAGAGATCATTCGCTACAGAGAGTTAATTGGTTGTATTTCAAATGAACATTTGTTGCCAACGAAATTAGAGGAGTATATGAACCTCGCCGGATGAAGCTGACATTAGAGCAAGAAGAGTTACAGTTGCTGTTTGGTAATCTGTCAAAGTCTTGTACGCAGATTCATCAAGTTTATCCTACAAGGTTTGAAATAGACATGTTGGCGACGAAAAAATAAGACCACGATATAATACAGAGTAACCAGACACCTGTGACTGCGGAAGAAAAATGGAATGATCGAGAGAAAAGATTATAGGATTAGTGTGAATCTCTCTTAAGATGTAATACCTTCAAGTGAGAAATAGCCGCAGCAATGGCTCTACCAGGGGCTTGTAGAGCTTTACTGTGAATCTGTCGAATTCCAACCATAAGTTAATTCCGGATTCTAAGCACAGAGTAGTTACACGAACATGGATATGTACCTTAATAAAAAGGAGAGAGACAACTTTAGCGAGAAGTGCAACAGGGTCTGATTCGGTAGAAACTTGAGATGTAAGATCCTGCAAGCAGAGATAACATCATCACTGAAGGGATAAAAAGCAATGATGGGAGATCATAAAATTAGAAAAAACGATCTGGTCTGGTACATACCTTACGATATGAATGTAGGAGTGTCCTTTCCAGTTTTTTGTCAAGCTTCTTCAAGACTAATCCACTGCACAAATATAGTTAACATGCAGTTCAAATCCAGTGAAAAGTGAAAACCAATTAAGCAGACTTGCTTCAGATATTCCTCGAAAAATAAGAATTATAATACCTTTCTTCTGCCAGGTCTCTGAAGGTGACCATGAAAGTGTCTACACGCTGCAACAAAAATAATCCCATCAAATGGCGCTTAGGATGTATTCATTAGAAGAGCCAAAGTGAAACCACCCTATAAGAGGATTATTAACTAGGTAGCGGAATATAGATCAGGCGGGCCTAAGTTTTAATAAAGTTTTTTCTATTGAGCCTATAGCTATATATATGTGCACCACCATATTTTTGTTAAGATCCCCGACTCCCATTAAAATTTTATCAGAACAGAAACTTTGGCTGTACATAAGCATGGTTAGCCACAGGAGAAGAGGAATCGAGATGGCAGAACAAAAAAGAAACAGGCAACCACTTGTTCAACAAGCCAGGCGTTATGTTAACAACTAAGGAAAAAAGATATATATCCATAAAGGAAGGTCTAACCTTTCCCTCCAATGCCTCAACTAATGCAAGAGCCTTTTTCGGAAGAGAACCGTTGAGATTCTTAGCCTGCACCAAAAAAAAAGGAAATATGGGAGAGTTAAACATCGGCTAGCAACATAGACAATAAGAAAAAGTGCAACAATACAGTACTAAGTTAGATTAGTGCTCAAAATTGCATTACAAGGGCAGTTCTCTCAGAAGAATCAAGCAAAACTGGATCTTGTGTTTTGGATTCTCCAACTTCAATACCATTCTTCAGTTTGTTGTGGATGTCCTGTGTTGATAACCGAACCTTGATTAGTTAAACCAAAAATACGAAGATGATCTTAGAAACACTATATTATTTTTGACCTACCAACCCATGAAGAAGTGTATCAGCAATCGTAGCTGCTGTTGTTCTCAGTAGATGCCTATGTAAAACAACCTAGGACCAGAAGACAAGAAAGTGTTACACACTAGCTTCTTTGAGTAGTAAGAGCGTCGCTTGCAAAATGACTGAAAGTACTTACTGAAGTCGATTGGTCATCTTCGAAAAGCTCTAGCGCTTTTTCGTACAGCTGCATATTTAGGAAAGACTGCCAAAAGGAAACCCAAGAAAAATAATGTCACAAAATACTATCAGGCTGGGTGCTAGTGGTGAGTAACAGCTCCAAGATGAGAAACAGAGGGAAGACATTGGTTATTGGTAGTCAAGCGAATGATAAAACTATAATTAAAGCAGTTGGTTATACCTCATCAAGCTTTTTCTGCAGATCATCAATCAAGCGCCTCAATCTATCTGCGTTTTCTGTGAAGATTTTCTTTCTTCTCTCCTTTAGTGAATTAATGAGCATAGGTTTCATATGATCAGCTAAATGCTTAAGAATCGAATCTGGGTTCTCCATACCTGCAAGAAACACCAGAATTTATGTCACATGCACTCAATATTCATAGCTACATTTTTTTTTATTCATACATAAGAAAAAGTTCTCAGGTGTACCATCATCGTCAAATTCAGGCACAGAGTCAACAATTTTTTTCATCACCCATTCGTCGGGCGGAATAATATTATTACTTTCTTGTGCTTTCACCGACTCTTTCTTGCCTCCTGCTTTAGAATCCAACTTCTGTGATGACGATGAATCCCTGCCTTTCTTATGGTTTCTTTTAGATTTTGGACGCGCGTCCTCTTCCTCCTCTGGAACAGTTTCTACGGTGGCTGCCTTCGTGCTGACAGACTTTCCTTTTTTCTTCCTTGACCCTTTATCTGTATTAGCAGGTATGCTTTCTGTCGACTCTGATGATTTTCTTGAAGAATCTATCAAACTAGCAGTAGAAGATTGGATGCTAAACGCTTCTGCCTCTTTCTCAATTTGATCATATATGCCCTAAACATTAGTAGGTAAACCAAAGCATAGTTCAGATGGAGAAAACCAAATGGGAAAGACAGCAGCTCGTAACGAAACTACTAATAATACCCTTCATTTCATCTGTTTACCTTGATAAACCCACTGCTTAGGACGTAGGATTCGCCCAAGATAAGTGCTTTGTCAGCCTGAAAGGCTAAATAAATCAGCAATTTATTACAAAAGAGTGTTGACTACTTATCAAATTTGATAAAAAAATTCCACCTTGAGAGCTGATTGGACAGAGCGACAAAGAAGCAACATCTTGTTTGCATCCTGTGACGTGAATGATGAAGGTAATACAGAGAGAGAATCAATCCTGAACCCAATATCAAGGGTGTCAGTAACAACGGATCTAGTGATATAAGCATCATAGCATAAAAGAAAACGAACGTCATAGATAACCGGAAAAAGACTACGAGAAATTTATTCTCACCAGCTGTTTTGTTCAATAGCATCCTCGGTTGCAGAATCCAGCATCTCAATCATTGACGAATGAATAAATACAGCAGCTAACGGTCTACCATCTGGATATCTAGCCTATACATGTCATAAAACACAACTTATAATGGGAATAAAGTGAAGGAGGCAACATAACACTCATTCTAGCTATCATTCCATAACTTAGATTTTCCCAAACTACGGAAAAATTACGCTAAACTAACATGATACAATACCTGTAAGAACTGCACAGCTTGAGAAATCCCAAGCTTCTGCATGGTCTCATAAGAGATGTAGGAATTCTGCAGGAAAACGGAACAAAAGAAACCATAAAACTGTTGATTCACCATTTTTTCAAGAACGAATAATATACAAAAAATACTAAAACTGCAGTCTGATGAATTTTAAATTTTAGTCATTTTCCAAAACCAACTGATAAATAGACGGACTATGGACATTTCAGAGAAAATGATCACCAAACCTGTGAAAAAGAAGAGTCTACGCAGTCCTTTTGTGCAATTGCAAAAGCCTGTCACCAAAATCAAACAAGTTACTCTGATGAATGGTAACTGAACAAGGAAAACAGCAAGCATAGACAAGAGTGCTCTCATGAAATTTTAAAGACTGTCGTTATTTAGTGACTGTAACTCCATTAGTGCCAGAATCCCGAAAGATAAGAATTTTTTGACATACGCTAGTAGTCCAATGGGTTCCAGCACGTAGTGATCCAAGCATCTCCTCTTCTTTCAACAGTCGGTTGAATATAGACTGGAAAAACGAATTCTCAACAGCAACTCCACTGGATCCATTCATTTCTTGTACCAACTGTTGCAATGGTGCCCACAATGCCGACAAGCTGGAGGGAACAAATATACCCCTGGAAGCACCTCGAACCATAGCAGTCACACGTGCTACATAAGCAGGCGTATATAACTGTCCACCTTCTAGCTTAGCGTTCACCTTAAAAATATTAAAACATAAAATAAATAAAAATCCAAAGATATTAAAAGCTCACATTCACTTAAACAAATATTGGAAAGCTCAAGAGTAGATAGAAAGCACAATTACCAAAGTTCCAAGTCGAGGCTCCAAAACTGATTGCACCAACTCAGAGCCAACCTGTAACTGACCAGCAAGTTCAGCCACAGCAATTTGACTGCATTCTTGAAGCCTCTCGTTAATTTCTTCAGCAATCGAATCCCAATAATTCTGTGATATTATTTCTCCCTGGACAAGCATTAGCCCTGGATCACTCAACACCACATCTTGTGCTTGCTTCTCCACATGATACAAATCAACCCCAATCGTATCTGCCAGATCAATTACAGATACACGTCCCAATTTACTAATCTCACGAGTAATTTCATTCCTCAATTGCTCCTGCAACAAACCAAGACACAATTTACAAACCAAAACCTTCGCAATGTTCAGCAAAACCTCGATCAAGCAATTTAACTTCATTTTTTTCCGATTAAATTCCTCATGCAACAAGCAGAGCTATCGTTTTCTCACTCCATCAACACATAACTCACATCATGATACCAAAACTGTACGCAAAACCATTTGGCGATTCTCTCGTAGAGTCTAAATTCACACCGGAAACGAAATAGAATCAAGTACCTGAGTGATGTATTCTTTTCCGGTGACGGTATGAAGCAGATCGAAGTCTATAACGCCAAGCTCCTGAAGCTTTTGAACCAATTCGACGACATTTCGATCCGATAATCTCACGCTTGACTTCACCTGTTGAGCGAACTCGAACTGACGCTGCAATTCCAACAATTCATCATCCATCTTCTTCGCGTAATCGCCGGAATTTGAATCTCAGATCAAATTTGAATATCGTCGATTCAAAGGAATCAATCGTCAGTTATACTGAAGATTTTTTTTTTCTCCGGACGATTGTTTTATGTTCAAACGCCGCATTGAGTATCTTTCCTCGTCGAGTTTACTGGTTAAAGTTAAACCAATGATTTAATAACCGGACCGACCGGTTTATCTTGGTACACTATAATTGATTTGAAATTGAGGGTTTTGTAACTTAAACCCAAATAAACCCTAATTCCTCAGAACGATTCTTCTTCTCTTCCAGCTTCCAGTTCCGTAGCTGTGTATTATTCTCTCTTTGGTTAGTCTTCTTGTTTGATAAGGATCGTGTCTCGTCTTCTAGCTTCCTCGAAATTAGGTTTTTTACTATAGCTCTATGTTGATTCGTGTTGCATCGTTGTTTCTTATTTGTTTATACTTTGTGTAACGAGTATTGTAGGATTGAAAGAACCAGTTTTTGTTTTCAGTGGTACAATTCGTAGGTATAGCTTATGAGAATTTGAATTTTGGGACCAAAGATGCTTACTTTATGAAACCCTTGTTATGTGAAGAAGTATTGGAGCAATGGAGATTGATAGAGAAGATGGAAGAACACCTAATCAGCTGAGGCCACTTGCTTGTTCTCGTAACATCCTTCATCGTCCTCATGGCTCTGCTAGCTGGTCGCAAGGTATTTGTTTCAATCTCCATGTATCCTTGTTTTGTTTGATTGCATATAATCTAGCTTTGTCAATATCTCTTATGTGGTATGAAATATTTTAACTCCTTTTTGAATGGGATTGATGGAACTTTCTAATGGGTGTGCTTCTCGTTTTTATTTCAGGAGATACAAAAGTTCTAGCTGCAGTTTATGGACCTAAAGCAGGAACAAAGAAGAATGAAAATGCTGAGAAGGCTTGTTTTGAAGTCATATGGAAGCCTAAAACCGGGCAGATTGGTACTCGTTAAATTCAGTTGTAGTTCAATCATTTCTTGATGTTTCTTTGTTGCTTGAGTATGTGGTACAAGTGATTCTTGGTTTTAAGATTCTGACTGACTTTTACTTTGCATAATGATAGGGAAAGTAGAAAAGGAGTATGAGATGATACTGAAAAGGACGATACAGAGTATTTGTGTTTTGACAGTCAATCCAAATACCACCACCTCAGTGATAATTCAGGTGAATAGCTTTTAAGTGTTGTGTATATCGATTCTTCATCCATTTCAGCACCTCTCCACTCCCTTGTAATAATTGTCCTGCCGTGTATGATTCTCAATTTATCAATTTGAGTTGTTTTGATGTTTTCATTTTTTGATTCCCGTGTAGGTTGTACATGATGATGGTTCTGTATCCTTTTTCTGGTCCTTGCCCCTTGGAAACCATTTACTGTTGCTGTATCAAACACATAATCCGGTATATGCAATGCCGATTTGAGCATTTATATAGTTTTTAGTAGTGAAAGCTTGTAATCCTATAAGCTGGGAGTGTGAATATGTGTTAGTGAAATAATTGGTACATTAATATAGAAGATAGTATTGGCTGCTTGTTCCTTGATTCAATTCTGTGTAGCTTCTACCGTGTGCGATAAATGCAGCATGTGCAGCGCTTGTCGATGCAGGAATCCCTATGAAGCATCTTGCTGGTACTTCTTTGCAACTTTATACTCTTCTCTAATTGACTTTGTGAACTTTGTGTGTTTTCTTCTTACTATTTTATCGGCGTTTCTACTTTTCAGTTGCTATATGCTGTTGCCTGGCTGATAATGGATACGTTGTACTCGATCCGAACAAGCTTGAAGAAAAGGTTATTTGAAAAACCTTGTTGTACATTACTGTTATCTTTTCTTTTGGAGTATTGATTGTACTCACTTAAATTGCAATGGACAGAAAATGTCGGCCTTTGCGTATTTAGTCTTTCCAAATACAACTCTCTCTGTTCTTCCGGAAGGATCATTAGTAGCGGAAGGCGAGCCAGTAGAGCATGGGATCATTACATCAGTTACCCATGGAGTAATGTCTGGTACTGTTTTAACTTCTATTTCTTGAATATAATTCACTATGTTGAAGCAGTTTTATATGGACTATATGTTTTCATGAACTTGTTTATCAGTCACTGCATCATGTGTAATTCTGAATTCACTTTTGTTTCTGTGTTGTTTCAGTGGACGATTATTTCCTGTGTGTAGAGAACGGTCGCGCTGCTACGGCTAGCTTATCTGCATTTTTTAGAAAGAACTTCCAACAAAGCCAAAGAGATTCATCCAAAGCCGGGTAAAAAGCACGAATCCATAATGATTCCTTGAGATTTTGAACGGTTTCATAATTCTCCTGTTGTAGCTTTTATAGAACCCTTATCGTCCATGTGTCTAATCAGAAAAGATTTGCTAGAGGCCTAGGATCTTGTATTGTTTAGATATGTTGCGAACAGGTGAACCTCGTATCTTTAATACAAATGGCAGCCATGATTGGTCAGAGCTAATGATGTCTGAATCTGAATTACTTGTTTCCTTACGAATCATCATCTCTTGACATTCTTTCTTTATATCAAAGCACCCAATCTAATTTGGCTAGGAATTAGCAATTTACTCATCTTCATGGTCCACTGTAAATTGTAAGTTTATTTTTAAGTTTCTAATAACTAAAGCAATTGATTTCAATTATCCAAGATACATACGGTAGATAAGAGTAGCAAGCTTAAAAGATACAAATTGGCCTATTTGATTAAACACTCTCGATATGAGACACAAAAAGCGGTTTATACAAAACATACATTATTCATTACTACTAAAGTACTTATACAAGAAGTTGTGATTATATTATGATCAAATTTGTAAGTGTTTCAAGAGACCCTCTACTTGCACTCGATCTTTCTTGGCTTTGGCTTTAGCTTTCTTTGCATTACGTTTAGTCCTCAAAGCTTCGACCATCATCAACTTCAAAAGCTGCGGTTGATCTACGACAAAATACTCGTCTCCAAATTCCAACTGTCCAGGCCCTTTAACTCGTTTAAAGCCATGAGAACGAAGCTTGGAGACAAAACTTGAGAAGTTGACACCAAATTCAACGCACGTCGGCATAATCTTTCTGCGAAACTCTCCCACGTCGGGATAATGAAACTGTTGTTGCTACTCCACGAGATGATTGAATCCGTTGAAGGATCATCAACAACCTGATAGACTCTGACGTAGAACGAAGACAATCCCCTTGAAAAACAATTGTGAACCATCCTTCCAAGTCACAAAATTGATTTTTTAGGGTTTGAGAATTATTAACAAACGATATGGGAACTGGGAACTTGGGAAGCATTATTTTTTATTTATAGATGGAGGCATGGAGCTATAAAATAATTGACGGTTTAAGATATGATCATCATGTAACTTTCAGCGGTCAGGATTAAAAGTTACAAAATTTCCTCTTTTCCTTTTCCTATTTTCCTTTTTTGCTCTTTCCTTTCCATTTTTCCGATTTTGCAAAGTTCTACCGTATTGGACCGAAAAAATTGATTCGGTTCGGTTGTAAACCAAATTGTTTTCTTCTAATTCAGTGAGTTAATTAAAACCAAATTCGACCAAAATAAAGAATACAAAACCTAAAATAACAAGCCCAATTAACAAAGTTGGCTCGGTCGGTTCGGTTCGGTTAATTCAGTAGACTGATTTGTCTTCGAATAGTTGTGATTTGAAAGACTCACTCACACTGTTGAAGTTTGAGAGAATGACGATAATGTCGGATCTGTCGGAGGAATTGCTAGAGGAGATACTCTCTAAGGTAACATCTCTGAAACTTGCAAAAAGTGGAATCCTTTATCGAAAAATCAGATTTTTGGTAAAACAGAGAAGCAGCAGTTTCTGGGATTCATGATGATTGATTTATAGATTTTGTTACGTGAGACTCAACCTGGCAAGGAATCCAAAACGAAGAAGACTTGGTTGACCCATTAATAAAGCAGGTAGCTTTACTTGATCGAGTGAAGATGTCTAAAGTGTTTCACTGTGACGGCTTGTTGCTATGTGTTGTTAAGGGCTTTTGGTGTATGGAACCCGTATTTGGGTCAAACGAAGTGGATACAACCCAGAAACAGTTTCCAAAGCTCAGACAGGTATGCTCTTGGTTATGACAAGAACTGTAACCACAAAATTCTGAGGATTTGATGTTTTAGGTAATATACGCCTTTAGCTCTGATTTATGGAAGGTTTACTGTGTGTCTGTGTTACTCACGGTTGTATCTGATGTTTTCTCATCAATTTTAGTTGTATTTGATGTTTTTAGCCTTTGATTGCCATATAGCTTGTACATGATGATGAATTATAGAGTTTGTTCTGTGAGGTTCAATATCAACGGAATCCAAAACGAAGACGACGACGAAGACTTGGTATGGAAGATAACACAGGGCTTGTGGCATGGAGACTGTCCATGAGCTAAAGCTAAGCTAAGCTAAGCATATCCGTGTTTTAGTAGAAACTATTGAAATTAAAAATACGAGTTAATGATTCCTTGAACAAAATAAATTAATTTCATTTATCTACTTATGTTTTGTCAACTATATATTATATGACTCTTATGCTTTTGTTATGTATGGTCATAATTTTCAATGCAACTTACTTACATCTTTTGAGATCGAGAAGTTCGTAGCATAATCACTGCTCGAAGACGCAGACGCCGATTCACCACTTTAATGTCACTTTGGCTAAGAATGATTCTATATCCCCAGCTTTTGTTTCCTTGTTTTTTCCTTTTTTTTTGGCAGGGTTTCAAATTTTAGGCTATCCTTCATGTATATCCTACTCTGTTCATTTTGATTAATGATATTAACATTATTATCAAAAAAAAAAAAAAATCAATTGTGTTGTTTAGCTTATATGATTTTTTAAAAACGAATTTGAAATTCACCATATCTATTTCTAATACAATTTAACTATTTGTACCATCATAATAAACCATATTTTAATTTTTACATATTTTATCTTAAACAGTTACAAACTTATATTAAACACAATCTATGCATCTTAGTCTATATCATAATAAGAATTATAATATTTAAAACTTAACATAAAATAATTGTTAAAAAAAAGGAAAACCATTAAATTTTTTAGAAAACCAACATTGGCTAAGATATTTTTATATATATCGTTTTCCTAAGTAATAATTTACTTTATGTCAAAAAAGTTAAAAAAATATATATATGCATAATACGCTAACATATGCTTTGAGTTACATAAACACACACATATATATAGATTAGCTTGGTCTCATAAGAAAAATGTTGAAAATATGGGATCGTTTATACAATTTTTGTGTAGTTTTACTTCATAATATGAAACATCATCATAAGAATAATACAACCTCGTAAGAAAAAAAGCAATAGCTTTACCAATATAACAAATTTGAAGAAATTACATCGTTAGGTGAGAAAATATTAGATAGTTTAGTTGTTGGATATAGATGAGTCTTTATAATCCTTTTTCTTTTAGGAAAAATAATAAACTATTAAATATTCTATGAATTAACTGTATATCCTTAATCCATTTTCTCATTTTAAGAATAAAGGTAATCCTTTTCCTTGTAGAATTAGTAACTTAATAATAATTACTACCTTATCTTTTAATTTTTTTTGAAAGTATATATTTACTATAAAAAGTTACAATTTTAAATTTTTTAAACACATATTTTTTGTTTTATATGTATTAAAATGAGAATTTGTTAGAAATGTCCTTTTTGAGATACCTCTTTTCAATAATACCATTTTCTTGAATATTTTCATTTTTGTTCATTTTTACACAATTACAATATGTTAAATTAATTTTTAGACTATTTTGGGTTTGGATTCTCTATTTTACATTAAGGGTATAGTTTTGAGGGAGTAGGGTTTAGTGTTTGATGTTAGGGATTAGAATTTAATCATTTTATACATAGAAAATAATATTTTTGAAAATGGACAACATGAAAGAGTATTTTTGAAAAATAATATAGGAAAAGAATCAAAATAAACGCTTTACATGTTAAAATTACATATTCAAAAGCAAACTTATACATATTAGAATTATGTTTTTATATTTTAAAAATGTTTAAATTTATATTTTTTTATAATTATATTTTTAAAATATAAAACATTAATTTTCTTATATACATTATATATTTTAATTTTAACGTTTTAAGAGTTTTTAATTTTATGATTTTTTGTAATAACCCTTTCACTTTTAAAAATTTATTAAAAACGAATTTTGTTGTTTTTATACGTATTAGAGTTATCTTTTTAAAAACTTGTAGAAAATAATTATTTTCTAATAACTATCTTTATACTTTTAAACAAATTATTAAAACTAAGTTTTTGTTTTCTTCATAACAAAATCTCTAATCGTTAAAATTGAAACATGTCACAATCTTGTGAGTTACTAATTTTGAAAACCAAACTTTATATAATAAGATATTTCGAGATTGATAATTGATAAAAATTTTGTGAGACCAAAAAGATCTAATGTTGTAATTTCAGCTATTGGTTTTAGAACTTCAAAACAGAGTTCTTTTCTTTTGGTGTAGATGTAGTTGATTTCTCTTTTTGTAATCTTATTATATAAAGTATGGTTTCAAAAGTTAGTAACTCATAAGATCGTGAACGTGTCAATTTTTCAAAAGTGAGTAACTCATAAGATCGTGACACATGTCAATTTTTCAAAAGTTAGTAACTCATAAGATCGTGACACGTGTCAGTTTAACACAAACTTCTAATTCTGTGATGTGATCATGAGACCATCCAAGACGACGCTTGAGTCTTACTCAACACGAACGAAGTAAAAAATCAATTCTTCCAGCCAAACGACTATTTGGGATACATTCTTACCTCATTTGCAGCATATCTCGAGGTCGAATCAGTCCAATCAGAGTTCGTTTGAAGGAGTTATTCATTTTACAAATCAGGTGAATTCATGGCTACGCGATTTGGACCTACGAGCATTGTCGGAGGATTCCAACCAGGTCAGAAGGATTCAAGGTATAAACCAAACTGTTCTGGAATCTTGATCCATTGCATAACCACGGAGAATTGGAATCACCTTAATATTAGTTCATATGTGAAAGATATGGATATTTCAAGTCAGTGGATCTATCCCAATCCCAGTTTCTTGTCTAAGCCAAAGATCGTGTCGCACAGACCAACTCAGAAACAATTTCGACATGAAAGCACTTGGAGGAAGTTAATGGATCTCTTATGTTTCCAACAAGCTCAAAAACAGAAGATTTGGCCCACGGAATACAAGGATACACTTCATTTGCCACTGGGGGTCAATCTAGTTCTTAACCTGAAGAGTGTTAGGTCCAATTGGTTTAGGTGCTTCCAGAATTATGTTTGGCAACCAGGAAGTGTTTCTACTAAGCCCAAGGTGAAGAAATGGTACAGCCCATGTTGTTTCTCATCAGCAAGTTGGCCAATGACTAGAGCAAAAGCTAAGAGGCTAAGAAATGCAATAAATAGGCTTATTCAAGAGCTTATGGCCAAAGAGAGCATGGGAAGAACTATTGGGGATGATACCTATCAATTCCAGCCCACTTTGATCCTAATTCAAGTCCAAGAAAGTCCAAAATAATCACTTTTTTTTGTGGTCAAAGAGGAGTGACGAAAATAGAGTTCAACTCACCTTGGGAAGACAAACTTCAAGAGTTGAATCTTCATTCAACTATCTATCTTTATTGTGTTTTAGTTTCAAGAATAATACTTGGCTTTGTGACCAAGTTTTCTATCTCTATATAAACTCATGTAATCTCATTTGAGAATCATCAACCAATTTTCCTTTTCATTTTAGAGTCTATATCTTTGTTCTTTGTCTAGAACATTTCTTTGTTTCTTGGTGTGTAATATCCAAGCAACAACCTCCTTTTGCTGGACTAGTGTGTCATATCTAGTAGTGATTGGAGTTGGGAATATCAGCAGCCTTCCGCAACTGCTGTGCGACCCCTCAATCCATCAAATCTCCCTTGTTGCACTTTGCACCTTGGTGAGTTTCTACCATTTTTAGTCCGGCTGAGTGATCTTCGAATTTTGGGCGTATCATTCTGAAAAAAAATTAATTCGCAAAATTAAAAAAATTTAACAAATTAAAAAATTATTAATGATAAAATAAATGATAAAGATAATTTTACAATAAAGATAAACGTAGTTCTAGGCCTAACCCTAAAAGAAAAAGGATATGTAGTATCTTCTATCTTTGTCATATATATAGAGAGGGAGAGGTCATTCCAATGTATCAAACTCAATTAAATTTTTAAACATAAGCACTAAAGATGGAAACCGAAACTTTGAAAAGAATGAAAAATCAGCCAATAAAAGGAACATAACTGTTATGAATAATGTTCAGATTGTTATGATGGAGAAGACGCTTATAGATGAACTTCATATGCGGCTAAAACTAGCTACACTTGAGGCATGGGTCAACAAACTAAATCAATGGGTAAGTATAAAACTCATATTCACCTTCACTTACATATTTCTATTCATTGACTAATATTATTTTACAAAATATAGGAACCCCAGCTTACCACTATGCAGCTAAGAAATTGGTAACAAATTCAGCTTTTTTTTTTTAATTATTTTTTTCAAAAACAATTTCATCTAAAAAACAGATATTACATGATTTATAACAAAAAACAAAAGAGGTTACATTCAAACCCATCAAATTTAACCACATATATCTTGGAAGGGAATCTTACAGAAAAAAGGAAAATTGAAAATATTTTTGATGTCAATTCATCTACTAGAGGATGTATTGATAACATTCAAGATAATCATGTTCTAAACCAAAAACGAAGATGTTTACGAAATAGAACGGCAAATAAGCAAGGTAATAATTCTATTCTATTATGTCATTCAATATCCTTTACTATTATAATTCCAATTTCAAAATTACGAGGGATTTGTTAAGTTATAAGATCACACAATTGACTTATATACATAATTTTCAAAATTTAATAGTATTTTTAAATACATATGCAATCAGATATAATAAGCATATGGACAAAACTGATGTTCGTACTACTACTACACCCACTTTGAGAAATGTCACTCTGACTCTATTACTAGAAGAGTAAGTTCGATGCATATATCATTATTATTTTACGTAACTATATATTTTATGAATTTTAAATAAGTTCATGAATTAATATTAATTTTTCTTACATGATTAAGTGGAAAAGAAATACATGCAACATTATGGGCAGAACAAGCAGAACTCTTGGAAGACAAATATCGTGGAGTGGAAAATAATAATATTGTACTCATCATGACGAGCATCTTGGCCAAGATATATCAAGGCGAAATATATTTGTCAGCATTCTCATGCACTAAATTTTACTTGAATCATGATTCTGATTCGGTTTATGCGTTTCGAAAGAGGTATTCTCTCAAATCTTAAATTATATTATATTTATTAAATATATTTAATTTATGTTATAAACTAATTTTTCAATGTAACTTTAATAGTTTGAAGCATGATGGTGAATGTATAGTTAATTTGGGTGGTATAACTAAACAAAATATACGTCCAGAAAACCAATCAATTAATGATATTTGGGAAAATCAACAAAAACCACTCCAAAAAATGGTTTTCTCATAATTGATTCATTTTAGATTTGACTAGATGACGAAAAGTATTATACAACCAAAATATTAAACTGTATTTAATATCAGACTGCCATATAGGCTCGTGTTGCCCAATCAATAATAATATAGCCATATAGGCTGATAAGCCACATCGTCCAACAAATCCCACCATTTGGATCACATCAGCGTTACAAATGTTCGCCGTTGCAAAGACCTTCAACGTTAACCGGTTAGTAATGGATCCAAATTATATATACCAAACTAAATTAACTAGTATTGAACCGAATCCACAAATATTTACGAATGGTTCACAAATACTCTAACTCCTTTTGTCAACTGTTGTTGTTGATTTCAGATGTTGTCTCTCTCCTTTTTCAACATTTTGCTAATAAGGTTTACAGTTTGAGCTTTATGTATTGTGAAGTAATATTTTAGATTGTGATACATTAAGGCAAAACATAAGATAGGTAGTCTAATTATAATTTAGGAAAGACTTCTTGACATTTAGGAAGAAGTCACTGGCGTTTAGAAAGATCTTCCTGAATCATCATGTTGGATATTCCAATTTGCTACATTTATTGTAAAACACCAATATGTACACAACATCAAATTCATATACATCACTAATGGAGTAATATGTGATAAAATAAGGCAAAACACATAAAAAAAAAATTTAAAAAAGTTTATGAAGAATTCCATAGCTTTTAAGAAGATATTCTTAAATTTTAGGAAGACCTTCCATAATGATCTGTTTTGGCACTTTATTGAAGCTTCACTTGATCGATTTGGCACTTAATTGACAAGATCTGAGATTGAAAATGAAGATCTTAGATCAGAATTTTCATCGCAAGCTTCGCTGGAGTTATGAAATATAAAATCGTGAGTTTTATTTTAAAAAACTGAATTTTGCTATTTAAATTAAATAATAATTTTTGGATATACAAATGCTACTTTTGAAAAATGTGATCATGTATGCTAACTTTGGAAGAAAAACTTAGATGAGCGCTAATTTCTGTTTTTCTAATCCAAAAATAATTCATAATGGCAATTATGTAATAAGATTATAAAAGTGGTTTAAGGTCTTGTGGCAACAAATTAGTACTACTCTAGTCATAATATTAAATCTTGCATATCATGAGTCAACAAGACGTAATACAGCAAAAAGACCAATACAATTTTTTTTATAAGGATAGTATAACCATTTTTCTGTTTCACATGTTTGAGAACTTAGACGAGAATTATATTGGCTAAACGATATCTTCATATTTTAACGCTACTAGATTATAGACATAGTAAGATGAGTTTTCAATGTTAGTCTTTGAACAGAAAAAAAATAAGAATAAATGCTAATCTAATTATATAAGAGCTTATTCAAAGTTGTAACTCATATAATAGTAACACGTGTCAAAGTGTCAAGTATATCGATAATATTTTGACACGAGTGAAAAAGTTCTATTAAAAAATTATATGAAAAATTTTAAAAATTTAAAAGAAAATGTTTCAAAATTATAAAAAATGTAAAGTAAGATAATATTTTACTAATTTTAATAGGGAAATATGTGCAACTAATAGGAAAATATGTGCAACTGATAGGGAAAATATATGCAACTAATAGGGAAAACATATGCAATTTAATTGAAATTATTAATTATTGTAAATTATGTAGTAAAAATAAATTTATAAAGAAAAGTGATTAAAGTCTACAAATTTTGATGTGTTAAAATGAGTAATTAACATAATATAAAAAATAAGAGAATCAAAATAAGAAATTAATATAATTTTCTTAAGATTTTAAATTGGTGAATGATTTGATAGCGTATTCAATATTATTTCATATATCTTTATGGATGATTTAACTTAATTTTCAAATTTTATATTTTATCAAATTTAAATAAAATTATATCATAGCCCACATATATGTGAGATCTAACAGTAGATTATGTATGATCTTAATGATTTTTCAATGTTTTCTTTTGTTGGTAGTTTAAATATGCTATAGATTATGTATCATGATCTTAATGATTTTTCAATGTTTTCTTTTGTTGGTAGTTTAAATATGCTATAGATTATGTATCATGATCTTAATGATTTTTCAATGTTTTCTTTTGTTGGTAGTTTAAATATGCTAACTTTTGACCAAAAAGAAAAGATATGATAATTTTTTTTCAAAAACATAATTAGCTTAAAGGACGTTACTTAGTTTTCTCAATTTCTCATTATAATATTTTATTACTTCAAAAATAACAGAAAATACAAAATCTATATTTTACCAGTTTTTATATCGCAAATGACTTACATTTATTTACTAAACATAATATAAACACAAGTCATGGACGTCCTAAGAAAGATTTTACTGTTCATTTGCTCGGAGCAAGATCCAAGCTCGCTGTTATATTACACTTTTAAAGCGAGAAGACAGAGTTTTGGTTGGGTCAGTGCGTCCTTGAGCCGTCTGCACGTTGCTCTGTCCGTTCATATGCTATCGCGCCACAATCTCACAATTTTGAAACATTGTTGCAGCATCTCCAAAGATAAAGTCAACTGTTCGTGTGATGTAACAATCACGATAGAACTGTCGATGTTTGTCAGCAAAAAATGTTTCCTGGTAGCCATCTATTCAACAGCGATATATGACCGAAACATCGGCAGTTACACAGAGAGCAACCACATGTTCCTTAGCGGGCCCAAACATGTTTTGGAACCAAATGTCTAGCGCCATAAATCCGTTGGCGTTAGTAGCTGTAATTTGTATCAAGAATTTCCATTTCACCATGATATATAAAGAACAAAAACAAATAATATTCTACTAATAGAGAAAACATATATTTTACCATGCATGACATATTTCTTGATGGAGTTATCCATATATCCTTGGTGTTTAAACTGCAAGTGAGAATGGTTATGTCTCTACGGTCGCCTATGAGCATTAAATTCGTTTTCATTTCCCCACTTTCAATGTTTCCTTGTAAACACTTTATTTACATAGACGATAAATCTTCTCTTGTTGTTCTCAAGTACGACAAATATCGCTTCATTTAGCGTCGTATACTATGCCCGCGTTCATCTTGAGGACCTATAGATATGTTATTAAAAAAAAACATAAGAAACTTAACAAATATTTGGCAATACTTAATATTATTGTATTATATAGCTAGAAAATAATTTATCCATTGTAACAATTTATATAACCTTTTCTTTCTACTAGAAAAACATAGTTTAAATAACAATTTATGTAACAGTTAATTATCTAATAATAATTACCAATAAAATAAATGTGTAGATATCTATTAACAATAATTGTTTAAATGCATATATCATAAATACTTTATGGAACCAATTATTTATGACGATACTTTGTGACCCATATGATCTCTACATCAACCCAATGACCCTGTACATCATTATGCGACTTCATACATTCTCCGAACACTGATTTAGAACACTACAACAAATATGTGTATTGATAGCACCACGAAAACACTATTATTGGCATAAGGTAGCGTTTCCATCTAATATAGCGTTAATTTACGTGCTATGATAATCAATATACGATAGCACTACTATTGATGCTATAGTATTATCTATAGTAGCGTCGAATTTGTGCCATGTGATAGGTTATTATGGCAGTTTTTTGTGCAATTATAAAATTTATGATGACAATATAGTAGCGTTGTTTTATACTTTATATCATCGTTTTTAAGCTATAATAATGTTGGTAGTAGTGTTATGTTTTTGCAGTATTATAACGTTTATTTGTGCCATTTTAGCTATTGTATTTTAATCATATGGTATTATTAATATTTATATATTATTGTATTGCAAATTGTGGAAATAATCCATACATAATACTTAAAGATCTTGACAAACCCAAGTTCAAACTCGTATATAAACTTAAAAATCATGTCTGAAAACATTCATAATAAAGTGAATAGAGATAGAAAGAGAAGAACAGTTAATCACTAGGACTTCAATCTTAGGGGCAAATAATCACTCTGTTCTCTGGCCATGCAATAGAAGTGCCAACTACATCTTCCATTGTTTCGATTTGAGAAGTTTCCCTCCACACTGCTGCATCGTTGATCTTCACAACATCTACCCAAATTCGAACTATATTTGGATTCAAAGGTATTAAGTGGACAATGTAGTATAGATCATTTGAAGCTCATCATCTTTCAGCAACAACCCGGTTACTTTCACTAATATTCATAAGCTTATATTTTTTATTAATTTTGACGACATTTAGCTGCAGAGTTGAGAAAGACTACATAACAAAATATTAAACCAATACCACTTAACATTTGAGAATTCCAACATTCGAATATATATAACTAAAAGTTACAAAATTTCCTTTTTTCTTTTTCCAATTTCTCCTTTTTCTCTTTTTGTTTCTATAGTTCTACCGTATTGAACCAAAAAAATTTGATTCGGTTCGGTTGTAAAGTTTAAAATCAATTCCAAGATAAGACCAAATTGTTTTCTTCTAATTCGGTTAGTTAATTAAAACCCAAATTCGACAAAAATAAAGAAAATGGACTAAAACATTCTAATACAAAACCTAATAACAAGCCCAATTAACAAAGTTGTGTTCGGTCGGTTCGGTTGATTCAGTAGGCAGATTTAAACTTGGAAAAGTTGAGATTTGAGAGACACACTGTAGAAGTTTGAGAGAATGACGACAATGTCGGATCTGTGGGATGAATTGGTAGAGGAGATACTCTCAAGTGTTCTGAAGTTAACTCACCTCTGTTTTGCGGATGACCTACTAATCTTCATAGATGGATCGGTTTCCTCGTTGCAAAGTGTCCTCCATGTTTTAAAAGAGTTTGAAGAAGTCTCTGGTCTAGCTATTAGTCTTCCCAAGACTAGTTTCTTCACTTCAGGTCTGTCTCCGGCTGAAATTGATCAGATTGTTACTATAACTGGAATTACTCATGGTCAATTACCTATTAGATACCTTGGATTATCTTTATGTACGAAGAAGCTAAGTCTCCTGGATTGTGCGCCGCTGATACAAAAGATTAAGGGTTGTTTTAACGCCTGGTCCACGAAGTCACTCTCATTTGCTGGCAGGTTACAAATGTTGAACTTGGTGATTGCTGGCATTTCAAATTTCTGGTGTTCTAGCTTTGTCCTGCCTAAGAAATGTATAAAGATCCTGAATTCACTTTCAAGTGTTTTTCTCTGGAAAGGAACAACTGAGGGTCATCATACGGCTAGAGTGGCGTGGGATACAGTTTTACTTGACAAGAAAGAAGGAGGACTGGGGATTAGGGATTTGTGTGTGTGGAACAAAGCATGTATGATAAAACTTATCTGGCTACTCTTCTTTTGCTCTGACTCAGTTTGGGTAGCTTGGTTTTGGAGAGCAATCTTGGCCGACAATATAAGCATCTTCTAGACTCGCAAGCCTAATAACAAATACTCTTGGTTAGCTAATAAGCTGTTGAAGTTAAGGGAAGATGTTTATCCATGAATCAAGTTAAAATTGGGAAATGGTAAATCCTGTCAATTCTGAACGAATCATTGGAGTAGTCTAGGCAGGATGGAAACATACCTTCAAGGAGATGGACTCTACAAGATAGGTATCCGCAGAGGTACTCGGCTCTCTGACCTATGGCGACAAGTAGTGTGGCGACTTCCGCCTGCAAGATCAGAAGCTCAGGTTAATCTTCAAATCGAATTATCAACCCTATCACTAACAGATAAGCCGAACTCTTACCTTTGGTGGATTGACGATCAATGTAGAGATCGCCATAACACGGGCACCATCTGCTCAGCACTAAGAGAAAGGCTCCCCAATGTCTCATGGCATAGTGTGGTTTGGTTCTCAGGAGGAATCCCAAAACATTTGTTCTTGACTTGGCTGTTTGTGCTGAATCGTTGCCCGACGAGAGATCATCTCATTCACTGGGGCCTGCAGGTGGATCCACTCTGCCTGCTATGTGCAACCATGCCTGAATCGCGGGATCACCTCCTCTTTGAGTGCCCTTACAGTTGGTCAATCTGGTCAGCATTAGCGAGACGTTGTGCCTTCCCTTCCTCAAACAACTGGTCTATGATCCTTGCTGATCTTCCACAATAAAGAGCCACTCGAGTTGCAAAGAAGATGCTTTTGATAGCTTGGCAAGAGGCAATTTACACGATCTGGATGGAGAGGAACAATCGTCTCCATCGCAACACCTTTAAGTCTCCTGATCTTCTTCTTCGACAAATCAATTTGATAGTCCGGAACAGAGCTTCAAGTTTCCGTGAGACTAATCCTCAACTCTCTCTCTCTCTCTCTCTCTTCTCCATCACTGGTTCGTTGGAGCTCTATAGAGGGCGTCACTCAAATGACCTAACTCTTGATGCGATCTGGAAATTTTCACTTTCCTCTATTGGACGTACTCGACATCAATTATCGGAGGTGGTTAGGCGGTTAAATTCTCAACAATATTTCTGGTTCGATTCTAACTATTGGTTCAATCTCAACTTGGTTCAAGTTCTGTTTCTCTAACTATGAGTTTCTGTAATGGGTTTTGGTTCCGTATTGGGCTTCTAGCCTTAAAACTCTTTTGTTTCTTTTTGCATAATTAATTGAAAGCCTCTTAACAAAAAATAATAATAAGTGTTCCGGTAACATCTCTGAAAGCTATACGAACTACTTGCAAAAAGTGGAATGCTTTATCGAAAAATCAGATTTTTGGTAAAACAGAGAAGCAGCAGTTTTTGGGATTCATGATGATGGATTATAGAGTTTGTTCTGTGAGATTCAATCTCAACGGAATCCAAAACGAAGAATACTTGGTCGATATATCTATAAAGCAGGTAGCTTTACTTGATCAAGTGAAGATATCTAAACTGTTTCACTGTGACGGCTTGTTGCTATGTGTTGTTAAGGACAACGCAGGGCTTTTGGTATGTGATTCTTTGTTTATATAAAGTGTTTGGGTCAAACGAAGTGGATACAACCCAGAACCAGTTTCCACAGCTCAGACAGGTATGCTCTTGGTTATGACAAGAACCGTAACCACAAAATTCTGAGGATTTGCTGTCTTGGTTACGAAATATATGATTTAAGCTCTGATTCATGGAAGGTTTACTGTGTTACTCACGATTGGGAGATACCTTTTCATCAACGTGGTGTGTCTTTGAAAGGGAATAGTTAGTTTTTGGGTCTAAAGAGGATTAAAGTGAGTGGAGGAGAAGGAGGGAGAAGAAAGATTGAAGATAGTTTACTCTGTTTTGATTTTATAAGTGAGAGATTTGGACCGCGTCTGCCTCTGCCTCTGCAGTTTCACTCTTATCGTTCACAGACTTTGACTTTGTCTTGTGTTGGAGAAGAGAAGCTTGCTGTGTTTATTTACCTCCGGAGTATATCTAGTGTATATGAGTTTTGGGTTACGAATAAGATTGATCCCAATGCAGTGTCTTGGAGCAAGTTTTTGAGATCGTTCCGTGGTTCTGATGTTGTCATTGGAGCTGGGAGGTTTTTCATTGACGAGGAGGAGAAAGTTGCTGTGGTTTTCGATCTTGATTACAAATATAAACAGACTCGTTACCAAACAGCTCGCATCTTTGGGGAAGGTGGATACTACAAATCTGCGGATTTTGGAGAAGCTCCTAATCTTTCAAAACCTGACAAATCATACATGCTTGAATATGTTTGGAAGGAATACTGTTACCCAGTTGTGTGCTCTTCTTATGTTCCAAGCTTAGTGCAACTGCACATCAACCAACCAGGCAAAAGGAAAATTAGAGATTATTAACTTTTGAACAAGACAGCTGATTAGTTTCTGGTTTTCTGTTTATAATCTAATTGACAAGTTACAATTCTGGCTCTTACTTTTTATGGTAGTTAGTCTCCACTCAAGCTGCTTATACGTTTATGTCTAGTATGTGAACAAGTTGTGCTATTTAGTCTCATTCATTTACCGATGGTTTGACTTTGACGGAATCTACACCATTGGAACAAAAAAAATTGTGGGAGCACTTATGAGCTATGAGAGTAAGTTTTTGTGTTGATGATGATGCAGGAAAATTTGGTGAGTTATTTATTCCAAACAGGAAAATTTGCTTAGTATTTTCTGTACATCACATAAGCTAGGGTTGGAATCTAGGTATTAACTCCGGATATGGGTCAGCAATTTATGGAGGTGGAACATATAAACTAGTAGTGTGGCATATGTTTAAGGGTTGATATAGTGGTCTCGTTTAAGGTTCAGGCATGTACGGTAAGTTGCAGTATCTTCCCATGATTTGAGGTTTTGTTTTGGTTTAGTGACTTCTGTAATATTGTTGCTATCTCTATCTTTTGAGGATAGTCTTGCAATGTACGGTGGCTCATGTTTTGTGTAAGTAAGGAGCGGATAAAGAAACATGTGTAGGAGTGAAGATGCCATACCACTGGGAAGTCAGCTATCACATCGTGGAGTAACGGTTTATACATGATTCAGAAGACCTGTTCTACTCTTTTTCGAATGGGATTCGTGGAAGTTTCGAATGGGGTATGCTTCTCATTTTTATTTCAGGGGATACCAAAGTTCTAGGTACGGACCTAAAGCTGGAACGATGAAGAACAAATTGCTGAGAAGGTTTGCTTTGAAGTCATATGGAAGCCGAGAACCGGGCAGACTGGTATCGAAATGGAATTTAATCATATGACTTGCTCATTTTAGTTTTTCACTATTGTTGGATATGGGCTACGCCCAATATGCCACTCGGCCCAACAAGATTCATTAATCACGATCTCGGCCCGACAAGATTGGGAGCAAGTCCACTAATTCCCGCGAAAGGGCAATCTCGGGAATTCACGACGAAAACCCTAGACATCCCTAGGTCAACAGTCCCCTATAAAAGGAGAAAGCATTTATTGGGATCACCATCCTGACCCGCGGACAATACCTATAGAGCAATACTTTGCATCGAAAACTGCTATTGTCTTTCGTATAATTCGTTCTTGTTTTCAGTTCGTCACTTTAAGCTCGCTAGTTCGCTTGTGAACTAACAAGCTCTACCCCGACTTGTTTTAAGTGACGATCTCACGTTTTCCCCGATTAATAAAAGAACTTGCTTGCTCTTTCCCACAAAATCTTTATTTGTTTAAATTCTGCAATCCCCGGTACAAACAACTATGAACAATCTATAGGAATAGGTAGAAAAAGAGTGTGAGATGATTGATATAGGACAATACAGAGTATTTGCGTTTTGACATTTAATCCAAGTGATTTGCTATTCAATGATGCAAGTAGACCGTATAACATTCACAGATACTATATGCAAGATTTGACATTTAATCCAAGTGATTTGCTATTCAATCATAACTAGATTTTAACCCGCTGACAATTTTTTAAAACTATTTTAAAAAAATTTCAAGTTACATTTATTTGTTAATTATGTTTGTTTTATATAGTGTTTAAAATTGTATAAATGTATTTTGATTGTTAGTTTTAGGATTTAACCCACAATATTTTACAGAAGTAAATTATTTTTATTTAACCGTAATTTAATCAACTTAATTAAATATGTTTAATATTTTATTATTGATAGTAATAACACAATAATGAACTTATGATTCAACATGTATAACAGTTAATGATAATTTTAAATTAATATTAATATTAACTCAAACTATTTCCGCCATATAAATATATAACTCTGTATGTGATATTTTTTTTAAATAAGTGTAAGTATTTATAATATTTTGAACTTTTTGAAATTCAAAATTTATTATATCTAGAATAACTAACTGTTCATCTAAAGAAGGAAGACAAAGAACCAGATAAAATCTTGCTTGTTAAGTTAAACTCACTTTTCATTCAGATTTATATTCATTTTTTTCTCATTTATGATATGATATGACTTTAATATTTCAGATTTATATTCATTTTTGTTCAGTCAGATGTGAGAGGTTAAACACAATTTTATTATTTACTTGAGTAAGACATGCCCGTTTTCTCAAAATTCAAATAACAACAAATGCAGGAAAAAATATTGTTACATTAATGTTATATCATGAAAGAGCAAACAAATATGATAGAAGAATCATAATTTAAAATCTTAACAAATTCTTTAAATATATAAACTATTAATTATTAAAAGTTATATGAAAAACTGTATTTCGTAGTGAAAAATAAATCATGTTTGGTTATAATTGTAAAGACTGTTTAGATACATGTATATATAAGTATTGTTCATATTTAGTTATCTTTAAAAGGCTGTCCTACCAAATCCGATTAGGTAATATTCTTTTATGTGTGGTGATTTGATTTAGGCAATGTTCTAATCGTGGAATATATGGAAAATATGTCATTAATTTGTTTCTTACTTAACGATTCAACCAAAAATATTTCCATATCCATTGTTAATATCAAAGATTTACTTTTAATATATTAATTATTGTTAGCATTTTTTAATTCAGTTGTATGGATAATAAATGCTAATGGCATTGAGTTGTAAATATTTTCAAACTCCAAGACTACTTTGATAAAACTGCTGCAAAAATGTTAATATTGATATATAATTTTTTTTTACGGATATAACCAATTTTCTGTTTAAGAACTTAGAAGATATTTATATAGCCTAAAAGATATCTTCAGATTTAAATGCTAATAAATTATCTACCATAATAAGATAGGTTTTCGATATAATGTTATAGTAGTCTTTGACCAGAAAAAAAAGAAGAAGATAAATGTTAATCTTATTACATAAAGTTTAGTTTTGAAAGTTGGTAACTCATATAATTGTGACACATGTCAAAGTGTCAAGTATATCAAGTACATATGATAATGTTTTGAAAAATTTGAAAAAATTCTATGTTATTATTCAAAGCCTAGCCAATATTTGTGAAGGCCAATAAATATATAATTTCTATATATAAAAAAAAAGTTGAAATCCATGAAGAGAAAGATAATCAGATATTCAGATTATTTTCTTCTTTAATAATTTAGTTTAAAACAAAAAAAAAATAGTTCTCATGAGAATAAAGTACATTTAGTTTATATATATCAATATATATATATTTTTAAATAGTAATTTTGTATAAGATGATAAAAATATATATATAAAAAAAAGAAGAAATATATATATATATATATATATATATATGTATAAATTAAAGCTAAAGTGATTTGAATATCATTAATTCATTAGACAATGCATAACATATATTTACATCAATAAATAACTGATTTTGGTGAATTTTTATTATTTCTTCAATTAGAAATATATATATATATATATATATATATATGTTAAATTTTCTTCTTTTTTAAAAAAAAAATTCTTCTCTCAGATGCACATATATTATTTTTTATAAGTTTTACTGAATTTTTTTTGACAAATGTTACAATTTATATAATATTGTCACGATCTCTTTACTATTAGATTCACTTAAAAGTTAAAACATATGTTATCACTAAATTAGATATGACATGTATTTTAATATTAGATATAATAGACACATGTCATGATCTGCAAAGTTGGGTATGTGAACCCAATGTTAAGATCTCTTTGATTATAAAATACCACTTTTTATATTGCTATGAGTACTTCCAACTTTAAGATATATAAATAATAAGATTCATAACACACACAAAACTACACAAGAAACACATAAACAATTGTTAGTGAGAAGAACAAGTAAGTGAAAATGGATATGGTAATGTTGATTCTGATAGGCATCCTTGCCGTGATTGTTATAATAGGCGTGGCGGGTCTTGTGGTATGGTTCCTCCTACCCAAAAAGCGTAATCATGAATAAACAACTGACTAGAAATTGTATTTCTTGAACAAGACATTTTAGAAAGTATAGAGGAAAAAATAAATGTCGATTTATTGCTACAATAATTTGAAATGTGTTTGGACTTTGGAGCATGCGTATAGTCTTTCTCTTATTTTTTGTGCGTGTATTTTTTACTAACATGAGATGAGACAGTTCTGAAATAATTTTGTCATATAGATGCATTTTCCAAATCAGATTTTCTATTTTGTTTACTCCGTTTTTTTATAACGCAGTGGTCGCAGCTTCGCAGACACTAATTATGGATCCGAGGAAGTTATGTTAAATTGCTAGAAACCTTGGTGGTCACGCTTACTCCATTTTATTTAATAAGCCATATATATATATATATATATATATATTGATAATTATTACATCATTTAAGTGTCGTTATGACGATTTTCACAATTGATAATGATAAGTTTGTGTTGTTTTAAAAAAATTATAATGAAAGTGAATTAATTATTTTTTTGATAATGATAAGCTCCAAGCAATTGATAATGACAATTTTTATAATTGATAATGAAAGTGAATTAATTAATATTTTGTCTATTTATTTTTAAGTGAAAGTGAATTTTTTTTTTTCAAAAGCTAATAATTATTTAAAATATTTTATTAGTTACAACTTCATTTACATATTTTACCCTTAATACAAAAAATTAAAGATTTGCCTTGAAACCTTTAGCTTTGGTTGCTAATACGGCTCCCTCCGGTTGATAGGCTAGTCCAAAACCAAACTAAATTAGCAGTCTGGAGTAGCGTTCCTAATGTTTCAAGGTTGGGCTAAGAGAATATTGTTTTCTGTCTTGCTTAGATAGACAAGAGTCCCTGCAAAGCTGCCTTGTGACTCTTGATATTACCATCAAATTTGTTGGTTCATCTGCATGGTATACTCCCCAGTAAAAAATGGCCACGGTAAACGGAATGTATTTAAATCCTGATACTAACTAGAAAAATATAACTAAGTAATAGAGAACGAGTGCTAGCTAGGGTTTTAAGTGAATGAATGTAATTAACCTTGGCCTTTAAGCTTGATGTTGGCAGATTCAAACTCTTCTTCATTGATCTGCTTATCATTACAATAAGCAAAGATCGAAACCTTACCAGTGTAACTCATATTCTTGAGAGTTAATTTCGGTAAAGATAAAGCTTAATAGATATTGAGTGCTATATGTTCGACTAAATATTTGAATGAGATTTTTGTTTTCAACATTTATAATAACCATTTGTAAAACAATCTTTTAAATTTTAAAATCTCTTTTTGATTTAAAGACAATTTGTTAAGAATTATATTAGTTTATCTATCATAATTTTATTTTTAATATGGATGTAAGTTACATATATCATTAATCTATGAATCTAGTTCAAGAAATGCTTATATATTATTATCAATCATATAAATGGGCTTGTTCGCTTAGTTGCTACAGATACATGCGGCTACGGCAGAGGCAGGTATGTTTGTTTGTTTATTTGTCGTAGGTACTTGCGTCATGACGCTGTAGCAAACGCTGCAACCTGCGTCTAACATTTTTAAACGTTATTTCAATTTAGGGGCCAAAAATATAGACGCAGTCGCAGCTACCTGCGTCTGACGCAAACGAACAAGCCCAATAAATTAAGTTAATGTAAAAGAAAACTGAAAATAGAAAATAATATAACTAAAGGTTAATTTGATACTTTTGTTGTCTAATCATACTCAAGCCGTATCCGAATCTGATTTTCATTCATAATTATACCTAATTGCATCGCTCCCAAATCACATTGCACCCGCAATTGAATCGCGATCGCACCCAAAACGGACTGCCATTTGGGGCTATAGTAAACAACACAAACAAAAAAACACAGTCAGGTTGTGGGTGATGATAAGAGAAGCATCCTATTATACGGAAAATAAAGAAGTCGGTTTGATTGAAAAACATATGGTAATATACTTACTTTGTATGAGAGATATTCTTCAGTTTCTTGGTGGTCTGACGTTTGATCTTCTTCTTAAAGGCAAGCCTTTCAGGACAAGAGCTTTTTTGGTTGTCGATAGGGCTCCTTCCAGTTGATAGGCTGATCCAAAGCCAAACCAAGCTTGCAGTAGAGAGCAGGACGCCTGATGTGTTTTATGGGTGAAACAAGAGGAGATTATTATCTCCCTCGCTCAAAGAAAGAAGGGCTGAGATAACGACGTCATCCCGTGAGATGTCTTCCGTGATGACCATCAAATTTGTGGGTTCATATCTTTGAGAGATTCCCCACATGCAGACATCTCTAAACATGAAAATATGATGAGAATCTGTAAGGAATTAAATGAAGCATAAACGTAGGTTACAAAGGGGTAGGTTCTAAGTAAAAGAGAATGAACTTGGCTATATAAGGGTGATGTTGACAGATTTAAACTCTTCCTTACTAATCTGCTCCCCACTAGAATAAGCAACGATCGAAATCCTACCATTGTAACCCATATTCTTAAGAGCTGATTTGATTTTAGCATAGATGGAAGCAGGTGTGAGATCATTAGGGATTGGGCAACCAACTAGAACCTTGAGTACTAATACAAGAACACCAAAGATATAGATAAACTGAGCTTTATTAAAGATTCCTCAAACAACTATTTTATAAGCTTGTTTGATAAGTTTCATGCAACACCACAACATGTGGTTTGACACTGAATCGATCCTAATCTACCCAACTTTACTTGCACAGCAACAGCTATGCTCACTCGTTTATTCACTCACCAACAAAACCCTCAAGCAATATCTTTTCTTTTGCTTAATTCTTGACTCACACTTTTCTACTGTTAACCCTAATAAGATGTGTTTCCTTCTCTTATATAGACTTCAACAATCTTCACTCGCCATGGGCGTTCGGCGGGTTCGGGTTATTCGGGTCGGTTTTGAGAAAATTTGATTTTTGAAAAATCCTGCCGAATTGAACCGAAATTAAATTCGGTTTGGGTCGATTGGTACTCAGTTAGTTTGGGTCAGTTATTAAATTTTAAATCAGTTCCGAATTAAAACTGATTTTTTTCTAATTCGGTTAATTTGAACCGAATAAACATAAAAAATTAAGATAATGGCCTAAACTAACAAAAAAAGTTTACAACACGCCAAAATAACAATGGACCTCATATACACGGCCCAAAAAAAATCTAAATCAATCTGAAAACTAGTCCAATAGTTACAAGTCCAAATGGACAAATCCATTAGGGTTTTCCAAAAAATGCGACGAGCTGAGATGAGATGGCAAAGATGGACAGCTCTTGGGCATGAATTTTTTCCCCTACCATCATGAAAATCGATTTCATAAAACAGTAGAACTAAAATCATCAATCAGCAAAGAACAACAATTTAGATCTTATAACAACGAAAATAGAGAAGTTTAATAAATGATGAATATATCTATTTAGGACCTACAACGACAAGAAAACAAAAACAACAAAGTAAAAAAAAATCCAGAAGATTAATGGGTAATCTCTGATTTGAAAGTTGAAACTCAAACCTTAAAATTGTCTAAATCAAATAAGAGGTTACTAAGCAAAGAATCAAACGTAGAATCAATTAAATACCAAGAAGAAGAGCTTACCCTAAGGAAATTTTACAGGTTTATCTCTGATAAGTCTTCTTTCTTAACCGCGAAAGAGGAGATTTGAGAGAATTAAAGAGGATGTAGAAGAGATGAATTGATAAAACAGAAAGAGAAATGATGATGATTATTGATTAGATCGGAGAAAAAAACTTGAATTTATTCTCTCTCGGAATCGCAGGAGGCAGTCAAAGAAGAAGAGAAACAAAATTAGGGTTAATGGTTTAGGGTTAGGCTTATATATGGCTGCAGATTCAAATAAACCGATCAGTTCGATTACCAACCGAACCAGACCGAACCAAAATCCAATTACCCAAAACAATTGCGCCGAACGGTTTAACTTACTCTCTTCGGTTTGTCCCGATAACCAAAATTTTCGGGTTGTTCGGTTCGTTTTCTTCGGTTTTAACCGAACGCCCAAGGTGAATCTTCACCATACTCTTCTTTATCCAGCAAATCCTCCAATGCTTCATGTCCGTCACAACACCTCTCTTTATCCAGTAGGTCATGAGAGGTTCTTCATCATTGTAACATACGCGAACCGAAATCCCGATTTAGGGATTGCATCGGTCGATGCACTGGTTGCATCGGTCGATGCATGTTCGGTTTTCTCGGTTGAGTTTTAAGTTAAACGCTGCGTTTTGGGTAAAGGAAAACCCTTAAGTCGTGTTTCTGTCTCATTAGGCGAGTTTAGCCGTTTTTGAGGGAAAAGAGAAGAGAGAAAAGGTTCTTGAGTGTTCTTGGGGGTTTTGGGAGATTTGAGGCTGTTCCTGTAGAGATCTGTAGCTGGGATCGTTGTAGGAGCTTCCTAGGAGCGTTTTTTTCTTGTGTTTGGGTCGGATTTCTTCTGTAGCAAAGGTAAGTGTAGGACCATGGCTTATCTAAGTTAGAGCTTCTCTGATCTGCTTGTTTATGTGTTGTTAGGCTTGTTAGATTGTTGTTTGGGACGTTGTGAAGCTTTCTTGTGGCTTGGGATCAAGTTTTGTGGTTGTAGGAACGAAGATCCGGCGAGAAGCTTCAGGGGAAAACGATGCTCGGCATTGCATCGGTCGATGCAAATGCGAGGACGGCGCGTAAACTTTAGGGTTTTCGTGCTATGTCGAGCATGCGTCGATCGATGTAAGTTAGCCTTGCATTGGTCGATGCAGATCTTGCGTCGGTCGATGCAGATCTTGCGTCGGTCGACGCAACCTCCAACTGGTGTCGGTCGATGCATGTTGGTATCGATCGTTGCTGAGTCCCGGTTTGTTATTGTTGATTGTTGATTGTTTATTGATGGTTAGAGATGTCTCTATTGCTTGTGTGTATAGCCCAGTAGATGGGAGGATTGACTTACTGAGTGTTTATAAAATACTTATGCATTGCAATTTGCGTTTGTGGTGCAGGTAAAGGCAAAGTGTGATCGTGGAATCAAGGCAATGAAGAGGTGGCTGTTCTAGTGGTTCAATTGGTTGTCTGGCTTCTATTAGGTTGCTAGATTTGAGTCCTAGAATGTTGTTTAGGATTGCTGGTTCTATGGTTTATGCTGTTTGGATCATTAGTTTATGATTTGGAATTAATATCGGTTATTGGATTATGATTGGATTATTTTTTGGTATTGGTATGTGTTATTTCCGCTGTTGGTTGTGTTTGTGGTTAGGTGGCTAGTGGGTATGGGACCACTTGATGTAGTGTATTTATTATTATTATTTATTAATTATTAATTAAAAAAAAACGGGTTAGGTCGTTTCAGTTTGGTATCAGAGCCCTTACGGTTCTAGGTTTGGGTTCACTAGGTTTATGTTGTTGATGTCGGGATTGCATGTCTTGATTGATTATGTGAGTTAGTCAATTGTGTGTGGCATGGAGTCCTAGAACATCCTCTTCGAGCCTACAGTGTGATTCCACGGTGAGTTTATGTTTCTGTGTTATGATAATTGTGTGTTTAGCCTTCTGTTCACGGTAGTGCAGATGGTTAGAGAGGATGCTGTCGCTGGTCGTGGTCATGGTCGAAGATGCGGACGTGGTTGTGGACGCGGACGTGGTCGTGGTAGGGGCAAAGTCCCAGTGGTTACTAAGACCGAGTGTGACAGCAGAGGATGTCGGCGAGTCGCAAGGTGTGCAGGGGGATTCCGTAAGTGTGGCCGGAGGGGGCGGTGTTGATGCTCTAGTAGCCGGTGATGTGAGGGCCCCAAGTGCGGGTGTCCCTGTGGGTGGAGTCCTGGGTGTCGACCTTGCGGGTTTGCTGGCACAGTTGATAGCGCGGTTGCCGCCAGTGGCACCGGCTCAGGCTCAGGTTGTGCCACCAGTGGTGGCGGAGGAGCGGCAGCCAGTGGCTGCGGATGTGGGGGTCCATTCTCGTTATATCAGCATGTTGACAAAGATGGGTCGTATTCGTACCGAGCGGTTTTCGGGAGGTACAGATCCTTCAGCTAGCTCAGGGAACTCGGTCAGTGCGGGAGCTTGACTTGGAGTTCTGTCGACTTCTGAGGTATGGGGGTCGGGATATGGAGTCTGAGGAGGCTCAGATCACGAGGTTTTTGAGGGCCCTACGTGATGACTTGAGGGTTCACTGTAGAGTGCGGAGGTACGCTACGCGTGCGGAGCTGGTTGAGACTGCAGCAGGGATTAAGGAGGATATCCGGGCACAATCAGTGGCGGTTAGCCTAGCAGTCCAGCCTAGCAAGGCACAACATCAGGGAGGTTCTAGCAAGGGCGGCAAGCCTGCACAGAGAACCAAGAGGAGATTGTAGGCTACACAGAGGTCGGGTGGTCCGAGTTGCTTCGGGTGTGGGGGCAAGGATCACACGGTTGCTAGCTTTCCCAAGAGGAGTGCTCAGACGGCAGCAGATCGTGTGTGCTATTATTGCAAGGAGCCAGGGCACATCAGGCCCTATTGTCCCAAGTTGCAGCTGGTAGCAGTGGCAGCATTGCAGAAGATGCATACGAGAGGGTAGCAGATGGCACGGATTGAGCAGGCGCCACGGGTTTACATGACAGCAGAGACTGGTGGAACCAGTGCCGGAGCGATCACATGTATAATTTCTGGTACTTTGTCTTTGTGAATTCTTAGTAAGTTCAGATTTTATGTTGTCCTGTGATAAACTGTTAGGTTCTCAACACATGAGGTTTGTGTAGGGACCTTGTTGGTGGGAGGGTTTAAGTCCCATGTTATGTTTGACTCTAGAGCTATTCATAGCTTCATTACCCCGGAGTGTGCAGAGAGCGCAAGTATCGTAGGAGATCCGGGAGAGCGTGCAGGAGTTGTCAAAGTTGATGGAGGCAAGTTTCTGAGGGTCATTGGTCGAGCAAGGGGTATTGATATTCAGATCGCGGGAGAGTCTTGGCCTGCAGATTTGCTTATCAGCCTAGTGGAGCTTTATGACGTTATCTTGGGAATGGACTGGTTGCATCGACATATGGTTCATATGGATTGTCATCGGGGTAGAGTGGAGTTTGAGCGCTCAGGAGGGAAGTTGGTTTATCAGGGGATTAGACTGACTTCGGGGAGTCTCGTGAGCTCGGCCATTTAGGCTGGGAAGATGATCGAGAAGGGCCGTGAGGCTTATTTGGTTATTATATCTATGATAGAGTCAGTGGGGAAGTCTACGATTAGCGGTATTCAGGTTGTAGAGGAGTTTAAGGACGTGTTCCAGTCATTGGAGGGATTACCACCTCTCAGTCTGATCCTTTTACGATTAAACTGGAACCAGGGACGACACCGTTATCCAAAGCTCCTTACAGGATGGCTCCAGCAGAGATTGCAGAGCTAAAGAAGCAGCTAGAGGATTTGTTGAGAAAGGGATTCATCCATCCTAGTGTAT
>NC_025690.1:10825932-10843591 GCF_000633955.1 Camelina sativa | reverse complement strand
GGTGTCGACCTTGCGGGTTTGCTGGCACAGTTGATAGCGCGGTTGCCGCCAGTGGCACCGGCTCAGGCTCAGGTTGTGCCACCAGTGGTGGCGGAGGAGCGGCAGCTAGTGGCTGCGGATGTGGGGGTCCATTCTCGTTATATCAGCATGTTGACAAAGATGGGTCGTATTCGTACCGAGCGGTTTTCGGGAGGTACAGATCCTTCAGCTAGCTCAGGGAACTCGGTCAGTGCGGGAGCTTGACTTGGAGTTCTGTCGACTTCTGAGGTATGGGGGTCGGGATATGGAGTCTGAGGAGGCTCAGATCACGAGGTTTTTGAGGGCCCTACGTGATGACTTGAGGGTTCACTGTAGAGTGCGGAGGTACGCTACGCGTGCGGAGCTGGTTGAGACTGCAGCAGGGATTAAGGAGGATATCCGGGCACAATCAGTGGCGGTTAGCCTAGCAGTCCAGCCTAGCAAGGCACAACATCAGGGAGGTTCTAGCAAGGGCGGCAAGCCTGCACAGAGAACCAAGAGGAGATTGTAGGCTACACAGAGGTCGGGTGGTCCGAGTTGCTTCGGGTGTGGGGGCAAGGATCACACGGTTGCTAGCTTTCCCAAGAGGAGTGCTCAGACGGCAGCAGATCGTGTGTGCTATTATTGCAAGGAGCCAGGGCACATCAGGCCCTATTGTCCCAAGTTGCAGCTGGTAGCAGTGGCAGCATTGCAGAAGATGCATACGAGAGGGTAGCAGATGGCACGGATTGAGCAGGCGCCACGGGTTTACATGACAGCAGAGACTGGTGGAACCAGTGCCGGAGCGATCACATGTATAATTTCTGGTACTTTGTCTTTGTGAATTCTTAGTAAGTTCAGATTTTATGTTGTCCTGTGATAAACTGTTAGGTTCTCAACACATGAGGTTTGTGTAGGGACCTTGTTGGTGGGAGGGTTTAAGTCCCATGTTATGTTTGACTCTAGAGCTATTCATAGCTTCATTACCCCGGAGTGTGCAGAGAGCGCAAGTATCGTAGGAGATCCGGGAGAGCGTGCAGGAGTTGTCAAAGTTGATGGAGGCAAGTTTCTGAGGGTCATTGGTCGAGCAAGGGGTATTGATATTCAGATCGCGGGAGAGTCTTGGCCTGCAGATTTGCTTATCAGCCTAGTGGAGCTTTATGACGTTATCTTGGGGATGGACTGGTTGCATCGACATATGGTTCATATGGATTGTCATCGGGGTAGAGTGGAGTTTGAGCGCTCAGGAGGGAAGTTGGTTTATCAGGGGATTAGACTGACTTCGGGGAGTCTCGTGATCTCGGCCATTCAGGCTGGGAAGATGATCGAGAAGGGCCGTGAGGCTTATTTGGTTATTATATCTATGATAGAGTCAGTGGGGAAGTCTACGATTAGCGGTATTCAGGTTGTAGAGGAGTTTAAGGACGTGTTCCAGTCATTGGAGGGATTACCACCTCTCAGTCTGATCCTTTTACGATTAAACTGGAACCAGGGACGACACCGTTATCCAAAGCTCCTTACAGGATGGCTCCAGCAGAGATTGCAGAGCTAAAGAAGCAGCTAGAGGATTTGTTGAGAAAGGGATTCATCCATCCTAGTGTATCACCGTGGGGAGCGCAGGTGTTATTCATTAAGAAGAAGGATGAGAGTTGGCGCTTCTGTATTGATTACAGGGGTTTGAACCGGGTCACTGTGAAGAACAAGTATCCCTCTTCCAAGGATCGATGAGTTTTTGGATAAGTTGAGAGGTGCTACTTGGTTCTCTAAGATAGATCTGGCGTCGGGTTATCATCAGATCCCTATAGATGAGGCAGATGTGAGGAAGACCGCTTTCCGGACGAGGTATGGGCATTATGAGTTTGTAGTGATGTCGTTTGGGTTGACTAACGCACCAGCTGCATTTATGAGATTGATGAACAACGTGTTTCAGGNCTGGAGATAGCCTATCATCCTCGTAAGGCTAACTTGGTTGCAGATGCTTTGAGTCAGAAGCGGGCGGTTTCGGCTCAGGAGCAGGATATGGAGTTTCTGGTAGGGGAGATCAGTGCGTTGAGCTTGTGTGCGGTTTCTCAGGAGNCTTCTGGAGCAGAAGTTGTTTGCTAAGCTGAGCAAGTATAGTTTCTGGCAGCGTGAGATGGGTTCTCTGGGTCATATTGTGTCTACAGATGGGGTTTCTGTAGATCCAGAGAAGATTCAGGCTATCAGGGATTGGCCTAGACTGCAAAATGCCACGGAGATCAGGAGTTTTCTCGGGTTGGCAGGGTATTACATAAGATTTGTGCAGGGGTTTGCGAGCAGAGCACGTCCTATGACTAAGTTGACGGGGAAGGATGTTCCTTTTTTCTGGTCACAGGAGTGTGAGGAGGGCTTTGCAAGCCTGAAGGAGATGTTGACTACTGCTCCGGTGTTGGCTTTGCTTGAGTAGGGAGAACCCTATGTGGTTTATACAGATGCATCTAGAGTGGGTTTGGGATGTGTGTTGATGCAACATGGGAAGGTGATTGCCTATGCTTCGCAGCAGTTGCGGAAGCATGAGGACAACTATCCTACTCATGACCTGGAGATGGGTGTTGTAGTGTTTGCCCTGAAGATTTGGAGATCTTATCTTTATGGTGCAAAAGTACAGGTGTTTACAGATCATAAGAGCCTGAAGTATATATTCACTCAGCCCGAGCTGAACTTGAGGCAGAGGCGGTGGATGGAGCTGGTTGCAGATTATGATCTGGAGATAGCCTATCATCCTCGTAAGGCTAACTTGGTTGCAGATGCTTTGAGTCAGAAGCGGGCGGTTTCGGCTCAGGAGCAGGATATGGAGTTTCTGGTAGGGGAGATCAGTGCGTTGAGCTTGTGTGCGGTTTCTCAGGAGCCTTTGGGTTTGGTTGCAGCTGATAGAGCAGATTTGTTGACCTGAGTGCGGTTGGCTCAGGAGTCGGATTTGGGACTGGTGAATATCTTAAAGGATGTTGACTTAGAGTATCAGGTTTCGGCTAATGGTAATATTCTGGTGCATGGGCGGATCCGTGTGCCCAAGGATGAGGAGTTGAGGCAGGAGATTCTGAGAGAGGCTCATGCTAGGATGTTCACTATTCATCCATGAGCGACTAAGATGTACCGAGATCTCAAGAGGTAATATCACTGGGTCGGGATGAAGAAGGACGTGGCTAGTTGGGTTGCGAGGTGCGATGTGTGTCAGCTAGTGAAGGCTGAGCATCAGGTACTAGGTGGTTTGCTGAAGAGTCTTCCCATTCCAAAGTGGAAGTGGGATATGATTACTATGGACTTCGTGGTGGGTTTGCCAGTGTACAGGACGTTTGATGCTATTTGGGTCATTGTGGACCGGTTGACTAAGTCGGCACATTTTCTGGCCATTAAGAAGACTAATGGAGCAGCGGTCTTGGCTAAGAACTATGTGAAAGAGATAGTCAGGTGGCATGGGGTGCCAGCGAGCATTGTGACTGATAGGGATTCCAAGTTCACTTCGTTATTCTGGAGGGCATTTCAGGCAGAGATGGGCACTAATGTGCATATGAGTACAACGTATCATTCCCAAACAGATGGACAGTCAGAGGGGACGATCCAGACGTTGGAGGATTTGCTAAGGATGTGTGTGCTGGATTAGGGTGGCCATTAGGTAGATCATTTGAACTTGGTAGAGTTTGATTTCAACAACAATTACCAGGCGAGTATTGGCATGGCTCCTTATGAGGCTTTGTATGGGAGGCCGTGTCGTACACCGCTATGCTGGACTCAGGTGGGGGAGAGGAACATGTACGGGGCAGATTTTGTTTAGGAGAATTCGGAGAAGATTCGGGTTCTCAAACTGAACATGAAGGAAGCTTAGGATCGGCAGAGGAGTTATGCCGATAGGAGGAGGAGAGATCTTCAGTTTCAAGTTAGAGATAGAGTGTACCTCAAGATGGCCATGTTGCAGAGTCCGAACAGGTCATTGACTAAGACTAAGTTGAGTCCGAGGTATATGTGTCCGTTCAGAGTGATTGAGCGAGTTGGACCAATGGCATATAGACTGGATTTACCTGAGGTTATGCGTGCATTCCATAAGTTTTTCCATGTGTCTATGTTGCGGAAGTGTCTCCGCGAAGATGATCAGTTGTTGGCTAAGATTCCTGAGGATCTCCAGCCTAACATGACTTTGGAGCCGAGACCAGTGAGGGTTCTCGAGAGGAGGATCAAGGAACTTCGGAAGAAGAAGATTCTTTTGATGAGAGTCCTTTGGGACTGTGATGGTGTTGAGGAGCAGAATTGGGAGTCTGAGGCGAGGATGAAGGCAAGGTTTAAGAAGTGGTATGAGAAGCAAGTCGCGACTTGAGCTTGCCTAGCCTGGTCCCATCTATAATTCATGGCTGGAGCGGGAATGGAGTATTCCAGCCCATCTCTCTTGTTTACTTGGTCGCTTGGGATGGTTGGTTTTGCGACTAAGTAACAAGATGAGGTGGTGTTTGGGGTACAAAGTTTCCGCGAGGCAGTGTGTTGGAGGAAAGGTTCCTATTTTAGAAGTTTCTATAAGTTACAAGTTTCCAGAAGTGGAAAGTGCTAAAAATGGAAAGTTTTATGTGAGTTAGAATTGGTCCATTTTTAGTGGCGGAGAGCCTTGGAGAGGGCTTGTGTGGCCTTTGTGGCGGGCTGTTTAGCCATTGTGTGGCCTTTGTGGCGGGTTGTTTAGCCAAAGTGTGGCCTTTGTGGCGGGCTGTTTAGCTAGAGTGCTTGTTGAGGCGGTCCTTCGGGACAGATGGTCTTTGTGACGGTCCTTCGGGACGAGTGGCCTTGGTGGCGGTCCTTTTTAGGACATTTGTTTGGTCTTGGTGGCGGTGCTTTTTAGGACATTTGTTTGGCCTTGGTGGCAGTCCTGTTTAGGACATTTGTTTGGCCTTGGTGGTGGTCCTGTTTAGGACATGTGTGTGGCCTTTGTGGTTGCCCGTTGGGCAGTGGGATGATCCTTGTGTGGTCATAAGGTATTCCAGTGAGGGGATATGTGGTTGGTAGGGCATCGTGTTGTCTTACGCGAGCCACGGGAAGGAAACCTGGATAGGGATAGGACTCAGACGTGTTCAGAATTGTTTGCTCGCCTCTTGGGGAACTTAGGTTCTCCTAGTACCGTCATATTCTAAGACTTTGTGGCTTGGGAGTATGGCTGGTTCTCCCCGGCAACGGCGCCAAATTGATACTAAGATTTTTGTGTGTCCTAGCAGGTTCAATTAACCTTAGGCAGTTGTAGTACTTAAGGTGTCAATCCAGTTGGGAAACTTTACTATCACTCAAGATGCAATCAAGGAATCACAAGTTAAGCCAATATAAAAGAGTGTTTGTCTAACAGTCTTAGAATTATGACAATACAAAACGAAATTGAGTCACAGAACTAGAAACGAGACTGCATGACAAGAAGCGAAAGAGAATAAGTAAAACCGAAAACAATTCTAAGCATGAACAAACGAAACAGTCTCAGGAATGTAATATCAAGCAAAAAGATAAAAGTCCTAAGGATGGGAGTAATTGATGTCGGTGGAGTATCCTACAGAGTGTTTAACATGCCACAAGCAAACTATCCCTAAACAATGAACATCACAACTTAGCTAATCCAATCTCTTGGCAAAATCTACTCAAACTCAACCAGTTCCATACCTAGCTCTCGCTAGAGAAACATGGTCGAGCAGGCATGACAAACAAGTTCATTCACGTCAACAAACATCCTAGACAACTAATTTCTTAGGCTAGGAACGTAAGTCTCTAGCACTAGTTGGTCAGACATTTCATCAAACACCTTTTGGGTGTGGAAATGTCTCAAACCTAGTTCCAATTGATCAGAGAGAAACTAGCATTTCTAACACTAGTCCAGAAGGGAATCATAAAAATCAAAGCTTAAACACTCTGCATCCTAAGATCCTCCACCTAATCTATCCCATCCTCAAGGACTACTACACTACTCAGATCCGGAAATCATCACCAAAGATACAAATCCAGAAAACATTGAACAAAGCATAATAAGATTGTTTATTGATGGTTAGAGATGTCTCTATTGCTTGTGTGTATAGCCCAGTAGATGGGAGGATCGCCTGACTGAGTGTTTATAAAATACTCATGCATTGCAATTTGCGTTTGTGGTGTAAAGGCAAAGTGTGATCGTGGAATCAAGGCAATGAAGATGAGGATGTTCTAGTGGTTTGCTTGGTTGTATGGCTTCTGTTAGGTTGCTAGAGTTGAGTCCTAGAATGTTGTTTAGGATTGATGCTTCTATGGTTTATGCTGTTTGGATCATTAGTTTATGATTTGGAATTAATATCGGTTATTGGATTATGATTGGATTATTTATTGGTATTAGTATGTGTTATTTCCGCTGTTGGTTGTGTTTGTGGTTAGGTGGCTAGTGGGTATGGGACCACTAGCTGTAGTGTATTTATTATTATTATTTATTATTTATTAATTAACAAAAAAATGGGTCAGGTCGTTTCAGTCATCATGTTGACTTTACCAACCCACTTGTTTGTAGCTTCGGACGAACACCTTTTAGGTTGACACCTTTTTCACCATGCTCCCCTTCTCTACACTCGATGTGCTGCACTGTCTCCAGTGTGTTGTGCTGGCAGATATCACTTGACACTTTCCCGCTTCGTCTGAAGTCCTTCAGGTACGTTCAGCCACAAATTGTAACTATTACACGTACTCTGGTTCTTCAATCTCCCCCTTTTTATCTGATTATGTGCCTCAAGCTTCCTATAACAAGTTAGTAGTACAAAAAAAAAACAAAAGGACAAGACTAAACTCAAGTACTATCAATACAATAGAGATTACTTCAAATTACTTCAGTGCAGAATTAGGTTCAATACATAACCAAGTAAAACAAAAGACAAGAGTGCTTCAGCCATAGGTTCAATACGTATTCGTTAGAGAGCTTAGACTAAAAACAGTCAATAAGTCTTACTCCTACTTATACTACTCCCCCTTCCCAAGTGCATACACTACACTTCTTCAGCCACTATCAGTCTCATCACCTTCTTGATCGTCTTCAGGGTCACCCTCCCCCTTTGAGTAGATGATATCAAGATAATCCCCTCCTGCTTGAGTGCACAGACTCATATAAAAACTGTTGGTAATGATATAGAGAGAGTAAGAATGGAGAGAGAGACTTACATGCAAGATGCTCGAGCCTAAGCTTGGTGAATTCATGCAGATGGCGGATGTCAGAAATCAGTGTGAGAGTGGACTGAGAGGACAAAAGCTCCTTTGGTTCAATCTTGAACTTGGGAGGCGCGGCAGAGGAGACATCACCGGAGTGAGCTGGAACAATGCGCTGAAAACGCAGGAGCTGATTGATCTGAATGAGAAGGATATGACGAAAATTGGACGAAGCATTTGCAATCACCGTGCCGCAGGGACAAATCTCATCAAAGACCAACTTCCCAAAATTAAAAGGACGGCCCTTGAGAATCATGAACAGGAGTGTAAACCATTCAGCGGACATAGAGCTGAGGTTCATGGTTGGCATCCAATTCTGACAGCAGATCTTCTGAAGCATCGCCACCGTATCTCCTATCTCTTTTTTGCTGCGAAGATCCAAACACAAACCTGGCCATCAGTCAAGAGAGTGACAATATCATCAAGACTTTTGTGAACTTGGATCTTAGTCACATTCAGAGGGTAGGGCTCATTAGGAAGCTGATACAGCTGATTGATGATGGGGAGAACTCATACATAGACCCACGAACAAAGACCTTAAGAGAGTCGGGCCCTTCCGATTCAGCTTCAGCAAAGTTCGCATAGAACTCCTTGACAATATTATTACCAACAAAGGAGTCAACTTCAGTGACCGTAGGAAGGAGACCAACGTCAGAGAGGATTTTGTACGCATCAAAACCGTGGGTGTTATCGACAGCAAGGAACCCCATCTTGTTAAAGAGCCAACCCGAGATAGTCTGAAAGCGACGCATGGTCTGTTCAGAGATGAACTTAGAAGAATATGGAGCAGAGGAAGGAAGCTTCAGTTCAGGATAATTTTGATCACGAATGGCAGTCTGACGGTGGCGTTCAACATAGCGGGAGAGAAATGTCGGTGAGGGAACCTCTGCAACATCCTCTGTAGTGAGATGGGGCTTGGTAGAAAGTGAACCGTCAGTGACATCTTCAAGGTCATCGTGAGTAGATGAACGAGTGGAACCACGGCGAGGCATGCGACGAGTGGTAGCCGACGACGGCTTAGCCTTCCCTTTAGAAAAATACCCAATTATTCCAACTGAAAACAATTGGGTATTAAACGTCCAAATAAAAAATAACATCGAATTTTATTTTGGCATTTTTCCCGTATTGTCATTGATAAATTCTTTTTTTTTTAACTAAAGAAAAATTCATTGATAAATTCTTGTATATTGCTATTTTTTTAACGGAATAAAAAAAATTTGTAGTATTTCTTTTATTTTCTTAAAATTTTGTCATTTTTAACTATAGTTAATATTCTTTTATAGGCAAATTATGTCTATCAAATTTGCTTTACTTTATCAATTTAAGTTTTATTTTATATATATATATATATATATAATCTCTTCATGACTTCTAAAATCTTTCTTCACTTCTCTTAACAACAATAACAGTACATACGAAAAATTAGTTAATGAGAAGAACCAACGATTTGTCAAAATAATGTAATGCTAGCAATTGAGTATTTTTATTTTTGGTTTGTCTACTTGAATACTTTTATGTTTAAAATAGTTAACACAGATAAATCCATACATACTATACTGTATATACATAAAACGTTTGTGTGTGACAGATTAATCAATTTAAGTATAATGAAAGTGCAAGCATGAGAATAATAAAATTTGCTTTACTTTATCAATTTAATTCAAGCTCTCTTTCCTGGCGTTCAGAAATGGTTTAGTAGTTAGTTCTTTGCATTCAGAAGACCCAAACATTTTAATGCGGATGTGAAGCGATGATTCTTGCAAATTAAATTGTGTTAGTTTTCACTATCCACAAAGGAAAAATATCCTTTCATAAGGTGTCATATGGTTTTAATTATTTAAACTTCAAGATATTATACATGCATGTGCATATGAAAGTAAATCTGCATTTGTTTACCTATCTAAAGATAGCACACGAGGAGTCTCGCTAGTTGCTAGGACTAAGAACAAAAGTGATATTCAATAGAGTAGTTGATTGCAATTCTGAACCGAACTGTACTATCAAACAAAATAATGAAATATGTATATGTTGAAAGAAAGAAGTAAACGATTTTGCATGCATCACAATACATTTTCAAGAAAACAGTCTTACGATCGATTTATCATCTATACTTTCTCTTTATACAATTTTTTTTTTGGGCTTTTACTTACAAGAATTAAATTATTATTTTTAGTGACCGCAAGAAAAGAAAAGAAAATCTTGAGTATGCAAGCTTTTGTTTAATTTATTGTTTTTTTTGTAAATTTGTTCAGAAATATTTCAATTTGATAAGAAGTCACAGTTACATTATATGGAGCAAGATTATGGCCTTGAAGGATGGGTCATTTCACCTTTAATGGTCACGAAGCTCCTATTTACTTAGTTTTTTTTTTTTTTTTCTTTTTTGTCATACCGAAGCTTTCATTTAAGCTGAAGCCTAATAAGAGGTGATTTCTTACAACAAGATTTAACATAATCAAAGAAGCAACAAAAGGATTAGAGTTCCATGAGCTTAACAAAGGGATTTTCAACTTGGACAAGTTTTACAATATTTGAAAGGTCTACTGTAACCAATGGGGATTCGTCTTTGAAGCCAAACTTCACGAGATCCTTGACCAACAGGTGATCATGAACGGCTCTAGCGGATAGCGCATCTCGAGCTTGTAAAAGAGTGTTCCACAGAGGGAACAGATGTAGGGCTTCTCGCCAACAGTAGAGGGATCAGGAGCATAAGAGCGAAGTCTTTCAATCTTTTAGGAACATAACTCATTATTCTAGCTGAATTTACAACCGGGGTTCGCAGGAAATGGGCTTCAACCCATAACAAAGCAGGTGGGTCCTCCCTCACATGAAACTCAAAGGGGTTAAGGAAATCTACATAAAGCTTGTAGTCGGTTTGGCTTTGAAAATTATCAACAGACCCAAGCTTACAGTCTAGTGGCGCTAGGTGGGGACAGGGGGCAAGGGGCATAAACATCGGGTTCAAATCCACAGTCAGGTCAGGATCATACGTATAGCTAAACATTGCAACCATCTGACCAACGTTAATATACTGGCCTCGACACACATATCTAACAAACCATTCTAAAGACACCAATGTTCTGCTACCGAGGGTTACTCGACTTGACCAAGCAGAGGTAATGGGTGCTAAAGAGGTTGATCTTGATATAGACTTATCAACAACGGATCTGGGAGGGTTCATACTCAGTTCAAGGTCAGGGAGTAAGACAGTGTCTTGGAAGGCAACACAACACATAATGTTCGAGAAAGAAACGACTCCACATAAATTCAACATTAAGTTTTCATCTGATGACAAGTAAAGTGCAATATCCATACAGTTTTGAGAAAGGAGTAAGCTAGTCTTCTCTAAGGATAGTGTTCCTATGACATAATGGTAGAGCAATATCGCCGTTATCAAGCAAACACGATTCAAAGTAAGGCTAAGGAGAGCAATTAAGAAATCAGACCTGGATATGGGCCACAGTGGCGTTAATGGGCTACAAAGATAAGCAAAGCCTATCTTAATAAACCCTAGGTTTGCTGGTGTTGGGTGATGGGAGAAAAGGTCGCTGCCGTTCTGCAAGATCGGAGTGACGTACGGCGGTAGCACACTTAAGGGAACCAGCCGCCAGCTTTTGAGCTCTCCGTGTGTCGTCGGTGCTCTAACTGGAAAAGACACATCTGATGGTCCAAGAGAAGCTCTTGCCATCAACGAAATCCAGTGGAAAGGGAACAGTGGTGGTGCCGGTGCTAGTCCAGATCTAGAGCCAATTGGTGTAACGATGAAGTCGTGCTCGGGTGTAAGAGATGAGGAGCAGCTGGACTGTTGTGAAGCTTCTGTCATCGGGTTCACGAGCGGGACCGCATCCGAGATCTGAAGTAGATCGGAGCTTTTAGAGCAGAAATGTGCTCTTCCGTCGGTAAAACAACCCTTCGAGTAGAAGACTTCTTGGAAAGTTGTACTTGGATTTTTAGGGGAAAAAAACTTAGAAGTAGAACAAACAACCAGGGAGAAGCTTATATAGATTAGAGAGAGATTAGAAAGGTTTGTCACCCCCCGACGCCGGCGATCAGAGGTCTCACCGGCGCCGGAAGGCATGGTTGGTAAGAGAATATCGAGTCTCGTGTCTGAGAGCTTTCTAGGGCGAACTCGTGCTCCTATTTACTTAGTATGTCCTCATCAAAAAGGAAATTCAAACGTAGGAAGACGTACTTATAATAGTTTACTAGGATCTACCCCTTAGTACATCACGGGGCAATTATTTTATTTTTTGTTTCTAAATTATTCTTGCACTTTTAGTTTATTTAAATTGGCATGGTTATATTGTAGTTTTGTAATAATATTATAGGTTACTTTGGTATTTATACATTATATGTTTTTTTTAATGAAACTAATTATATATATTTATGAATATATATAGGAGATGGTATAGATTAACTCAAAATTGTAGATAAAATTAACAATTCTATAGTGCTATATATATAATTGTTATAGTGTTGTATTTGTAATTTAATATATATATATATATATTAAAATGTGATTTATTTAGTATTTATTTGGTTTAAAATGAGAACTTAATTTATGATTGTAAGTTATATTATTTGTTTTTAATATATGCCGAACTACAATACATTTAGAGATGCCATCGTTATTAGTTTCTTTATGTAAATACACTTAATATAATATTTGGAGTACCGATGGTTTAAAAAAAATTATATTTGGAGTCCTTAAATTAAAGAATCCCACTTCATAGCTTACATCGAATAAATTTTAATATGCTAAGATATATAAAATATATAATGTTACCGTTAAAAAAAAAATACAGATATAATATTTTAAGGACTCTAGATCTGCGACATATAAAGAACAATCGAGAAAATTGACCGTTTTGTTTTGTTTCAAAAACGATTCATTCCCACAAAATCGCTTAACAATTTATTGTCTCTTCTTGTACGCTCTAGCAACTTAAATTGTGGTTTTTAGCATCTACAATAATAATACTTTGTATATTCCAAATAATTATCCTTATAATGTGTTTTCAAAATTACAAATACTATAACCCAGCAAACTTAAAATAACCCGTTAATATAATTTGAGTGCTTCAAATAAAATAAAAAAGAGTGTTATTAAAAATAAAGAGAAATACCCTAAACTAGCACCATTATAGGTTTTTCTTTCAAAGTTAGCACACGCGCTCAAGTTTTCCAAAACTAGCATTTTTCTAAAATTAATTATTATGTTAATTAATGACAAAAGAGAAAAAAAGTAATAATAATCAGAGTCTTACAAGAAACTTAGGGTCGTACTAAATCGGCAAAATCTCTGACGAATCCACAAGGTTTGTTTTTGAGGAAAGAGCATGTGTTTGGAGCTTGGGTTTTCACAACGAAAGCTAGATTTGGAGGGAAGAACCGATAGATTTCGATTTGATTGTGGTGTTGATGAAGACGATGAGCTCGATTTTTTGCATACAACAAATCCACCGCCACCGTCGTTTCAGTCCCGCAAATTCCCACGGCCACGAAACGGACTCATCGACGGCGAGCTTCAGTGAGAGAATCTTGTTCGCTGTTCTCGAATCTGTTAATCGAGATAAGAATTGAAGTAAGGATTGGGTTTTTGGAATTTTCATTATCAGATGTTGAAATTGTTCTTTGTAAATTCTGACTTGTTGTTGTGTGTAGGGATGTTAAAAGTGCAAATGAGGAACATGTGAGAGAGTAACCAATGATGAATGGGATCAAATAAGATATCAAATCAATTGGAGTTTTGGACTTTGGGATTTGTTCATAAGCTCTCTGTAGTCTTGCTTCTCGTTTAAAATCATTGCAAGTCAGTTAACTAACAAAAAACACCAATATTTAAACTTTTTTTTGTATGTTATTGTAATGTTTGAGTGAGCTTTTTGTTTGTCAAAAACAGATGATGTGTAGAGCACATTTTTCAGAAATGGGGAAAGAGAAGCATAAGAAACGATGAATCAAGGCTTTGAAGCTTCTATATGTATGTTATAGTGAAGCTTGTAAGGAGATGGAGATTAAAGGACTGATTTGAATTGGTAGATATCTAGCTTGCTATGAGTTTTTGAATCGTTTTGCTAATGGCATAGATCAACTTGGTAGTGTTTCTTGGGGTTTTAAGGTTAATTAATCTGGTAGTGTTGCAGAACTAGTTTAAATGTGGGGTGGTGATATATAAAATATATCTTGAAGTAATGTTAAAACAAAATTTGAATTCATGGACTGATCATGTTGTTGAATAAGGTTTTCAGCTCTAACTCAAGTGATTGATGATATACATGATGACAAATATTTCAAGAACAAAGCAGAGAGTTGATGATAAAGATGGGAAAATGGGCACTTGAGTGGAAGTTTGAGTTCGTCATTATGGAAGGTTTTCCTAAAATTCAAGAACACCTTCCTAAAAGCTATGGAATCCTTCCTAAATTTTTTAAAAATGTGTTTTTAAATCTCTTTATATGTGTTTTGCTTTATTGTATCACATGTTACTTCATTAGTGATGTATAATGATTTGATTATGTGCACATATTGGTGTTTTACAATAAAGGTAACAAATAGAAATATCTAACATGATGTTTTAGGAAGATCTTCCTAAACATCAATGACGTCTTCCTAAATTTCAAGGAGTTTTTCCAAAACGTCAATGACTCCTTCCTAATGCTCTTTGTTTTTTTTTTCATGAAGGTCTTCCTGAAATTCAAGAAATCATTCATAAATATATGAGAATCCTTCTTGAATGTTACATTCAAATCCTTCTTATATGTTTACCAGTGAAAACATAGCTATCTACCAAAATATCGAGATAATTAATACAAAACCTTCCTGGATATGTTTTCAAACAAGTCTTGTGGTGAAAACCATCCAAACTATCTTTCATAACCAAAATCTTAATGCTAAAACAAAGACCATGTGAATACAAAGAATCAAACTGTAAATACTTCAATCATATATGGCAATTGAAGCCTTCAATGAGCACCGTTCGTCTTTGATTCGGAGTGTTATTGCAGCTCCAATTCTTCCTAAACTTTTTATGAAGGTCATCCTGAAGTTCAAGGAAACTTTCCTGAATTTCAAGGAAACTTTCCTGAATTTCGTTCAATCCTTCCTGACTTTTCATAAGATGGAAATAAGAACCTATTTCATGTGTTCCTTTTCTCAGCAATTTAATAAATTTCTTCACAAGAAAAAACAAAACAGAACAAGAGTTACATGGTTTGGAATAGATCCTAAACATTTAGCTATGGCCAAACATATAAAAAAAATGATAACTTTTAAGTCATTTCATACATTTGCTAGTAACATTTTACAAATTGTGGCTTAAACATTTCACAAAATTGTATCTAAAGACAATAGACCTTACGTACCCATCTCTTCAAGAACCAAACCCATCAAACTGTCTAGTCTTTGCTACAATACTGACCATGTAATTTCTATGCAGCCTAACAGATAATACAACATAAAAATTGTAGGTTCTTGAATCATGAGCTAACCCTGGTTTCTTTGCAGCCCAACAAAAGAAAATAATTGCAGGTTTCCGAGTATGTCGAAACTGTTCTAAAACCACATGAGGCTGATAACATCAATAACATCATTATAATCTTCAGATTCAATTTCACCATCACTAACATCAGAATTAACACTAGAGAAAGCTCTAAAACCAAGACTCACATCAGAACTAACACTAGAGAAAGCTCTAAAACCAAGACTCACATCAAACAAAAGTGTAGAGGATTATGGCAATGGAGGGTGATAAATAGAAGAATGAAACAGGCAATAGAAAGGAAAAGACCTAGCACCGAAAAACCAAACTTGCTCTTCTCCTCTCCCATCGATTATGCAACTTTTACATGAATTAAATTCATCCAAATTGAATATTATCGATGCTTGGGCTCCTCTGCAGTGTCTCAATCATTGACTTCAATTTATGAATCACCTTCAATTCAGATCCGATTGGGTTCATCGGTGGAACACCATCATCGGTTAGGTTTGGAATCGGAGAGAAGTAAGAGTGAGAGAGAACAGGCGGTGGTTTCAATGTCACGATCTGGAATTCGACACTGTTTTAGTTTTATTAATATTTTTTTTTAATAAGATATAATTTTGTGCTAGTTTTGAAACATTTGAAAACATGTGCTAATTGTGGAAGAAAAACTTAAAATTGTGCTATTTTTGTCAATTGCCCAAAAATAAAAGTAGGTTATTGATTAGTCATTATATCGAAATGTAAGACATTTTGTTAGTGATAGCATCTTCGGAATATATGTTTTATGATTTTTTTTTTGTTTTGATTTAGGGAATATTATTAAATATTAATGCATATCCTTATCTTTATTCTAGTTAGGGTTTGATTTTCTGTAATCTATCATCAAGAATATACGTACTCATCGTGATTGATTAATATTGATACTAAATTTAATAGTGCATATATTTAGGAAAGAATAATTTACCAAAATGTGTATGTGATTTATCTATTTTAATTATATATTGCCTAACATGTTACTGTCTTTAATTATTTGCTATGTTATAGGGATGTTGAAAGTGTAATACGTGTAAGATAGATATGTATGTGCAAATGTAATTAGTTACTATATATTGGGAAATCTCTAATTAATGTTTTGAAGAAATCAAAGCACATATATTTGAAATGATCCGATCTTTGTAATCGGTTAAGAATTAAATTTATCCATGTAACATGAAAATTAAATTTATATTTATATTGGTTATCGATTAATTTTAAAATATATATTCGTTTATAAAAATTCAACTCACATCATATGCTGAAAAAATCCATAATTTTATTAAATATATGTATTAAATAGTAATTCAAATTATTAAAGATAAGATTAAATAAAAGTGAAAGGAGAATTACAATTTAATCTAACATTGTGATTTAAATTAGGTAGATAGATTTTAGGAAATTTGAAATTAAGGAAATGATTGTGTTTGGTTGTAAGGATTGTAGAGAATTAATTGGGACTTGTTTGGATACAAAGATAAAAATAGATGACACAAAAATGTACTTCAAAAATGTTAAGATAGATTGGTTCTTGCAACTGCCTAACTTTAAGACTATTAATTTCAACGACTAAGGATTTACGACTATATGTTTTAGTCGTTATTTGATGGTAAAATACTATTTAGCGACTAATAGTGCAGTTGTTATTTTCATGTTTTTACAGTGTTGTATGAGTGAAATTAATATTCTTTTCCTCTCTTATTTTCAGTTTATTCTTTCAACTGACACCAATGGGAACATTTTTATTTTTTTTGTTTTTTTGGCAAATACACCAATGGGAACATTAAGACATGGTTTTATGATAAATAGAGTTCAGTGGCAAACTATAACGCTCCAATTGGCTGGTGTAACATGTAAGATTTGTGATTAATATGATTTAAACTCTTTCAACGCACCTATCAGATTCTACTTCATTAATAATAACTATTATTCATTTTTTTGGGTAGGATTTAGCCAGTTGAAACGTAACCCCGCCGCCACCGTACTCTCTATCTCACTTTTTGTTTCAGCTTTGGCAACAATGGTAATGGTTATCGGACCATTATATCCATTTTCCTCAAATAACCGCTCAATGGATAGCAGAATCCGCAGTGGGGCAAACCCCCGAGGTACGGGCAGCGAATCCAGATCCAAATAGAAGAAGATTGGCTGGTTCAGGTTATCGGTAAGGGATCTGGAAGTGGGGGCAAAGTTGGAGGGAAAATGAGGGGTATGGTTAGATCTATCCTAGCAAGCAAAACGCTCCAGGTGGCTGGTGTAACATGTAAGATTTGTGATTTATAAAATTTCTCACTTTAAACTCTTTCAACGCACCTATCAGATTCTAGTTTCATTAACTATAACTATTATTCATTTTTTTGGTAGGATTTTTTGCTGTGGAACCAACAAATTTGGAAATTGTTGATAGATGCTTTGAAATAGTTGAAGTGATGAAAATATATACTCAAGAAGAATTTGCTGATGGTGATGAACATGATAGTGATAAACAAGTACATGTGCATCTTAATCTCCTAAATGAAGAATTAAAATCAGAAGATGAATAATGACTAATTTCCCAAAAAAAAAATCATTACATAGTTTCACAAGTAGGTATTACATAATCATATATATAAAAGTAAGGTTTCACTCACTCCTTATTGGTCCACTTGGCAATGCAATTTTAACAAAAAAAAAATATTTATATTAAAACAAAATTTAAAAACAATTAATTTCACATTTAACTCACATAATATAAAACTGAAATCATATAAATTCCCCCTATGCATTAATTTTATTTCTCCACTAAGTTGTATTAATCAATTGTATTAAAACAAAACAATACATTAGAATTGTAACTCTCATTTTTCTAAATGCAATTTTTCATCATTTCTCTTCCTATAAATACTCATTATCTTATTCTCTTAGTCTATCACTCTTTCATTCTCTCATCTTCTTCCACTACTCTCAAATCTCTTTTTT
>NC_025690.1:10805412-10825403 GCF_000633955.1 Camelina sativa | reverse complement strand
CAAATCTCTTTTTTTTTTTTTTTGTATTTTTTTGTTATTGTTGTTGTATGGGTTATAAAAAATTAAATCAAATATCATTGTAAAAGCTTAGTTTTAAAGTTTGGATGATATGTATATCTTATATATATATATATATATTAATCTTTTAAAAGGTTTATCTCCATTTTCTATTTTATATTAACATCTTATAAGTTATTATTTTCATACTTTCTTACAATATTCACCACACAATAAGATCATGGAGTTGAAATGATCCATATCTAATTATCTANTAATTATCTAATATGTCTCTGGTATCTCACATAATCATGTATCATTTTTAATAATTTATAAAGATCAATATAATATTTAAAGATCAATATAATTATCCATTTATAAAGTCTATTTATAAAGATCAATAGACTTTACTAAAGTCTATCAACTCTATTTATAAAGACTATGTTCTTTTGTGATCCAATTGATAAATCTGCAAATATCAATAAAATATATATTTTTTTTTATGATTTGAGGTTTTTGAAAACAAAAAGAACATAATTAAACAATTGGTTTTTTGTGTCTTTAATCAAAATAAAAAATGATCCAAAAAACAAAACATATTCAACTGGAACTTAAATATAAAAATAAAATATAATTTTAAAAATATCATTTCACTAAATTCTCTAAAGATGAAACCATTAGTATGAAATCTAGCACTATAAATTAAATTGATGAGTGAAAACCAAAAAAATATAAGTTATCCTTGGGATTTTAAAAATTATTGAGATTGAAGAATTCATATAATTTTATAAGAAAACTAATTTAGTTTGTCACTTAAAAAGTAATATTTTTTATTTTGAAATATTATGTGTAAGTGTTGAGTTTATATCAACAAACAACCAAATCATGTGAATTTTGATTCAGCCACTTGGTATTCCTTTTATTTTAGGTTATAAAAAATTAAAATATTTATTTATAATTAAAGACATGTAACTCCATTTAACTCAAATGTAACTCCTATCCAATAATTGTACATTAATTCATTCCTCCTACTAACTTATTATCTTTCAAGAGAAATTATTTTTGGTTAAATTTTAATATTTTTTATTTATTTTGGTTGGCTAAACTTATATTCATATTTTGGTTGGCTAAATTAATATATTTCTCATGTAAAATTATTGTTTATAATATATTTCTCATTTCAAAGTTTAAAGCAATATATCATATATATAAAAGTAAGGTTTTGGTCTCTCCTTATTGGTTGATTTTCATTTAATGTTTTCTAATTTTTTTTTATTTTTTTATTTGCTTTCTAATTGCTTTAAACAATATTTAAGATCCAATAAACACAATACATTTAACTCACACATTAAAATAAAATTATAACTGAAAATAAAATAAATTATGCATTAATCATATTCTACCACTCAATTTTATTCAAACACAATAAATTACTATTGTAACTCCATAGTTCTAAATGTAACTTCCATCATTTCTTATCATATAAATAAGCATTCTCTCAATCTATCATTCTCTCATATTGACATTCTTTTACTATCTCATTTTCACATTCTCTCATTCTCTTCTACAATACCTCAAATCATTTTTCTTTTTTTTTTGTTATTTTTGATTTCTTATTTTTGTTGTATGGGTTGTAAAAAAAAAATGAAATATCATTGTAAATTGTTAATGCTAAATTTTAATTTTAGAGACTACATGATATATATTTTACATTGTTCTTATTTTAAAAGATTCATCTCCATTATCTAATTTGGATTATTATCTTATAAGTAATCATTCTCTCCTCCTCTCCCACCAATATCAAATGTTGTTATATCTCATATGTGTTGTAAGAGTTTGATTCTATATTTTAATTTAGAAAGTATTATATATATATAGATATTACATTGTTCTATTTTTTAAAGATTCATCTCCATTATCTAATTTGGATTACCATCTTATAGTAAACATTCTCTCCTCCTCTCCTACCAATATCAAATGTTGTTATATCTCATATGTGTTGTAACTTGTAAGAGTTTGATTCTATATTTTAATGTAGAAAGTATTATATATATTTAACATTGTTTTCAATTTTTATTTTATTTATATAAAAAATATTTCTTTTATATTTCTTGCCTTTCTAATCTATTCATATTTATTTTTTAAATTTGCATAGTTAAATTTAAATTCACATATGTTGGTTTTAACAAAAAAATCAACTTTATTTGAGAATTAGATGTTCCTATTCATTTTTGAACAATCAATAACATAATATATATAAGCATTTTGTCTTGCAATCACAAGTTCCATTTCCATTGCTTAACTCCATGGTTAAACTATAATATATGTTGTCCTATTTGTAGGAACAACAACATATTTATTTATTATATTTAAAAGAGCAGATGATTAATCGAAATAAACATTTCTCCAAGTTTTATAATTCGTTCAGTGTGAGTGTACTTATTACTTTGAAAAACCTTTACATTGAAGTTCATAAAATCATATAAGAAAACTAAAATACTATGTCACTTCAAATTTGGAAGGAAACACTTGGTATTCCTTTTTTAAAAAGTCAAGACACATATAAAAATTTATTAATATTCAACTCACTTTAAAGGCATAAAAGGTTATTTAACTCAAAAATAATTTTTATCCAATAATTCCATACATTCCTCCCACAAATATAAATATATATATATATATATGTTCAAGATTATCTTTAAATATTACAGAATATTTTTGTTAGCTAAACTTATAGTCACATATATACAATATATATACATAAGAATTTATATTACTTATTAACACCATAATTCGACCCATTATTTGCTTAACTCAAAATTGGTTTCAAAGCCAGCTAAAGAAAAACAGAAACGATCTTATTGATATTAGACTAAAACATAGGCATACAAACAGAATCACCTACACGGAAGATAATTATTTTTTAAAAATAACTTATTATTGCAACATTAACGTAGGAAGGGTTTACATAAGCAGTTAATTAGAAAATCTAAAATACAATAAATGTATTAGGAACAATATCAGTCAATGATAAGATTGGATCCTCAAAAGCAAGAAACAAAATCCTCATAATTCATAAAAAATAAACGTCACAGTTGTACACATCTAAACGAAATGGTATAAACATATAGTGTATAAGTACAAGTGACTGCGAAGCGCCTAATTAAAACGAAATAATACAAAAGACAAAACGAAAAAGACAAAAAAAAAAACAAAAAAGTGCCAACTGCACCACAACCCACGCGTTGCGTGGCGAAGCATCTAGAATGGCTTTGAATTTAGTGTTTAAAAAGTCATGAGATTATTATATTTATTAATCACATTTTGGATTCATATTTTTAATATAAGATTAGGTTTTGATTTATTATAGTTTAGTATTGTACAAAATCTGAACTTCACAACAATTTGTATAATCAAAACATATATACAGTAGTCCATGTAGGGAATTATTATGGATTTGGCCACTTTTCACTCCAACTATTTTGTGTATGTCATTTTCTTCACATATTTTAAATTTGTCACTTTAATTTGGTCACTTTAAAAGCTATACATTTGTGATTTTTTTTGTTGCTAAAATACATACTTCATAACAAATACTAAATCTTACAAAAAAAAGAACATCAATTAAATTGTATCAAAAAATTAAGTGATATTAATTTGTATTGCTTATTTATGATTGATACAAAAGATAAAATTTAGCATCGCTTGTAATAATTGATATCCTTATTGACTTGTACGGCATCAATCAACTAAAGCTGATGCAAACGGATATAAATTTGCATCACTTTAAGATACTGATAGAAACATAAATACATCACTTAAAAAATCGATATATTAATTCATTTATATTAACAGCACTTTGCAAATGATTAAAAAATTACATCAATAAAAAATGATGCAAATAAGATTATACTAATTATGTCAAAACTAATTTTGTGATTTAGTTCAATTGTTAAAAGTTAAAATCAATGGATTTATCTACTTAATTTACATCAAAGAAAATAAAATATTTTATTATAATTTGAATCAGGTTAAAACAATGATATAATAGCATAACCAATATACATTAACAAACAATCTATATAGTTTAATTTGTAAATAATAACCGACCCATTTTTAATTCATATTACATACGTGACAAAAATAGGTTGAAACTGACATAAAATATTATTGAAATTAATGTGAAACATATAACGGCGTACTTTTTTAGTCTTATATGTCGATCGCTTCTTAAAATCTGGTATCATGTCTTTCATTTGATGTCAAATTCCTTAAAATTTTACAGCAGTTTTTTTTGAAAGAAAATAAGCGATTATTATTTTTAGTTTTCTTATTATTCTTCTTTTTCATTTTAAAATCTAAACTTTAAACACTATTTTGTAAACCCAAACCGACATATAATTTCATTTAATTGTATAATCTAAACCCTAAACTCTAACAACTCTTTTGTAAACCCAAACCGACATATAATTTCATTTAATTGTCAAATCTAAACCCTAAACTCTAACCACTTTTTTGTAAACCCAAACCGACATATAATTTTGTTTAATTGTAAAAACTAAACTCTAACTACTCTTTTGTAAACCCAAACCGACATATGATTTCGTTTAATTGTAAAATCTAAACTCTAATTATTATTTTTATAAACCTAAACCAACATAATTTCCTTAATAAAAAATCTACAGAATTAGTTTCCTTAATTTGTTTTGTCTTTTTATTTTAATTTTGATTTATTTTATAAATATAATATGATATGGCAGTTTGATTGGTTGATTAAGAGGGGATGAATAAGAGTGGTTCACCCTTAAAGGTGAACCCAATAATTTTTCTTTTAACTATTTTCTTTTTTCCTGGTTAATTGTTTTTGTTTTGAATTAGAATATTTACTTTTCAGATTTCCCTAGAATTAAGTAAATCAAGTACAAATATCCAGAAATCTTATTAGATACTTCTGTTTCCTTTGCTAAACTGTTTCGTTTATTCAATAATTATTACCGATAAGAGTCCAAAACAGATCTCTTTTGCAGTTCATAGTTCATGTGTGAATNTTTTTTTTTTTTTTTTTTTTTTTTTTTTTTTTTGTCAAACATACACTTCATTAACATAAGTTACAAGGTTTTTGGTACTCCACTCTAAGAGGAGTATAATACAACCAACTAACTTATACAGGAGGAGAGAAAGTCATAGTGTGTTGCTTAAACAGAAGCACAACACCCGGAGCAAGCTACAACAAAGGGTAAAACAAGCTTGCGAGCATCTACAGGAAAAAGAACAAAAGATACAATAAATATTGAAACTAAGATAAAGAGGTCTTAAGACCCTATAGATAGTGAGAACCACCAGGAAGATAGGCCACATGAAGTGACAGTAGGCTGTCCAAGACCTATTCATTGGCCGCGAAACGATGATATGCTACAGTGGAATGCTGAGATTCCGACGGGTTCTTATAAACCTAGCTCGCATTAAAGATGATAAGTCTTCAGCTCCCTGAAAAGCGAGAGTAGGTTGGGAACAAGTTCCCAGAAATCGAGTGACGGAGAAAAGATCTGAGATAAGACCATCTTGCCACACGCCTGTGAAAGAGCTTAACCGAATGAATAGCAAAAAGGATGAATCAAGACAGAATTGTGTAGTTAAGGGAATGGACTGGTCGGGAAAGTTGCTCTCCAATTGGGAGGAAATAAATAAGAAATGGATATTAAGTAATTGGGATGATATTTTTCTTATTCGATGAACACAAAAGTCTCTTTTCTCTGAAAGGAAGGTGCTCTCCCCTAAGGAGGAATTAGACATCACATTCAATAGATCTAGATCTCCAACGTATAGATGGGACAATGACAACGGCGAAAACAAATTGCGGTTACACATAGACGTCATCGGCAACGACACCGGATCTGGAAGACCCGAACAAGGGCCATCGGAGCAGCCAACAGAGCAAAAAACCATGCCCTCAAGACTTCTCACCTCCTCAAGATTGAAGGATCTAGGGTTTTGCGGAGGAAGGAGGAGGCATAACTGTTCGATGACCAGAACGTGCAGAGGAATGAGGGAACAGACGACTGACATGGCGATATTTCGATTTCCGGCCACCAGATCTTGAAATCCAAGCACTGCCTCGACGGAAAATGACCCAACAAATATCACAGCAATAGAGATCGAGATGCGGGTTTGGTCCTTGCAGAAAACGGAATAGCATCCATCGATGAGACTCGAACTCCACCCAAAAGAATCAGAAGCAGCGAGATCTTCTGTAGATCCATGTGAAAAGGCTCTTCGGCTAAACACCAAGACACAATCTCGACCACCGTAGGTCGGAGTAGCAACTAGTGGGGATAAAAAATAGAGTAGCCGTGTAATGGTTTGGGTAAAAGGGTAGTTTTGGAAGAGAACAAAGAAACTCAAAACCAAAGATATTTGTTTGGGATTCGAGGCGGCGAGGGATATTGCAGACGGTTGTTGCAGATGAATGCCTACAAGATCTCTGGCCGCCAGGTCTGTAAAAAGAGATGAAACACGGTGGTCGGGAAATGAACTTCGGTTATATACCGAAAAAGAACTAACTCCAAAAGAGATTAGTGAGCCGCTGAAGTGCAAGCCGGAGCATAGAAGTCTCAGCGAGGAAGCTGGAAATAGACAGTGGACAGAGGAGAAACTGGAAGAAGGAGATTCAGTCCAACGCCGGTGAGCAAAGGCTCCATCCACCGGCGTTGGAGAATGGAGAAGTTTTGGTTGTCTCGTTAATAGTGCCCGAGAGAGTTTTGACTTAAATATAAACTATTTTAGTGTTACGCTTTCGTCTTGCTTTTTCATTTCGTTTTTGTTGTTTTTTGTGTTCATCTTTCTAGATCACAAAAACAACAAACTGATTCATAATCTAAAGCATAATACCTTCGTCAAAGAACACAATGCAAGCCAACTACAAATAGCGATGTAACGGAGTTACGGAGTGATATACAAGGCTGTCCCGTCGCAAAAATATAAACTAAAAACCCTAAGGATTACAAGACGGGCGAACCCAATGGATGAGATTTCAGACGCAAACCTGTGAAATGCTAAGTTGAATAATAATGATGTCGAACAAGGAGGATCACTATACCGTAAAGAAAACTACAATGTTCAACACAAGGGAATAAGTATGTCTGTAGCATTAAAACTAAACACTAAAAGACTACAAAACTTGAGAACCCAATGGGTGAGATATAAGAGGCAAGCTAATGAAAGCGAATGAAGTAAATTCAATAACGCGAAAAACTAAATTGCTTAGATGCAAAAGAAAAACTAAAATCTCGTCTCTAAATTCAATAATGATGGTTTGCATGAGATTTTGTCTGCTTTCATATCTCCCATGTAGTAAATTCTATAGAACCTTTACCATTTATGTTTGTAATAAAAGTTAAATGCTAGAATCTAGTGTGTTACACATGTGAACAAATGAACCTTTGTAACTTTCGAGATTTCGATTTCAGAATTACATGATATACATATACTCAGCGCCATGGATTTCAAAAAAAAATTATTGTGCTAACCATAAAACTTACTTGAAATTCAAGTAATAACATAAACACAAAAGAACCAATGAACTACCACACAACTAATTGTAAGATTTAAGCATCGTCCTCTTTGGCTAATACAGACGTTTCCTTAATGTTCTTGAGACGTTGAAGCATCAGTTCGTAGAGAGCGTATCCACCATGATGGCAACCCGGCATTCTCGATGTCATCATCTTCAGCTCATCCTGATCGATTAATTAAAAGCGAAACTAGAGTTATTCGTTACCGGATCACAACATTCAGAGAGTAAACCTTGATGGATTACAGGATTAGAGAACTAACCAATGAGACAGTGTGGAGCTGTGTTGACTCGAACCCATCTTCAGCGCTAGAGTATAATCTTGGAATGTCATCTGAATGATGACTACACTTGACGAAGAAAAACATAGTAGGTCTTACATTCAACTCCCTACGAGATATTCCGATGAACAGAGGAGGGCTCTGTAATAAAAAATATACAAAGATCGATCAGTTATCTCTTGGGATTCCCCAAGTGAGAGACCAAAAGAAATCCTTCTGGCTTACAAGTGATGATGCTGGTATTCCAGTTTCTTCAACAACTTCACAGATAATGCTGTCAAACATTTCTTGAGTCACCTTCTTGTTTAAAAGCTCGCCGGTTCGAACATTACTTTCAAGCTGGTGGTAATCAATACCTACTGCTGTTGGCTACAATGTTCAAAATTGATAAACCAAAAGAGTTAGGAACAGAGAAAAAATGCTTTACGTAAATACAAGATGTTTCATGTGAATACCTCTGGATGGCCCCCAGGGAATACATAGTGACCTGGAAACTCTCCAACATTATTACTCCGGCGTAACACAATAATCTTCTTGTCAGAAGTTTCGATAACTGCTCCATTACCCAATGGACTTGAGGTATGTCTACATCTTATTGAGTCATCTGTGAGAGAACAAAACTATTAACTATAAGAAACCTTGATCAAAAGCTCTCTCCAGTTGCCCCAACACAAAACTAGAGACAATGATATACCTTGTGATGTAACAAGGAACTTCTCCCACAGAGAACTCAAATTAGTTCCTACAAAAGTCCTTGGTAAAACCATGTCCAAGATTAAACAATTCTCTCCACAAAACCAAACAATTGAAACACTGAAGAAGGTTAGATAAAATGAGAAACCTGTAATCAGTCAAGCCAAGGCGAAGACAAACGTGTTGCACTTCATTGGTACTACCACTACCACCATCACCATCTAAACTATATGATCCATACTGAAACTTAAAAGACATCATAATGAAGTAACTGATTTGATTAGTGACTAAGTAGTAACAGAACAGCTTCAAAGATCATACATACCCTGAACTTTTGGCCATTGAACAATGATGAATTGCCCTGTATTCTCTTCTCCCAAACCTAACATTAATTAACCAAAAGCCATCAAAACACCAATCACGCCATGAAAAAAAAAAAAGTATGATCTAACACGAGTAGTGAGTAAGAAATTGCAATTGAGATTTCGAGGTCTCACCTGAGAAATAGAATCTTCGAGATCAGGATCGGGATGAGGAACCCGATCGTGCGATTTCGAGAAATCCACCGAGAGCTTTAGTATCATTGAAACAACATAAACAGATGATTACGTATAAATTCGATTAATAGAGAAGAAAAAAAGAAAGAAGAAGGGGATTGAAGAGAAACAAAAACCTGAGATGGAGAGAGTCCAAAAGGACATGAGAGAAGAATCTGGTATTGTGAACCTTCAGGATTCATCTCTTCTGCTAGTTTCGCCATGGAAGAAGAGAAGCTCGAACACAGAAAAGAGAACGAAAAATGAGAAGAAAAAAAAACCACTAAATGGGCCGAAGGCCCAAATAAATCATTATATATTTGGGTTCACCTGACTTGTTCATTCACCTCTCATATATAAAGCCAATACATGTCATATTAATTTTTATTTGTCAATCCAAAATAGATATATAATTTTTTTTAATCGTAAAATCTAAAATTTAATTTATATTTGTCAATCTAAACCAACATATAATCCTTTTTAATTGTAATATTTAAACTCGAATTCTCATTTGTTAATCCAAACCGATATGTAATATATTTTACTTGTAAAATCTAAACTTTGATTTTCATTTGTTAACCCAAACCGACATATAATATCTTTAAATTATAAAATTTAAACCCTATTGATAAACCTAAACCAACATATAACCTTGTAAATTAAAATTCAATAATATTATTAGTCTTTTAGAAATATAAAAGATATTAATTTTTGGATCTTCTTCTCTCATACCCTTATATCTAAATTTATTTTCTACACTATCCACACTTTTTCTTCATACCTTTCTACATGTACTATAATATTCATTCTCAACTTTACCCTTCATTTTTAACTAATTTGTTTATTATTATAAAAATCAAAGAAATGATTTTAAATTTTGAATAAAAAGAACAAAACGAACAAGACAACCAATCACAATTCACCTTTCTTTCTCCATCCCAAACTCATTCGTACAACCCGCACAAGAAGAAAACTCAGCAGAAATAGGTACAACTGATATTACTAATACAACTAATACAACTGAAATAACACAACAACTATTTTATGTTAGTTATTATTATATTTCAGTGGATAATGAATTATAATGCTAGCATATTCAAACACTGACATAAAATTGAGTTATAAGACATTTTTAGTGAATCCTAAGAAACCAACATATATCTTCCATGGTTATGATTGTTTGTGTTATTTGGAATGGACTCAATATGGATTCAATGTGGGAAAATGCGCTTGTATTCGTGATTTCAGATTGGTTATAATTATTTGTTAAACTCATTTGTTTTGTCTCAGTACAACTATGTGCAACTAGTACAACTAAGTTTATGACTAAAACAACCAAAAAAAGTAAAAACAAAATAATGTTGTCTGGTATTCATTTCTATACAAATAACTACAACAATCATATTATTTATGTTGAAATCAAAATTATTTAAATCTCTATTAGTAACCACCTTGTTTTCATACTTTTACATTAATTACCTTATACTTTTATGATTACTTTGTAAATAGTCACCACATTATTATTTAAAACAAACAAATGAAGTAATTTAACAAATATTTTGATGTGAAAGTATAGTAAATGTACTTTTATTACATAATATCAAAAGTACAACTAAAAAAAATGAACTTATAATAAGGTACTATTGATAATAAGTTTAAACTACAAAAGTACAACTGTGTTTATGCTTGTACAATTATATGCTTGAGTACAACTACTTGAAAATTTTATTAATATTTCATATTTTTAATTTTTATCACCTGATTCATTTATTAAAATATGTTATCCTTTATTTTAATTCATTTTAATTTAATATCTAATTCTGAACTTCATTTTTAGCTTAATTTCAAAATTCATTTATTTTTTTTAGTAGATCTAAGATATCATTTGTACCGTTTGAATTAGTTGTATTTCATAAATCCAGTTGTACTAAAATCTTTGTTCCACGATATATCACAAGCCAATATATGTTGGTACACTTCAAGAGCTTCCGCAACATGCCCTTCGTGACAATAAGAGTTGATTATGTGATTATAGACGTTATCACATAGAATCAAGAAATTATGTTGTAAAGGTTAAGCCTTTGGCACGAGTGCAAAGGTTAAATCTGGAAGCCTTGGCGCGCTGGGATCACGTTTTAGAGGAGCTGTGGGATCTCGTCAGAGAGCGTGGGAGATGACAATAGTCTTTACTCGTTACCTCTACGTAATAGAAGCATTGGAATCTTAAAAAAACTATGTTCACTAAACCAAATTACGATCAAACACCTTCATTATACAAGAAGACGGCGTGGACTCTTTCTTGGCGGTTTGTAGTGGGTGTGATAGTGGCTTAGTGGCACTTACCTCAAATCTGATCAAGCATGAGACAGAGATGACACTTGCCATTGCTGACGAAATATATTTCGGTTACGGACGACACGACCATGCTCTACGACGAAGAGATACGAGAGAAGAAAGTCATAGAAGAAAGAGGTGGCGTGAGGATACTATAATTGTCTTAAACTTTGATGAAAGATGTGATTTGAGGTATTGGAAGAGAAAGAGATGAAATGAAGGAGTGGAAAAAACAGAGGCGTGAATAAGAAGATGAGTTTTACTAAAAATAATAAAAATATTAGGGATGACTTAGATTAGGGTTGGGTCGGGTGGGCAACCTAAATAAAAAGAAGTTGGATCTGTAAATAACAAAAATTATGAAGGGTTCAGGAGTCTTTCTCCAATTTTTAAATTAAAAGAAAACATAAAACAAAATATTTTTTAATACAAGTGCATATGACAAATGTTTTTCTGGTCAAAGGGTATAATAGAACTAAATCCATTAATTTTTCTTCTTTTATTAGGTGGCATAATTAGATTGGTTGAAAAAGAGAAGGTGAATGAAGGATAACCCCAATTAAATGATATTTACATTTCTCTCTTTTCAGTTTGAATGATACTTATATTACTAAAAATTGAGATACAGTAATCAATGTATCTATATAACTTAAATAAATTAATTTTCCAAAATAATATATTTTTTTTTTGGTCGGATCCAAAATAATTTTTATTGTCAAACTTATCATTTAATAAAGTACCAAACTCTTTTCTATTGATACACCAAAACAAAAATCTCAACTACCATCCATACAGTCATTTAAATGAAATTCAAAATGAAACTAGAATATACCAAAATGATAATTTTTTTTGTTTTTCCTGATGTTGGCAATGATTAGCCGATCATCGAAAGTAGCATCACCTCCTCCGTCGTATGTTAATTATTGTTTGACAAAGTGGATAGACCAAGTGCCAGATTGTTACACTCGGTTGAGATTTTATGAAGGCACCAAAGATATTAGATTTTTAAATCTAGGGTGTTGCAAAGCAGTATACCCAACACTTCCTGGTTTTTGCTTTTTGAAAATCAAGCCTCACCTAAATGTACAAATGACTGTTTTCAAATCGGCTTGTAAGGATGTTCATTCAGCTGTAAGCCCATATTAATGAATTTTATGTATCTTTAAATGATTTGAAATACAATTATACTATTTTGAATTTTATTGCATCATCGTCATTCAAAACCAGTGTTTTCACGACCCGGACCGGATGGTCAGACAAGTTGATCCACGACCGGTACAATTCTTCGATCTGAATTTTCTGCTTATAACCGGAAATTATAAATCTAGAAAAGCCCAAAAAAACTCGCTATAAACACGCAACCCGGTGAACCAGTCAGATCAATCGGGTCAAGGTTCAAGAAAATCTCTTTGATTTCAATGATTTTTGAGTAAATATAGGGTTTCATAATTCAGTAATTCTTTGAACCTCTTAAACTTTTAATTCCTCTCGAAAGGGGAGTTAAGACAAAAATACCTGAGATGGAAAGATCCCAAAAGGACATGAGAAAAGAATATGGTATCGTGAACCTTTAGGATTCATCTCTTCTGCTAGTTTCCCCATGGAAGAAGAAGTTCAAACACAGAAAGAGAAATGAGAAATGAGAATTAAATTACTAAATGGGCCAATAAAAAATTATTATATTGTAGAAAATGTAATTTATGTTTGTTTTTTTTTCATTTTGAATGATAGTTATATTAGTCAAAATAGAGATACAATAATCAATAAATCTATATGACTTAAATAAATGAACTTTCCAAAATAGTTTTTATAGTCAAAATTATCATTTAATAAAATACCAAACTCTTTTCTATTTATACACCAAAAAACAATCTCAACTTCCATCCAGTCATTTAAATCAAATTCAAAATGAAGCTAAAAGCAATTGAAGTAATAATTTTCTAGTTTTCCCTAATGTTGGCAATGATTAGCCAACCATCAAAAGCAGCAATAGATCCTCTGCAAGATGTTGATTATTGTTCGAAAAGGTGGCTAGACCAAGAGTCATCTTGTTACACTCAGTTGCAATATTATGAACGCACCAAAGATATTAGATGGTTAACCCCTGAGTATTGCAAAGCATTATTCGCAACACTTCCTTATAATTGCACCTTGATAATCCAGCCTGGCTTAAATGTAGAAATGACTTTCTTCAGAAGTGGTTGTATTAATGTTAATTCAGAAGTGGTTGTATTAATGTTAATTCAGCTGCAACCCATATTAATGATTTTTATGTATCTTTATATATGAAATAAAATTATGCTTTTCTAAATTTTCTTGAATCTTCATTATTCAATATATATTTTTTTTCCTTCCAATAACTTTATTAAAAAGAATAAGCATAATCATAGTTTACAGCAGATAGTAGAAATTGCGGACAAGAGTAGTATATATTATACATTTGAGGACTATTAAGTGTTGTTTTAGCAAGTAGATCTGCGCAGATGTTCTGTTCCCGGTGGTGAAAGGTGAACCGTATGGCATTAAACTTGTGGCACCAACTTCGTATTGTCTCCAAATAATGCTGTAATCGTGGATATGCTTTATGGGTATTGATGATTTTATTCACCAATTCATTATCACCTTCAAATACGACCGAGCAATATCCCAGCGCCCAGGTTGATTGAATAGCCCAGATTAGAGTTGTACATTCTGCTTCCTCAATTGTAGCTCGACCTTGATACTTTCCCATTCCTCCAACAAGGAAAATACCGTTAGTGTTGCGGATTATCCAACCAATACCCGAGTCTCTGTCCCCTGCGTGATGTGAAACATCATAATTACATTTTACCCATCCATGATTGGGTTTTTTCCACTTATCTTGTCGAGGGTGTAATTGTTGTTGATTATTAGATGGACCTGTCAAAGACTGCTCCTCTGGTTGCATGATATTCAGCCATTCCTCTGTATCACCAATAGCTTGCCTAGCTATTTCAGTGATGTCTACCATTCTGTGATTGAACACTAAGTCATTTCTGCTTTTCCATATTCTCCACATTACCCAAAAAGGAGCATATCGATGTAGTTTATTAGTACCATCATGTTCATGAATAGTGAACAAATATCAAAGTTTTGTCCTCAATGGTTATATGTGGGTCTCCAAGCATATGGGTCAGGATTCCAATCACTCGCCATATTGAGATCACTTGAGGGCACGAAAAAAAAGTATGGTCAGTGGACTCGAAGGCCATACATCATCGAGAACAGTAAGGGTATACGTTGACATTACGCCATCTCAAATTATCCGCCACACCTAGCGCGTGCGATGCAAGGCGCCAAATGAAGTGTTTGAGTTTAGGCATGATGTCCAATCTCCATATTTGGGAAGCAATATCTGGGTTAGTTGCAAGTGGCGCCTTAGGAGATTCTTTGTCTCTATCCAAATGAGGTGCTTTCCAATAACCTGATTTTACCGTATACATCCCATTTTTTGTTCCACTCCAGATATAGTTGTCCATTGTTGGCATTTGTGGTAGGTAGGTCTTATATATCAAATGATGGTCTCTTGTATCAGTAAGCCTCTGAACTTGAATCTGATCCCATTGTGAAGACATTGGATCGATAAGAGTACTCACTGGAAGTTCCATATCACTTTCTAGGATCATTCGAGGTGGTCGGGGGGATTAGTTGATAACCAAGGATCAAGGCCGATCTTAGTGTGCTGACCATTACCAATGCTGAATTGTATACCATTCTTTAGGAGTTCCCACCCAAATCTTACGGAGTTCAATCCATATGATGGTTTAGTACCTCGTGATGCTGAGAAGAAATTCGTATCGTGAAAGTATCTTGATTTGAGCAGGCGGTTTGAGGCTGTTCGGCCGTTGGAGTATCTTCCAAGCCTGGTTAGCTAACAAAGCCTGATTAAAACTATGAAACTCTTTAAAGCCAAGACCTCCTTCAGTCTTTGGTGTAACCAACTTTTTCCAAGCTATCCAAGATAGTTTTCTTTTTTCTTGTGTTGAACCCCACCAAAATCGTGCTATTAAGCTATCCAGTTCAGAGCATAACTCTTTTGGCAACTCAAAGCAATTCATAGAGTACACTGGCATCGCAGATGAAACAGACTTTATGAGTATTTCTTTCCCTGCTGTAGAGAGAAACTTGGTTTGCCATCCATCTATTTTCTGTTGGACTTGTGTATGAACATATTGTAACATTTCCTTTTTTCTTCTGCCAAACTGTTATGGGAGTCCCAAATACTTGCCACCACCTCCCACATTAGGTATCTTAAGGATATGTTTGATTCGATCTCCTGTGCATTGATACACTCTACTCCCAAATGTGATTGAGGATTTTTCAAAGTTGATAATCTGACCCGACGTTTCACCATAATCATTGAATATTTGTAGAAGATTTACACTATTGCGGTGATTGGCTTTGAGAAAAAATAAGGAATCATCAGCAAATAAGAGATGGGACACTCTAGGACCGCCATTACTGATTTGTATTCCTTGGATGCGCCCTGAACGTGTAGCTTGTGATAACAACGAACTAAGTACATCAGCGCAGAGGATGAATAAAGATGGAGATAACGAACCCCCTTGGCGTATTCCTCTACTCGGCCTAAAATATCCATATGGACTCCCATTTATCAAAACAGAGAAAGAGACTGAACCAACACATTCCATTATCCATTTGATCCATCTTGGGTGAAACCCTTTTTTAACCAGCACTGCTTCCAAAAAAATCTATTATACTCTATCATAGGCCTTACTAATGTCAGTTTTCACTGCCATATAAGAATTAGCACACCTTTTTCGAACCTTGAGGGAGTGTAATACTTCATGAGCAAGAAGGACATTATCTGTGATATATCTACCAGGAATGAACGCTGCTTGGGTCTTAGATACAACTTGTGAAAGGACCTGCTTCAGTCGTTTGGTTAAAATTTTGGATATTATCTTGTATATGACATTGCATAAAGCAATGGGACGAAAGTCTTTCATCGTTTTTGGATCTTTCTTGGGGATTAGACACAGGTTAGTGTGATTCCATTCTCGCTGCATCTCGCCTGTGATGAAAAATTTTTTGACCTCCGCTATGACGGTAGGACCAACTACTTCCCAGTAATGTTGGAAAAAAGCTGCATTAAACCCATATGGGCCTGGTGCTCGTGTCGCTCCAATGGAGAATAAAGCTGACCGTATTTCCTCAGTGGTGACTTTAGATACAAGATAGGTATTCATCTCTGCTGATACTACTGATTGGATGTTCTGTAATGTCTTTGTGATGTCCGTTGTAGTAGTACTAGTAAACAGATTACTGAAGTAACTGATTGCCTCTGTTGCTATCTCCCGATTCCCATATATTCTTGTACCGTTTTCATCAAGGATTGATGTTAAACGATTCCTCGCTATTCGATTCTTCGTCGAAGCATGGAAGTACCGAGTATTACGATCACCATAATGGAGCCACAGGTTACGGCTTTTTAATTGCCAATATTTTTCTTCCTCTCCAAATGCATTACTGAGACGTCTTTGAAGTTCATGTAGTTGGTCTAAGGAGATAGCCGGATTGGTGTGTGCTACATCGATTTCCTGGGTCAATTCTTTGATCTGTATATCAGAGTTGGTATTATGGTTTCGTTTCCATTGCGAAATGTCTTTCCTACAGTGACAGATTCGTTCATAAAGAGACCTATCTTGTGAGTCACAATCGGACCAGCTGTGCTGTACTACATCGTGAAACTCTTGGAGTTGGCAGAGTCGAGTATCAAATTGAAAAGGTTTCATACCTCTGTCCATTGTACGTTTGATCTTGATTACTGCTGGGCGATGATCAGATTCCACCATTTCCAGATAAATAACTTCAGATGCAGAGAAAGTAGCTTTTCATTAATCATTAGCCAATGCACGATCAAGCCAACATTGAAATGTATGATTCCATCGTTTTCCAGACCATGTCATATTATTGCCTTTGAAAGGTAAATCATAAACTTTGCAGATATTAACCATGTTTCTGAAATCTGTGAAGCTCTAATTTCCTCTTACACAACCAACCTGTTTCTCATTGTTATTGAGTATCTCATTGAAGTCACCACACATTAACCAAGGACCATTTCTGTTTGCTGATATTCGTTGTAAATGTTCCCAAAGGTGATGTCTCAGTTCACGTATTGGGTGACCATAAACACATGAGAAATAGAAAGAAACATCTTTATTATTGATTTTGCAGTCAATGATCCTTTCGTTTACATCATAAAAACAAACAGAAACAGTCTTCTTCCATCACATAGCTAAACCACCCCCTATACCCAAAGGAGATACACACTTCACACAATCATATCCCAACTGAGCTGCAACGTCGTGAACGATATCATCTGGGTTCTTAGTCTCGATCAAAAAAGAGTATGTCCGAGGAATAATTTTCCTTAATCCCTTTGAGGCGTCGAACTACCAGGGACCCTTTCAAGCCCCGTTAGTTCTAAAAGGCTGTATTCATGGCGCCTCCGGTGGCTTATGGCCCACCGTACCATCACCTTGGTTGATCGGGAATCCTCCTTCCATGTCGACTGGTGCCTACTCTGTTGGTACCGCTTGCATCAGAAACCAATTGCATGTCTCGAGTGTCTCAGATTGTCGTACATTCATCTTTGCATAACATTGTTGAGTGTCTTCAGAAGCAATGGTATGGCGTGTATCACAGCAAAGTAGTGGAAAGATCACATTGTATTCAGGAGTAGATGAATCAGTCTTTCGCTTCTTAGACGCAGCAAGGTTGTTATCATTCTTTGTTTTGACATGAGCAGGTGCACTGACGTTTTATGGCAGTTCTTCAGGCTGGTCATCAACCGGATCCTCTGGATTATAGTCAGGGTCATCATTATCTTCATCCGTTGGTGGTGGAGGGGGGTTGTTCCCAGAAGGGCATTCAACAACATCATGAGTTATCAAGCTACAGTGTGTGCAAAAGTTGCGGAGTTTCTCATATCGAAACTTAAGAGTACAAGTGTGATTTCCAAACTGGAATTGGCATTGGAACCGTAGAGGAGTGTTGACATTCCATAGTAGTCGTATTCGCACATTGTCAATCAAGACCGCCCCATCGCCGCCAAAATCAGTCTCCAGGAAATTTCCAATCGTTTCTCCGATGAAGGTCATCATACGAAGGGTGAGGAAATGGACCGAAATTCCGCAAATTTGAACCCAAAAAGGAATGGAAGTCAAATCTGCATCAATTTGGTTAGGATGCCATCGTTGTGTAACACAAATCCATTCATTAAAGGACCAAGGTCCTATTCGCTCAACAGCCACCATGGATTCCTTAGAGGGAAATATGAATTGAATCTTCTTATTCTCCAAGATTCGACCAGAAACCTCATCATTACTCCCCCAAAGCCTTGGTAAAGTACTCAGCATCGCACAGAGGTTCTGCTTCCTAGGGTTGACCGGTTTCACCATTAGACTGAATTGTGTCGCTTGAATTGCTTCTGCATATAGATCGGCTGGGAGATGAACCGTAGCATCCTCAATACCCAAAGCAGTTTCTTGCATTTGGCGTCTGATTCGATCCGCCATCAGTAATATGAACAAAGGAAAATGATTAATTTCACTCTGATCAACCTGAGGAAACCAGAGACCAATGCAAGGATTATATANATTGGAACCGTAGAGGAGTGTTGACATTCCATAGTAGTCGTATTCGCACATTGTCAATCAAGACCGCCCCATCGCCGCCAAAATCAGTCTCCAGGAAATTTCCAATCGTTTCTCCGATGAAGGTCATCATACGAAGGGTGAGGAAATGGACCGAAATTCCGCAAATTTGAACCCAAAAAGGAATGGAAGTCAAATCTGCATCAATTTGGTTAGGATGCCATCGTTGTGTAACACAAATCCATTCATTAAAGGACCAAGGTCCTATTCGCTCAACAGCCACCATGGATTCCTTAGAGGGAAATATGAATTGAATCTTCTTATTCTCCAAGATTCGACCAGAAACCTCATCATTACTCCCCCAAAGCCTTGGTAAAGTACTCAGCATCGCACAGAGGTTCTGCTTCCTAGGGTTGACCGGTTTCACCATTAGACTGAATTGTGTCGCTTGAATTGCTTCTGCATATAGATCGGCTGGGAGATGAACCGTAGCATCCTCAATACCCAAAGCAGTTTCTTGCATTTGGCGTCTGATTCGATCCGCCATCAGTAATATGAACAAAGGAAAATGATTAATTTCACTCTGATCAACCTGAGGAAACCAGAGACCAATGCAAGGATTATATAGGTTTCGATGAAGGGCGGTTACAACATTGGTAACCGTTACCAACCCCTGAAAAAATTGCCAAAAACCGGCGAGTTCGGCACTTAGAAGAGAAGAGACACAAAGAAATGATGAACCGGTGTAAAAACAAAAATCGCCTCCCTCTCGTCTTTTTGGACATCCGTATTTTTTTTGTTTTTCATTCAATATATATATATATATCCTTTCACTTGCTCTCGTTCATTGAATCTGTCAAATGTCATTTTCTTTGTTTGAAGTCTCATAATATTAATCTTGTTCCTTTTGGCAACGAGATCAATTTTTTTTTTTTTTTTTTTT
>NC_025690.1:10778448-10803785 GCF_000633955.1 Camelina sativa | reverse complement strand
AATCACCACGTCTTCCTTCATTGTCATCACCAAAACTCAACATTATATCTCGCCATCCAAAATCTCATCCCAATAATGATCAATTATATCCTCCTTCAAATCCTGTTAGAACTCCGACAAAACACCAACGTCTCCGTCTTGAGTCTTGAGAGAACTTCATAATTAAATATGTTTGAGCTAAACAATCATCAGTTTTAATCTAACAATCAAACTCATTTTCTTTTAAAATTTTATTCATTTGTCTTCTTATTTATTTTTGTTCTCTTTCTATCACAAAAAAAAAAAACAGAAATAAAAAAAATCACAACGTCTTCCTTCATTGTCATCACTCATCACCAAAACTCAACGTCATCTCTCGCGATCCAAAGTCTCATGCCAAAAACCAGCTACACTAATGTACATGACTAAGTAATCTTCTCAAACGATCAGAGGGAGATAGATAGATCTCAAGTAACTGAATCTTACTCTTTTGCAACTTAACTATTTTTACAAAACAAAATCGATTTAATTAGTGAATACCAAAGCAAAGTTGAATTGGTTAACAAACGTAAAAAGAAAACTATACATCATAATGGAAAAAAGTTTGAAGAAAATAAAATTAGGAAACATAAGCTTATTGGACAGCTTAATAATATATGTCGAAGTTTATATATATATATCAAATTTAAGTAGCTGCTTTGATTACTGACAAATAGAAAACAACTTCAAAGACAATGTAATTAAATGCAAAGAAACATAATGAAAAATCTCAAACATAACTTAATCGTCTGGCCGTTTGGCAAATATATGCATCATTTCATACCCTGAATTTTTTGGAGAACAATGATATGAATTGGCCTGTGTTCTCTGCTTCCGAACCTAAAAAAGCCAAAAGTCATCAGCAAAAGCACGCACTACACTAGAGATCACAGAGTGAGAATCAAATTACGCAATGAAAAGGTATGTGTTAAAAGATTTTTTGGTAAAATTTCACAAGTTGTTTCACAAGTCATGATTATATGCATCCCCACAAATCTTGGATGTCATATCCAAAAATCGAATATTTGTTTGGTATAAAAGCGAATAAAGTCCACTTTACATTATTGCAAGGAAAAAAAAAGTGGATAAAAACCACAACTTTATGATTAGGCACAGCTAATCAAGTAGGGTAAAAGACAAAAAATAGTAATCAATCACTCCACTACAACAACAAACTTCATGCAAAAATAAATATTTCTAAAATGAAATAAAAGATAACAATTTACAAAAGTAATTACCACAAAATCAAAAGTTCTCCAAACGGGAGTTCATCATTTTGATGAAACACTTACTGAGTCCTTGCCTCCTTGGTCACAAAGTAAAGATCCGAGAGATAATTTCCCAAATCATCAGGGGTATATCTAACAATTAACTCACTAAACATCTCTTTGTCCTTAAACAAACCAACCCGGTTATAGAGCTCAGCGTAAACCGGAATAATCTTCCGAGACAACCCGATTTTAATCTTATCCCTGAGTTTCGAATCCGGTACAACCCACGAAATTTGTCTCCGGTACGCCAATTCAGACTTAATGTTAAAACTCACTAAATGACCACTTGCTTCCTCCGATGACATCTCCGCCGTCGGATCCTCTGGGAGTGACGTCAACACTTTCCCCCATGCAAGCTTCTCAAACTTTACAATAAACTGTTTCACCTTAGCCTCATGACTCGCCACCCACTCAACACCGAGGAGAAGCTTCAGTTTCGAAGCTCGAACCTTAACGACAACGTAGTTGAGGTTGTTAACGAGGAAGAGATAAGACAAAGCAATATGCTTAAACGGCTGAGCCTTGCCGTCTATTTTACACAGAGTAAGAAGAATCACCCAAGCCATGCGTACGGAGACCGGAGAGGAGTACACATCCTCCGGTTTAGCTTCATAACCTCTGCCGCAAGGAAACAGAGTTTTAGGCAACGGAGATGATACACTAATCTTCCAGTTCTCGAAGATCACAGCTATGGAGTCACTGTAATCAGCGAGGAAGGTGAGATAATTCATAACGTAGCGTGTGAGCGGGTGTATACCACCGCCGTTTACTGGTTTTTTGGATGATTCTTTCTCAATCGCCGTTTCAAAGTCTGACATCATTGACCTAACGGCTTCGCTGAGCTTCGTGAGGGATCCAGTGACTTGAGATTTGATGACGGAGTTTGAATCGAAGGTAAAGATCGATTCGATGTCTGAAGATAGATTGGTTAGGGTTTCGTACATATCAAGAATGCGAAACATTTTCTCAGACGTTAGTTTCTTGAATTTTCCTACATTTTCAGGGAAAACAAACAAGGTCAAAGCACCTTCTTGAGTGATATCAGTGAAAGAGGACTCCAAGATGGAGGAGTTAGAGAAAACGTGTTCAGCAAGAATCTTTTCGCCGTAAAACAGAGACCGAACCGCTAATTTCACTCCCCGGAGCCATGGCTTGATCTTAGTTTCAAGAACCTCCCAGTTCAGTTTTTGTATCTGACGTAGAGTCAACCTCTCCACTCCCAAACTGTGTAGCGTCTCATCTACAATAGATTTACGTACGGATTTGTAAACCCTAACGCATTCCTTGACGTGTCCTGTTGAAATCATACACTCAGCGATAGTTTTTCGATCATCCATCGCGTTAGGGTCTCCTCCGGAGAATCTATGCTCGTCGGCGAAGTAACCTTCGTCGGTACCATTGGAATCAGAAACAGTACTCGGAGTAGAAACGCTGAACCGTGATGAGTTCCATGAACGAATAGTGACGCATTCAGGATCTAGATACTCTCTATTCTCCTTTAGTACGCGGCAGAACTCTGATTCGAGAAGCTTCATCGCCGTCTTCATCACGTCTTGTCCACGGTTAAGATTTATTGACTCCGGTGTAACGGAAACTAGACGGTGCATTGAGTTATGCAAGTTCTTTACGGCCCGTACGAACTGCTCTGCTTCTTGGTGGCTACTTGAGGAGAAGAGAAACTGATCAGTGGACTCTGGCGAAGTCCATTTGGTTATTAGAGACTGGACTTCGATCTCGTACTCCTCCATTGCTGAGTCTGCGAGTGTGTGGTGGGGCTTTTGTTTCGCCGTTGGAGGAGGAGACGATGATCGGAATAAATGTTTTACCATTTCTCTTTCCTAATCAGTGAAGACACATTTGATTTAACTGAAGAAGATAAGGTGAGAGGAAGATTACAAAATATGTATAGACAAACTAAGATATCAGGATATCATATAAAATGAAATGTATATGTTACTATACAAGTGGAATGATGGGTTTCTTCATTATTAAGTAAAATGGGGCATTTCAGAAACAAATGCTCCTTGAATCCTTTTTTTAGTAGTGGAGTGTGACCAAGTACAACTAGATTTTATATTTCTTTAACGTCAACTATTGTATTACGATATTACTAAATATTACAAATATCGATATTACAAATTCGCACGTGTAAAGTGTTTACAGTTAGCTGTTTTATTCTTTCTTTTTCATTTATAAAAAAAGAAAAGGAAAATTAGAGTGATTCAAACATTGCACTTAAGTACTTAACAAATCACGGACCACACTTGTAAAGTGAAGTCGTTCACAATCACAAGGTTGTTGTCGTGTAGGTAAGTCAAGGGGACCGGTAAGTAGTAAGTGTATAGCAAGTTGACAACGGCATCATCTTTAACCAACTCTCTCTTAAAAGATACACATCCATGTTTTCACAACCAACATGTCTTTTAAAACATATGAGAGAACTAGAGTTTCAACAGTTTTGAATTTTAAAAGTTCATTTTCAGTGAATTACACCATTTTGAAGTTACCAAGTAGATTCTTTGTGAGTATATATCGTTGGTTCAGTACATTTTTGAAAAAAAATACAAAAATAATTCGTACATTTTTGCTGTAAGCTGAAACTCACTGATAGATGTACTTTTGATCTTAAATTGTGGTCATTTTAGAAACTCGTAATTTCTATGTTCTTACAATTGGAGTAGATCCACGAATTGTGAGGTACAAAGAAATATCAAATCTTGAGTTTTGATCAAGTCGAAATTGTAACTGAAAATTGATTGTAGAAAGAAAACACCTTAAAAAAATTTAAAATTTAACCATAATGGTCCCGAACAAGAGCTGGTGGATTTAGTCGGCGGATTTACACCTCCGATCTATAGAAATTGGAAATCTTCAACTAAAACTCCTGTTTCACCACTTTCAAATTTCACCAAATAAAGAACACAAATTAAGTATCTCGTTTAATCAATTTATTTGACCCATCGACGATTCATTTTATATCATCAAATAATATATATTGCATAACTGATCGTAAATACTAGTCTTTCTACACTATTATTTGAATAAAATTGTAGAAAAGTTAGTTTAATGGTGTAAAATTAAAGAAAACCCTATTATATATCAATCCTATAATGTGTATTTACTATAATGTAACATAAACAATCCTATAATTTATATTTTGTATATATTAATCCACAATTTTACGGTGTTGTATTGTACCTTCGAGATTATCATCTGATTATGTTGGACGTTTGTACGACGGCTCTCGATTGATCCGACGTCATTTCGTTACTGGTCAAAGGGACGGTGTAACCTAACGAAAGGTCAGTGTCCAATGGGGTGCTGGCAGATGACGGAACAGGGTCGAAATCGATTAGGAAACGGCCGGAAGTAACGGAAGTGAGGAGCAGAGTTAATAAGAGAAGTGAGAGTGGTTGCAAAATCCTTTTGAGAGAAGTCATTTCTATATCTGATTAAAATTCGTGAGCCATGTAATATATAGATACGGAAGGAAAAATGTTTATTAATGCGTGTACATTATGAACGATATAATATGTATGTCTGGTTAGGATTTATGTAGTTGTTGAGAAATTTTGGTGAGGGGAGTAGATCATATGTGTGTATACTCTATACAATATTGGGAGAAAATGACACCCACACCCACTTTCTCCTAAAGTATTGACACTTACACCCACTTTCTACTATCCCTATACTTTTCTTATGTCAAATTACAATTTACACCCTTTAACTAAACTAACTTTTTCTTTCTACTTTTTTTTTCCTTCTCATCTCTCTCTCTAACTTTTCTCTTTCTTTTCTAATATTTTTTTTCTTTAACATTTATTTTTTACTTTCATTACTAAATTTTAAGTTTAGTAACTTTAGTTGGTGATAAACATACTAAATTTTAAGTTTAGTAACTTTAGTTGTTGACAAACAAAAAAAAGTTAACCTTATATCCTAAATATTAAATCCTAACACCACATACACACTAAATCCATATAAGCCCAAAAACGTAAACCTTATACCCTAAATCTTAAATCCTAAACCCTAAACCATACACCTTGAACCCTAAATCCTAAACCATGAATTAAAAATATAGACACATCATCCACATACCTAAACCTAAACTTTTAACCTTAACCCCTAAATCCTACACCTTGAACCTTAGACAATACAACTTGAACTCAAAACATAGACATTGAATCTATATACCATCTAAAGTCTAAACCCTAAACTATGGTGATGTTTGAACATGCAACAAACTTGTCAATAAATTTCATCTGGATTGCTTGTCCACGTGGTCAGAGTTTGGTGGATAGGCTTAGAGATTAATAATGACCATGTTTGTTGTGTAGTATGCTTCTAGTGACACTTCTAAGTTCTAATATCTCTAATTCTAGCTTAAAAATAGTACAAAAACATTTGGCTAAAAGACATCTAAGTGGCTAAACTATAGTGATGTTTGAACATGCAACAAACTTGTCAATAAATTTCATCTGGATTGCTTGTCCACGTGGTCAGAATTTGGTGGATAGGCTTTGAGATTAATAATGACCATGTTTATTGTGTAGTATGCTTCTAGTGACACTTCTAAGTTCTAATATACCTACTTCTAGCTGAAAAATAGTACAAAAACATTTAGCTAAAAGAAATCTATGTGGCTAATTTATTTTGGACAAATTTCTGCTCATGTAAAGAATGAGCAAGATATTATAAGATAAGTATCCATAACTACTAATCCACATGATTGATATTCAATGTTCTAAATAAATCAATGTTGTTAATTTTTATTTTGTTTATTAACCACTTATGAGTGTATATGTTTCTGGACCAACACAAAATATGAAGCAAGGAGCTCATGGTGTCTATGGATTTAATTGTGTGGATGTTGTATGATGATTCTTTGGTCTGTCTACATTGGTATCCACAAAAAAATATCCACATGATCACATCCATAGCCACCATTCAACTGCTATTCTTCAGCTTAATGTCTAGATATGCTTTGTAAATCCATGGAGACCTATCCACAGTTTTTCTATCCACTAAACTTTGTTTTTTTTTTTAAAGTGAATAGTTTTGGTTTTAGGTTCAAGGGTTTATGTTCTAGGATTTAAAATTTAGAATTAAAGGGTTTTGTACTTATTTGGTCTATGTTGTGTTATGGATAATATGCTATGGATAAAGATCTAACCAAATTTATGTATGTATATTTTGTATGAATAAACACAAGTAACTATCTATTAACAATACTGCAATTGATTATCCACTTATAATTGAACAAATGTTCAACGACTGATGGATACTGTATAATCTAAAAATTCATAAAAAATATAGCAATATGTATCTTAAAATGTAGAAAATATATAATCATAACATATTTTATATAAATAAATAGAAAATTTGTTTTATGATAACAAATAAATATATTTTACTTTGTTAAATTGTTAACAACAAAAAAGAAGAGAAAAAGAGAGAAAAGAATGAGAGAAAGAGGAGAGGGGCAAAATCGTCCAAAATGTGTGTGTATCCTTACAAAAAACTTGTAAAAGTATAGGAAGGAAGGAAAGTGGGTTTTGGTGTCACAACTCAACACCAAAGTGGGTTTTAGTGAACAAACAATCCAGATGAAATTTATTGACTAACGTATAATACATTATGATTTTTAACAGACTAAAATGTGTATATCTTTTCTCTTTTTCGTTAGTCATATTATCATTACAAAAATTTTAAAAATCATAATGTTACACAACCGGGAACATTAATGTTACACAACCGGGAACATTAATGTTACACAACCGGGAAAAAAAAAACAGACTAAAATGTGTATATCTTTTCTCTTTTTCGTTAGTCATATTATCATTACAAAAATTTTAAAAATCATAATGTATGTCTATCACCAAGGATAACCACCCAATGTGGAAATGAGTTTCAAAACTCTTTATTATTTTGGACACACATGGAGTATAAACAAAAGAGTACTTTTTTTATTTTGGTAAAAAGAAGAGTAGATTGTGGGGAAAGATTTCTAGAAACCTTTCTTATTTTGGACATAAAAACAAAAGAGTGGTAGCTACGGGTCTCGCATCACATGGCTCCGGCGATCCACTAATGATAAAACGTCTCGAGCAGGTTCAAGAGATCTCCGGTTTGAGCCTTCCACGAAAGACATTGTTAAGAAAATACACAAAACTAAAAAAGCGAAAGAGGTTAGATAAGTTGTTTTTGGGCGCACCATAGATCCTAGTTAATCGGAGTGTGTTTAGAGAAGGCTGTGATCTCGACTTGAACTTGAAGCATATCGCTCACAACGAATCCTTTGGATTTATCTTGAAGATCTGCAAGAGTTATGAACTCCTGGAAACCCCATCCATTTTCTGCTGCATTGGGCCATCCCTCAACTTAACATAAGAAAAAAAAAAAAGCAACACAATTAAAATTAAAATTATAATAACTATTAGTTTCATAATAACAAAGATAAATATGTTTTAAAGATCCAGTTTGCAGGACCCGAAACGAAACTATGCGAACTCAATGATTATAGGAAATAAATTACAAAAAAAATCTTAAAAATTAATATTTGCAATGATAATTATTGAATATATACCTTTCATAATGACTATTTCTTTGATATAACTTTGTAATAATATATTTTGTGAAATATTAAATAAATGTATCAGTTTTCGTTTATTTTATCTCTTAATGGGGGGGGGGGGGTTGAACATGATAATTTGAATGAATTGAAGTTTCCATATAATTCTAGTGTTATTCAAGTTTGTATTTTATAGTATCTATTAAATTCTACTGTTACTCAATTGATTGATTAATAAATTCTAGTGTAGAATAAAAATTTAGGTAGAAGTATGATTAATTAAACTCTTTAAAAACACTTGAAAATCATTTTCCATTCTCGGATATATCACATTATACTTGTTGTCACAATAGCATGAAAGAACATATTAAGAGAACCATGCACTCACCTTGCTTCACCACATTGCGGGATGTGATTTGGTTTAGAACTCGTAGCGTGGCTTTAACGTAATTGATTTCGTTGTTCTCACTCAACAGGAAGAGTGACAAGTAGTTATCCTTTCCAACACCATATCCATTTGGATACACTTTCAAAACCCTAATAATTAATCATTAAACCCATCAAATCAACAAACATTTAGCTAATATATCAATCAGAGAGTGTGTACGTGTAAAGAGAGAAAGAGAGAGTCACCAGTTTCTGTTTCCAGAAGAAAACGTATTGGATGTGTAAGAGTAATTATAGAGGGTAGAGAAATTGGTGAGGTTCCAAGTGAAAATGGGGTTGGTGACGTTTTCATCATAAGAGAAAACTTCCCTCTGGTAACTTTGATCAACGAAGATATCTATTCCAAACTGACATTTCCCACCGTCGTAAATAAATACCGACGATCCCTCGACGAAACATGTCTTGATCAGAAAATTCGCCACTCCCCACTCCGAATTTTCATTATCAAACCTTACTGGCTCACTTTCTATAGCCAAAAAAAAAAAAAAAAAANATTTTGAGAAACTTTCCTATGTAGGAGCCTTAAATCGATAAATTCCTCATTAGCCAAAGAGACTATTCATTAATTGTATGTGGTCTTGACCAATATAATTTAGAACAACATAGTAACGGCCACTAGCTAAACTTGCATCACTTGGATATATTTTGCGCAAAAGAACAATTAGTTTTCCGTACCAATGTATCGATCCTTATAAATCATGTCCCAACCAACGTACCTTGGTGTGTATAATAGATTTTATTGAAACCGTCGAAGACGAAGAACTTGATATCCGCATACACATCTTGTGGGTTTGTGACGAAGATTGAGGTATCGATTTTTGTGTAAACCGAAACCCATCCTGGCACTGCGCCGTCCCCCTTGTTTCCGTTTGGGTAGATTTTGTACGTCCTTTTAATATTTATTTAAAACCATTACAAAAGAGTAGGGATACAATTATAGACATATATATATATATATATATAATATACCAAAATTTGAATTTGTAAATTTGTAATGGTTTTGACGTGAATGACGTACCAAGTATATCCACCGGAAGTGAAAGGAAGGGACTCGTAATATCCATCCTTTACCAGCTCCGCCATTTTGGCATAAGTGTCGAACGTGATGCTGTAAGTTGCTGGACGACGTACTCTCCAATATGCATGTAAAGGTATCTTGAGCTTCTCGTGTTTTTGCAACCCTTTAACACTTATTTTCGTTGTTAGTTAAGATTTTCCCGTGGTTAATTATAAAGTTTGGCAGATCTTACAACTTTAATTACCATTCTATTTATCTATATATAATATTTTCTTATGATACTTAAAAAAACTATGATGGTAATTTAGAGTTGTAGTTAAACAAAAAAAAAACTTTTAAAACAAAGACTTAATAGTTACACACGTCTACATTTCATATAATATCCAAATAACATTACAATTTTTACACAACAGTTTTGACGACTAATACTATCAACAATAACAATACAGTTCTTGCTTGAACAAAAAATTAATGTAGAAAAGGGAAAAAAAGAAAGAAACTATAGTTGCATACATTAATAGGCTCTATGAATGAATACACGTCATATTTGAAATACAGTCTCATATTTCTAAAGCCAATATTTCGGGTTTTAAAAATATTTTTGTTTGAGTCTGATATTAAGCAATAGTCTCAGTTCAAAAAGACATTTGTTTGTGTCTGGTATTTACTAAGCAGTAGTTTCAGTTTAAAATAGTTTTTGATTAAGTCGTTCCATGACTTTAGCGCCAGAATTTTTTTAATATAAAAGTGTTTTACCAAAAATAAAGTTTTAAAAAAAAGAGAAATTGATAATTAGACGTCTTGTTTACGACATATAATACCCAAACCCCATTACAATTTTACACAACAGTTTTAACAACTCTACAGTCTACAATAAACAGTAAAGTTCTTGTTTGCACAAAAAAAAAAAATAGAAAACAAATACAGTAAAACTAAAGTTGCATACATTAATTAGGCTATACGAACGAACACACGAATATCAGAACAATTTTATTATTTCGTCTTGGGGAATATCACAAATTCCTATTCTTTGAGTCTCATATTTATTAGTAGTTTCAGTTTTAAAAAAGACTTTTGATTGAGAGTCTATATTAGTTAAGTAGCAGATTTAGTTTATAAGAGACTTTTGTTTGTGTCTGACATTTACTAAGCTATAGTTTCAGTTTTAGAAAAGACTTATACTATAGATTTATTAATCAATAGTTTAACTTTAATAAAAAACAGACTTTTGTTTGTGTCTTATTTTCACTAACCAATAGTTTCAGTTTAAAAGGACATTTGTTTGTGTATGATATTAATTAAGCACTAGTTTCTGTTTTAAAAAGACTTTTGCTTGAGTCCACTCTATGATTTTGCCGGTTTTGATTTTATAAATATAAAGCCTTTTACTAAAAATAAAGCTTTTAAAACAAATTGTTTTGATAGTCACACATCTAGTTTTCATATAATACTCAATTCCCATTACAATTTTAGAGAACAAATTTTATAACTCTATATAATAAACAGTAAAATTTTGGCTTGTAGAAAAAATAAAAATGGAAACAAGAGACTACAATTGCATACATTAGGCTCTATGTAGAAAACAAGTCTCGTATGAAAAATCACAACAGTTTTACTCCATCTTAGGAAATATCACAAAGTCGCCTTCTTTGAGTGTAATATTTATTAAGTAATAGTTTTAGTTTACAAAAAAAAATTGATTGAGTATGATATTTATTAAGCAATATTTTTCGGTTTTAAAAAGAACTTTGTTTGTGTCTTATATTTATTAAGCAATAATTTCAGTTTATAAAAAACTTTTGTTTGTGTCCGATATTTATTAAGCAATAGTTTTAGTTCAACTAGAAAATTTGTTTGAGTCGTTTCTATGACTTTGAGGCATTTTTGAATTTTTAAATAAAAAGTCTTTTACCAAAAATACAGCTTTTATACCAAATAATTTGATAGACACACGTCTAGTTTTCATATATATAATACTCAAATCTCATTACAATTTCTCTACAATAAACAGTTGAAACTTCTCAAATTCAAAATATGTTGGATGTTGAACAATACTGAAAGTAGTCATGGGCATAATATCCTGTATCAAAGAACCGTACCGGAACCGAACCGATAAAAGCGGTATCGGATAGGGTTCGGGTTAAGCAGAATTACCGAATGGGCTAAGAGGTTTTGGTAAAATAGACTTCGGGCCGGGTTTGGTTTATAACTTAAGTATATTGGGCCACCGTTTTAGATCCGTTTAACATAAAGGCCTAATAAGACCTCGACCCACTAAGCATCATACGACAGCTAACCCTAAAGCCTAAGTCACCACCTTACCCTATTGCGCAGGCAGCACCGCGCAGCTATCTCTTCTGTTCCTAGTACAGAACCGTTCATGGAAGATTGCTTTTCGTTTCGTCTTCTACACGAGATGAAGCATGCTTTGTCTATCTGCAATCATTCAAGTAAACTTTTCGATTCGTTTTCTCATTGTACCTTTCCTCCATTCCGAGAATAGAACCGTTATATAAACCCCTAATCCCNATTTAGTTTATAAGAGACTTTTGTTTGTGTCTGACATTTACTAAGCTATAGTTTCAGTTTTAGAAAAGACTTATACTATAGATTTATTAATCAATAGTTTAACTTTAATAAAAAACAGACTTTTGTTTGTGTCTTATTTTCACTAACCAATAGTTTCAGTTTAAAAGGACATTTGTTTGTGTATGATATTAATTAAGCACTAGTTTCTGTTTTAAAAAGACTTTTGCTTGAGTCCACTCTATGATTTTGCCGGTTTTGATTTTATAAATATAAAGCCTTTTACTAAAAATAAAGCTTTTAAAACAAATTGTTTTGATAGTCACACATCTAGTTTTCATATAATACTCAATTCCCATTACAATTTTAGAGAACAAATTTTATAACTCTATATAATAAACAGTAAAATTTTGGCTTGTAGAAAAAATAAAAATGGAAACAAGAGACTACAATTGCATACATTAGGCTCTATGTAGAAAACAAGTCTCGTATGAAAAATCACAACAGTTTTACTCCATCTTAGGAAATATCACAAAGTCGCCTTCTTTGAGTGTAATATTTATTAAGTAATAGTTTTAGTTTACAAAAAAAAATTGATTGAGTATGATATTTATTAAGCAATATTTTTCGGTTTTAAAAAGAACTTTGTTTGTGTCTTATATTTATTAAGCAATAATTTCAGTTTATAAAAAACTTTTGTTTGTGTCCGATATTTATTAAGCAATAGTTTTAGTTCAACTAGAAAATTTGTTTGAGTCGTTTCTATGACTTTGAGGCATTTTTGAATTTTTAAATAAAAAGTCTTTTACCAAAAATACAGCTTTTATACCAAATAATTTGATAGACACACGTCTAGTTTTCATATATATAATACTCAAATCTCATTACAATTTCTCTACAATAAACAGTTGAAACTTCTCAAATTCAAAATATGTTGGATGTTGAACAATACTGAAAGTAGTCATGGGCATAATATCCTGTATCAAAGAACCGTACCGGAACCGAACCGATAAAAGCGGTATCGGATAGGGTTCGGGTTAAGCAGAATTACCGAATGGGCTAAGAGGTTTTGGTAAAATAGACTTCGGGCCGGGTTTGGTTTATAACTTAAGTATATTGGGCCACCGTTTTAGATCCGTTTAACATAAAGGCCTAATAAGACCTCGACCCACTAAGCATCATACGACAGCTAACCCTAAAGCCTAAGTCACCACCTTACCCTATTGCGCAGGCAGCACCGCGCAGCTATCTCTTCTGTTCCTAGTACAGAACCGTTCATGGAAGATTGCTTTTCGTTTCGTCTTCTACACGAGATGAAGCATGCTTTGTCTATCTGCAATCATTCAAGTAAACTTTTCGATTCGTTTTCTCATTGTACCTTTCCTCCATTCCGAGAATAGAACCGTTATATAAACCCCTAATCCCTCATGGAAAGAACCATAAATTTCAACCCTCCATCATCTCCTCCATCATCTCCTCCTTCACTACTCTCTGCAATTAAATCACAGGTTCGTCCTTAGTCTTCCTAAATCATGTAATTCTATTATGTCTTAGGATGTTCTTAATAGCTTTTAGTTGACAATTGATAGTTGGTTTTGGTTACAGTAACTTATAGTGACGAATTGATAGTGTAATACGATTGTAGTTGTGTCTTATTTGTTTACGGTAACTTATTTTCTTGCTTGATCGTAGTTGTGTCTATCTTAATTTTAGAACTGTCTCTGTGAACAATATTATGATCTTATTTGTGTTATGTTAAGGTCATTTTAAGTCTTCTTCTATTTAATATGATCTTAGTTGTGTTATGATTTTTGATGATCTTATATATGTTCTTCTTAGTTACTGATTTGTTTCTTTTATGTGTGTGTTCAGATGGGTTCTTCATGCTTTCCAGTTGAAGACGATTTCGGTGAAGAGATGAATCATGAAGAAGAGCAAGACATTGATAGTACTGGACAACAAGCTGCTGCAAATGCCGAAGTTCTTGGAACTCCTGATTGTGCTGGAAAGAGGAAGGACATTCCAGAATCAAGTGCAGCTAATGAAAAGCCAGCTAAAGAGCTCAAAGTCATCCTTCCAAGATCTCCTGTTTGGGACCACATCACAAGGAATAAAGAAGATAGAAACAAGTGTATCTGCCACTACTGCAAGAAGGAATACTGCTGCAAGTCTAAGTCAGGAACTTCTAATTTGACAAAGCATATGACAACCTGCAAACAGTACCAAGCCTATAAGGAAAACAAGTCTCAGCAAGTGATCAAAGGCAATGGAACAGTGCAAGCTGGAAAGATAAGTGAGCCAATGTTCAGAGAGGCAACAAATGAGATGCTTGTGTTAGGGGAGTTCCACTGTCTTTTGTGAACAGTGTTGCCTGGAGACACTTCTCCTCTCGTGCCAACCTCTACTAGACTCATTCAAGGAGAACAGCAAGCAGAGACATAGTGCAGATGTATGTGAAGAAGAAAGCTTTGCTAAAGAACTGGATTAATTCAAACAAGCAAAGTGTGTCCCTAACTACGGACATATGAGTTGCTCCAAATACAGGTTTGTTTGCTCTTTCTTTCTTATTTCATAGATTGATTCTTTAATTACATTCTCATATCTCATTATTATTTGATATATGTAAAACAGGTGCAAGCTACATGGTGATCACAGCTCACTTCATTGATGCATTTTGGCTGCTGAAGAAACTGATAATAGGCTTCAAGTATGTCTCAGATCACAAATCATCAACAATTGCAACTACTTTTCTAGATTGTCTGGCTGAATGGGGGATTCAGAAGGTGTTTTGTGTCACTGTCGACAATGCAACAGCCAACACTTTGGCTCTGAAGAGGTTTCAAAGAGAGTTCAGCTTGGTTAGCAATGACGCATTTGTCTTGGATGGAGACTACATGCATGTCAGATGCAGTGCTCACATCATCAACTTGATTGTGAGAGATGGATTCCAGGAGCTAGGAAAGAATTTGGGGGCTATACGCAATGGTGTATCATATGTTAGGTCATCTCATGTTAGGCATAAGTCATTTGAGCTGAGGGTTGATTCAGGGAAGCTGAAAAGAGGAAGTCTCACATTGGATGTGAAGACCAGATGGAATTCAACATATACGATGTTGACAAATGCCCTAAAGTATAGAGTTGCTTTTGACAAGATGCTTTTAGAAGATAGGTTGTACCACGACTACTTTCTGGAATTAGACAATGGGAACAGACGTGTTGGACCTCCTGAATCAACTGACTGGAATGCAATTGAAAGGTAATATACTGGACCTATCTTTATACTAACCTGTTTATTGCACTAAACCAATGTTTACACTTATTTACACTCTCATGTTTTTGTCGTAGGTTGGTGAAGTTTCTGGTGATTTTCTACAACTCCACTTTGGTTGTCTCTGCTTCCACCAACTTGAATGCGCATAAGTGTTATGGTGAGATTGTTACAATAGAGAGGAACCTCTCATTTCTGAGTAATAGCAGAGATGATGAATTGAAGAACATGGCTGATGAAATGTTGAAGAAGTTTGTGAAGTATTGGGATGGAATGAAGAATATCAACAAGATGCTGATCATTGCAACTGTGTTCGATCCAACAAAGAAAATGAAGTTTGCCAAGATGTGTTTTGAGAAGCTGTATGGTGAAAATACTGTCGACTCCAAGGCTATGTGTGATTCAGTTTTCTATGTCCTCGACTTGATGTATAAGGAGTATGCTGCTTTTTACAGCCATACAAATGGTGCATCTTCTCAGACTACCAAGGTGAAACAACATCAATCAATTGTGATTCCTGAGAAGATGGATTTGGTTGATGATTCGGGTTATGAGAGAATGGATATGGCTTATAAAGAGATGGTTGATGACAACGCAGATGAAGAAGTAAGACATGAGTTAGAGATTTATCTCACAGATCCTGTTGAGAATCCAAAGTTTATTAGGGGTGCAGAATTTGATGTGCTGTCTTGGTGGAGAGTGAATTCTTTCAAGTATCCTGCCTTGGCTGAGATGGCTAAAGATGTACTTGCTATGCAAGTTTCATCTGTTGCATCAGAGAGTGCTTTTAGCACTAGTGGTCGGATTTTAGACCCTCATAGGTCCTGTCTGACTCATTACATGGTTGAAGTCCTCATGTGTACTGAGCAATGGATGAGGCAAGATATCAAGAGTGGTGCTGACCCGACAGCGATCACAAGTGCTCAACTGCTCTCAGAGTTTGAAATGTTTGATCAGCTTGAGAAAGGTAATCTTTAACAAATTTTGATATTCGTAAATGATAATACTTTGTTCTATAATTCTGTTTCTAACTTAATTTTAAAACTGTTTTGCAGAGTTTGGTATTGGAGATGAAAATAATCTTGAGGCTTAGCTTATGTGGTGTTTTTTTAAGGCATGGATTGCGGCAATAGTAAAGGTATATTGAAACTTTGCTGAATCATTCAAGTTAAACAATAGATGTCCTATGGTTTTTTATCAAAAGATAGAGACTCATTCAATTTTCATTTGTTTCACAGGGACATGTAGCAGCACTGCAGCAGGGACCTTTTTGTTAGTGTGGATGCTTCTTCATTGTTCCCAATTTTCATCGGCTATTTGAACTTGTTCTATCTTTTGTTTTAAGTTAGTTGTGAGTTTATTGAACTTAATGTTATGGTATTTGGTTGTGTTATGGTGAAACTTAATGTTACGGTTTTAATTTATGGTTTAATCTTTATGGTTTTAATTTATGGTTTAATCGGTTATTTTGGTTATTTACATTAGTATTTATAATTTGATTCGGGTACCTCGGATTTTCTTTGGTTATTTGAGTAATTTGGTTACTGAAAATAACCGAACCGATTATAACCCGGAAAAATTTCGAGTTATTTTGGATTTTGTATTGGAGTAGAAAACCGCTCCAAACCCGGCCAGTTACTAACCGTACCTAACCAAATTTTTTGTAAATTACCAAATGGGATCTATAGGTCTTATACCGATTTACCCAAAACCCGGTTGGGTAGAACCGAAACCCGATTGCCCGGGACTAACTGAAAGAGTGTTGGTTGATACCATTTTTTGTGTGCTTGTTTCGTTTATTTTAAAATCGACCGATTTAGTTGATTTGGTTTAAAAAATCCTAGTTTCTCTTTTAAAAATTTGACCTAGCCTCTCTCTTCTTTTCTAATGTATTTTGTCCCTTCGAGAGATAAAGAGAACAAGAGAGTTGAAAAAAGACTTTTATTTGTGTCTGATATTTATTAGGCAATAGTTTAAGTTTTAAAAAACTTATGTTTGTGTCGTTTGTATTACTTTGGCCTGTTTATATGTTTATTAAATATAAAGTCGTTTGGCAAAGATAAAGCATTTAGAACACAAAGTTTGATAGTTAGATGTCTACTTTTCATAAATACCCAAATTTGATTAAAATTTTACACAACTGTTTTAATAACTCTACAATAAACAGTAAAGATATTTAATTTCTTAAACAAGAAAAAGTAAAGAAGGCAAACAAAAACTTGAGTTGCATACATTAGGCTTTATGAATGAATACACGTTATGTGTAAATATCACAATTGTTCTAATCTACCTTGGGAAATACCACAAAGTCTCTTTGTTTGAGACTGATAAGTAATAGTTTCAGTTTTAAAAAGACTTTTGTTTGTGCGTGATATTTATTTGGGTGATATTAATTTGTTGTCTTCAATAACAGATTAATTAAATATATATCCTTGATAATTTAAAAATTAAGTATTTAGGAAAGAGAAGAAAACAAAAACTAAAAATCTCCTTCTTTCAATTGATTACAGAAATACCATTGATATTTTTTTTTTACTTCAGAATGTCGATGACATTCTTTATTTCAACAATAGAAACACTGTTCATTCCAGATCAACAACACTGTTCACCAAATGATATAATAAATTATTTTCTTATAATAGTGTATAATATTTGTTTAGCATGCTAAATAACATTGTATCTGAAAACTTTACATCTTATATGTTTTTTTACTTCAGTATATCGATGACATTCTTTATTTCAACAATAGAAACACTGTTCATTCGAGATCAACAATACTGTTCACCAAATGATATAGTAGATTATTTTCTTATTTTAGTGTATAATCATTTGTTTAGCATGCTAAATAATATTGTATCGGAAAACTTTACATCTTATATGTTAAATGCATGTTAATAATCTAAAAATGTGAATTATTGTTTTTATTATTCATGTATATAGCAGTTCAATGAAACGGATTAGTCTTTTTGTTACATGATTAACGTGATAACAATTATTATAACATGTTAAATAGAATGATAACGTGCTAACATATTATATACCCAAATAATATTGTATAAATATGGTAAGATATTCATTAAATGGATATTAGTTATATTATCATGTAACTTATACAATATATGCTAATACATATCGTATTAAATTATTTATTATACAATTTGCATATGCAACCTACATATTAATCTGTTTATTTAAACTAATGATTTAATGATTACTTACTGGTAACTTCTATATTTATATATTTAGTTAGAATGATAATTTAGTTATCACTGATAAGATATAAGTTGTTAGCACTTTAAATAGATTGCGAAGTAAATTGGTACCCATACCCATAAAACTGAATCATCACCAGAAGAACGTGACAATGGTTTTTTCCATCAAGGATTCCCATTACCCCATTTCAATCAATAAACCGCTTCACGAGATCATGACTTATTTGATGATGGTGAATTGCTGATAAATAGATAAGAAAAACACATAAAATAAAGAAAAACTAATAAAATGTGTATGGGGTATAGTTGTTTTATATTTATGTATATTTATGTCAAATAGTGTGAATCAAGAAAGGAAAGATAACTTTGAAAGAATAAAAGACTTGTATTGAACTTTCGTTAATGTTTACAATGGGTAACGGTTCATTCTTATACTACAAGGAAGAATATTCTAGATCTCTAATGCAATGCAGGATCTTATTACAAGTGTCAATCATCTAGCCACTCTCTTCTAATAGGATGGGACCGAAAGGGTTTGATAGTACAATAGTCAGAGGACTTGCCATTTCTGTCTTTGGTTCCTTTTGTGTAACCTGCAATTTCGTCTCATATGGTTGCAGAGGGGACATAGTAGGTTGCATAGATTTCAGAGGGGAGCATGTCTCATTTGTCTTGTTATGGATATGAGTTGGGGCTTGGGTCTTGACTTGTTGGACCTGGGGCCTTACACTTTCATTCCCCCGCAAACTGAGTGTGGGTGGAAGTCGAACATTCAGTTTGAACCGTAGCTGTTGGAAGGGCAGGCGTGGTAAAGACTTAGTGAAGATATCAGCAAGTTGGAGACTGGCGGGAACATGCTGAACTTCAAGAAGTCCAAGTACAACCCGTTCTTGAACGTAATGGTAATCAACATCAAAGTTCTTGGAGCGATTGTGAAGAACCGGATTGGCGGAAAGGTGGACTGCAGACAGATTATCACAGCGGAGAATTGCAGCGTGGGGTTGAGAGATGGCTAAGTCACGTAAAACAGAGGCAGTCCATGTGAGTTCAGAGGCAGTGGAGGCAAGAGCACGATATTCTGCTTCCGTTGAAGAGCGAGATACAGTAGGTTGCCGCTTAGCGGACCAAGAAACAACATTGGAGCATAACAGAACACAGAAGCCAGATGTGGAACGACAGGTATCTTTACAGCCAGCATAATCATTGTCACTGTAAGAAACAAGAGACAAGTCGGTGTTGCAGGAAACGAGCGACAAATTTTTGTTGCGGTATAGGTGCAAACCCATGGTTGACGTGCCACGAAGATATCGGAGGATGCGTTTGAGAAGACCAAAATCAGATTCAGTTGGAGAATGCATCCGCTGACAAATAAAGTTAACTGCAAATTGAATGTCAGGATTGAGTGATGGTTAAATACTGAAGTTTGCCTGCAAGACTCCGAAAGTAGGAAGGATCAGAGAAGAGTTTGGTATCTCGATAGATATAATCAAGACGTTGTGGTAGAGGAGTGTGAACGGGATTGCACATTGTCATATTGGCATGATGGAGAATTTCTTCAGTAAATTTCGTCTGATGCAGAAACAGACCTTGAGGATGGGAGTGTGCTTGAATGCCCAAGAAGTAGTGAAGATTACCTAAATCCTTCATAGCAAACCGAGAACTGAGATCAGAAATCAGAGACTTGAATAATGTAGGATTTGAGCCAGCGAGGAGGATATCATCCACTTATAGCAACAAGACCATGGAGTCACCATTGCAGTGATAAGTGAACAAGGAGGGATCAGCCTTACTATACACAAAACCAAACTCAAGAAGATAATTGCTGAATTTGTCAAACCAGGCACGAGGAGCCTGTTTTAAACCATTGAGAGCCTTCTTCAAAGAGCAAACATGATCGGGTTTATTTAGATCTCCAAATCTTGGTGGCTGAACCATGTAGGTGCAAACCCATGTGTGTGATACTCCACTCCTTATCCGTGGCAACAGTGAGGACAATCCGAATAGTAGAGGTTCAGACAACTGGACTGTAGGTCTCAGTAAAGTTGACACCAACTTCTTGATTAAACCCTTTGGCAACTAGTTGGGTCTTCAACTTGTTCATTGTACCATCAGCATTCAACTTGACTGTAAAAACCCATCTACAGCCCAAGATATTCATATATGTGGTAGCAGGGATCAACTTCCATGTTTTATTCTCATAGATGGAATTGAGTTCTTCTAGCATAGCCTGACACCAGCCAGGATGATTCAACGCTTCCTCAATACTTTGCGGAAGAGAAGGTATTGTTTTGCTAGCAACAAGAGCATACCGTGGATTTGGTTTGTGAATGCCATCCTTAGACCTTGTCTGCATCGTATGTAGTGAGGATGGATTAGTAGTGGGATCTGCAGTGTGAACCGGTTCATGAGAGGCAGTTTCTTCACTGGTAACCGTAGAATGATCCATCGATGGTGAGGAGGGTGAACTGTGCGAGAGATTAGGACTTGGAGTCGCACAACTTGTGTCTGGTTGAGGATATTCCACCACATGATCAAGCCATTGTGAGTCCTAATAAGGATTTGTGACATGGAGAGGCAGAGTAGGAAGAACACGAAATGGTGTTAAATCATCAGCAGCCTGCCAAGCACCAAGAATCCCAGTTTTATGTCTTCGCACCAAATCTATGTATCGCTCTGTAAAGGGAAAGCAAGCTTCATCAAAAATAACATGACAACTGATATAAACTCTGTCAGTGGGAGGATAAAGACACTGATAGCCTTTGTATTGGGAGTGATAACCAAGAAAAACACACTGAATGGATCGTGGCTCGAACTTATGCAGAGTATAAGACCGAAGGCATGGATAACATGCAGATCCAAACACACGAAGGAAAGAGTAGTCGGGTTTACTCTTCAGCAAAAGCTCATGTGGACTTTTCTGATTAAGAGATGGAGAAGGAAGTAAATTGCTAATGAAGTTAGCAGAGTAAAATGCTTCAACCCAGAATTTGAGGGGAGTCTTGCTCTGAAACAACATGGACAGTCCCAGTTCTGTTAGATGTCGATGTTTACGTTCGGCAATTCCATTTTGCTCCGGTGTCGAGGGACAAGAAATTAGATGTTTTACTCCATGACTCTGTAGATGATTTTTGAAACGACTACTCATAAACTCCCCACCACCATCACTTTGAAATACTTTAATCTTCTTACCAAACTGATTCTCAACTTGTTTTTGAAACCCCACAAACACATCACAAAAATCAGATTTTGACTTGAGAGGGAAGAACCAAGTATAACGAGAGAAATTATCGACAATAACAGCATAATATTTGAAACCTTGAAGTGATACAACTGGTGATGGACCCCATAGATCACAGTATAATCGATCAAGAGGTTCTTGAACAATAGAAGTAGAAGAATAAAACGGAAGCTTAGTGCTCTTTCCCATTTGGCAAGGTTCACAAACGGAATTAGTGCTGCTCTTATTCACTAAAATTGCCTTTCTTGTTTGTAGGAGTTGAAGAATCTGGAGGTTCGCATGACCGAGACGTTGATGCCACACCATATCACTTGCTGCAACTTGTCGATTTGAATAGAAAGCTGCAAACTCCAGAGTTTTCAACACATAAAGCCCTTCATGGCGTGGTCCTTTTGTCACAACCTTCTGAGTGTGTAAATCAATAATATACACATGATTAGAATCAAAGAAGACTCCACAAGGATAATCATCACACAGTTTTGAAACAGACAACAAGGATTTTTCTATTGTCGGGCACACAAGGACATCATTAAGAGGAATACTACTTGTGGAGGTTGTGATAGTAGTGGAACCAACATGAGTAATGGGCTGTAAGCTGCCATCTGCAACCATCACATTCTCAGGACCATTATATGGTGTTGCAGTTTGGAGAGAATTTGTGGTTGGAGTGATGTGAGCAGTAGCGCCGGAGTAGGTAAGCCATTCTCGACCACTACTGTCTGAAACGTGTAGTGCAGCAAGAGCTTGTGGAACATCATCACTTTGGTAGGAATTGTCAAACCGGTTCCAACACTTATGAGCAATATGACCAACACGACCACAAATTTGACACACATGACGAGTAGTAGAGGAGGTACCAGACTGATTTTGAGTCCAACCAGAAGAGTTTACGTGCTGAGAGAAACCTCTAGCACGAGTGGAGTATCCTCCGCGTCCTCGGTAACTGCCACGACCTCGCTGACCAGAACCATGGTAGCCACCTCTCTGAGTTTGGAAAGCAAGATGAGGTGAAACATCAGCAGAGGTCTCGTACGACTAGAACTTGGAATTAAAACCAGAGATCTCCAGGACGACGTCGTTGAACATTGGGGATGGTGTGCGAGACATCGAGCTTTGGAGAATCGTTAAGATGGGGTCGTACTCACGGCTCAGTCCATTAAGGAACGTGAAGATCTTCATATTCTCATCGACCAGCTTGCCAATGGAGCTCAAATTGTCACAAACAGCTCGGAACTCCCGATAATAAGCAGTAAAGGTTTTACCCTTGATGTTCAAGAGCTGCAACCGACGTCGAAGGTCAAATTCACGAGCAACAGAGCTTTTGTTAAAGTTTGCATCAAGAGACAACCAAACATCTTGAGATGTAGACAGAGCATGAACGAGACCTAACACCTCTTCAGTAAGAGTACCGAAAATCCAAGACTTGACGAGCTCGTCTGTGCAGATCCAAGCTTCATAGTCTGGATTTGGAGCTTCAACAGCGTTAGTGACAGTAGTGGGACTTGGTTTTGCAATGCTCCCATTGACGAAGCCTAGAAGTTTCTGACAACGAAGAAGGGATTCAAACTGGGTTTTCCAAAGAAGATAATTGTTGTCGCTCAGTTTGATTGTAACTGAGCTAGCAATGTGAAGAGAAGATGGAAAAGGGTAAGAACTCTGATACCATGTGAATCAACAAAGGAAAGATAACTTTGAAAGAATAAAAGACTTGTATTGAACTTTCGTTAATGTTTACAATGGGCAACGGTTCATTCTTATACTACAAGGAAGAACATTCTAGATCTATAATGCAATGCAGGATCTGATTACAAGTGTCAATCATCTAGCCACTCTCTTCTGATAGGATGGGACAGAAACGGTTTGATAGTACGATGGTCAGAGGACCTGCCATTTCTATCTTTGGTTCCTTTTGTGTAACCTGCAATTTCGTCTCATATGGTTGCAGAGAGGACAGAGTAGGTTGCAGAGATTGCAGAGGGAAGCGTATCTCATTTGTCTTGTTATGGATATGATTTGGGGTTTGGGCCTTGACTTGTTGAACCTGAGGCCTCTATTTATTAATTATTAAAATAATAGTTTCAGTAAAAAAAAAATTGTTTGTCATTGATATTTATTATTATTTATCAACCATTACTATCATCATTTTTAAAAAGTTATTTGTTTGAGTCGTCTTTATTACTTTGACGCGTCTTGGATTTTTACAGATATAAAGCTTTTTACTGAGAACAAAACTTTTAAAACAAAGAATATCATAGTCATTTAATCAAAAGTATTTAGATAAAGAACTAGGAAGTTGGTTTTTTTTTTGTCATCTATTACATCATTATTAAAGATATTTGATCTAATCTTATTATGATGATATTCAATTATCTGCAACATATGCGGTTATGATGAACAGCTCTCACGAATAATGTATTTCACTAGACCTCAGCATTCGGTTAACCGTTTGGTTTCAGTTAACTCGGATCTGGTAATATAATAATCATTTGGTTATCGGGTCCCTTTGGTTATCTTAGTAATTCGAATAATACATATCATATGTGAAATATCACAGCAATTCGAATGCGTCTTCGAGGGTTTAGTTGCACAAACCCTTTAATTAAATATATAAAGATCGGTGATAAACATACACTTATGACTTAAAAAAATAAAATAGATCTTCACATTTGACTAACAAAAGAGAAAAAAGGATATACATTAATTTAACATTAATTTGTAACATTAATTTGTAGATGAAGTATTTACTCAATTGTTTTTTTCCGGTTCTATAACATTAATTTGTAGATGAAGTATTTAGGGGGGTTATTGAATCCTTGATTTTAATGGATTTAGAAATCCAAGTTAAATCATGTGTTATTCAATCATTCATTTTAAAATCTTTACTAAAATTATGTGTTATTGGATTTATGAATTCTAAATCCTAATTAAAATCACCCCTTATTCATTATTAAAGATTTGAGTATGGATTTGATTTCATATTGGATTTGGATGGATTTGAAAATATGTTTTACTTATAAAAATAGAGATTGAAATCCTTGGTCTCCACCTAGTTATTTGGGTGGATTTGGAAAAAAAAACTAACAATACGTAACAATAACAATACGTAACAATACTCGTAACAATTCATGCATGATCTCCATAATATGGTTGGTTTGCAAAGAGTGTTCATGCACGAACATAACAATACGTATCAATACGTAAATGTCGGACATGATAAAGAATGAGAAATAATTCAACCTATAATATCGGACATAACAATACGTAACAGCAAACCAACCATATTAGAAGACAAAAAATCATGAAGCATCTAATAAAAATAATTCAACTTATAAAGAGAAAGCAGAAAGGGTGTTTCCCTAATAATAATTAGCACTCCATCACGTTACGCTTAATCCAACCATAACGCTCATCAGTGGACATGCTAACAATGACTCCTTTCATTCCTAATTGGTGAATCACTTTGCCTGCATCCCTAACGAACGTTTTCTTCCAAATTAGGAACTTCTTTGATAGCTTCCCATACATTATTTCTTTTCTTCTCGACCTCTCTTTGTTCAGCTTCTCTTTGTTGTCTTGTTTCTCTTTCTTGTATTAGATCGAAGAGTTTATGAGTTACTGTTGTCAATGAATTCATCTCAGCATGGACATCTGTTGAACCTTCAGATTGACTTGATGGTTCACTTACATTGTTAGTATTGCTTCTATGCTTCCTTCTTAAAGGTAGTTTGTCTAGAGTGCCCCTTGCATTGCTGCATACAAAAGACAAAG
>NC_025690.1:10775949-10776266 GCF_000633955.1 Camelina sativa | reverse complement strand
CTATGTGATACAAAATATATTAGTGTTGAAGAAATGGTTGCAACTTTTCTTCTTATAGTTGGCCAAAATTGAAGGTATTGTCGTACAAAAGACACTTTTCATAGGTCATCGTTTGCAACAAGTGTAAACTGTCACAAAGTTTTACGGGCTCTAAATCAAATTGCTCCAAGTTTAATGGCTAAGCCTGAGATTACAGTGCCTACAAAAATTAGAGAAAGTACAAGATTTTATCCGTACTTTAAGGTATATTTTTCATATAATTATGTTTTTGCTTTTTTCATTATCTTTCATAGAATATAACTTTATATTTTTTTTTT
>NC_025690.1:10768185-10774252 GCF_000633955.1 Camelina sativa | reverse complement strand
TTTTTTTTGTCATCTATTACATCATTATTAAAGATATTTGATCTAATCTTATTATGATGATATTCAATTATCTGCAACATATGCGGTTATGATGAACAGCTCTCACGAATAATGTATTTCACTAGACCTCAGCATTCGGTTAACCGTTTGGTTTCAGTTAACTCGGATCTGGTAATATAATAATCATTTGGTTATCGGGTCCCTTTGGTTATCTTAGTAATTCGAATAATACATATCATATGTGAAATATCACAGCAATTCGAATGCGTCTTCGAGGGTTTAGTTGCACAAACCCTTTAATTAAATATATAAAGATCGGTGATAAACATACACTTATGACTTAAAAAAATAAAATAGATCTTCACATTTGACTAACAAAAGAGAAAAAAGGATATACATTAATTTAACATTAATTTGTAACATTAATTTGTAGATGAAGTATTTACTCAATTGTTTTTTTCCGGTTCTATAACATTAATTTGTAGATGAAGTATTTAGGGGGGTTATTGAATCCTTGATTTTAATGGATTTAGAAATCCAAGTTAAATCATGTGTTATTCAATCATTCATTTTAAAATCTTTACTAAAATTATGTGTTATTGGATTTATGAATTCTAAATCCTAATTAAAATCACCCCTTATTCATTATTAAAGATTTGAGTATGGATTTGATTTCATATTGGATTTGGATGGATTTGAAAATATGTTTTACTTATAAAAATAGAGATTGAAATCCTTGGTCTCCACCTAGTTATTTGGGTGGATTTGGAAAAAAAAACTAACAATACGTAACAATAACAATACGTAACAATACTCGTAACAATTCATGCATGATCTCCATAATATGGTTGGTTTGCAAAGAGTGTTCATGCACGAACATAACAATACGTATCAATACGTAAATGTCGGACATGATAAAGAATGAGAAATAATTCAACCTATAATATCGGACATAACAATACGTAACAGCAAACCAACCATATTAGAAGACAAAAAATCATGAAGCATCTAATAAAAATAATTCAACTTATAAAGAGAAAGCAGAAAGGGTGTTTCCCTAATAATAATTAGCACTCCATCACGTTACGCTTAATCCAACCATAACGCTCATCAGTGGACATGCTAACAATGACTCCTTTCATTCCTAATTGGTGAATCACTTTGCCTGCATCCCTAACGAACGTTTTCTTCCAAATTAGGAACTTCTTTGATAGCTTCCCATACATTATTTCTTTTCTTCTCGACCTCTCTTTGTTCAGCTTCTCTTTGTTGTCTTGTTTCTCTTTCTTGTATTAGATCGAAGAGTTTATGAGTTACTGTTGTCAATGAATTCATCTCAGCATGGACATCTGTTGAACCTTCAGATTGACTTGATGGTTCACTTACATTGTTAGTATTGCTTCTATGCTTCCTTCTTAAAGGTAGTTTGTCTAGAGTGCCCCTTGCATTGCTGCATACAAAAGACAAAGGTGTTTCATANTTCTTTGATAGCTTCCCATACATTATTTCTTTTCTTCTCGACCTCTCTTTGTTCAGCTTCTCTTTGTTGTCTTGTTTCTCTTTCTTGTATTAGATCGAAGAGTTTATGAGTTACTGTTGTCAATGAATTCATCTCTGCATGGACATCTGGTGAACCTTCAGATTGACTTGATGGTTCACTTACATTGTTAGTATTGCTTCTATGCTTCTTTCTTAAAGGTAGTTTGTTTAGAGAGCCCCTTGCATTGCTGCTTACAAAAGACAAAGGTGTTTCATGGTCTTCCTCAACATCCATAGAAAAATCTTCAGTAGAACTTGTTTGCTTTGTTCCTGCAGTTCTACTTGTTTGAGCATCCGTACCATCACCTAATCCAATAGCATTTCCACCAGTTGCTAGGTTGTCCTCAAATATGATTTTGAGATCGTCAAATTCTTCAAATGTTTCATTTTGGAATTTTTTGAAATTCGGATGCCCCTAAATAAAAAGAAAAATAATTTAGCATAATTACAAATTTCAAAGTTTATTTGCTTATTATCTTAAAATTTTCACCATAAATAAATCCAAATAATTAAAAAATTGATACAACCTTCCATATTCTTTTGAAGGTTGTATTAGAAAAACATAAGAAAAGCTAAAGTTTATATACTTTACCTTTACATAATTAGCCCACACCTCAGCTGAAGCTGTAAACCTTTTTGTGCTTGGATCTCATCCAAACGCGGAACTGCAACGAAGAAGATCAAGACCACTATTGTATTTTCCCTTCAAGGTCTTCATTCTGTTTAGGTAGTGTTTATGAAGTTTGTCACCCCCATGTTTTTCATTAATAACAGGCAGTATTTTTCTTTCCACTGTAAACTTGCTAAATGCACCACTTGAATCACGCCAACCCACAGCAACACCGTCTACTAGTAATTCTATTAACGTTTTTGTTTCTTGTGGAGTCCATGGAAGGTAAAGATTTTTTTCTCGATCTTCTTGTGATTCACTCAGTGTTTTTTTTGGGTTAAAGTTTTGTGCTACACCTGTGACACAAAAAAACATAACTAGTAAATCTTTTCTTGCAAGTAAATAACATGATAATTAAAAATAATCAAGCAACGAACGGTCGAGACGTAAGTGAGCATGCACTACATGAAAATTTAAAAGAATAAGTAATATAAAAACTAAAAAGTTAATAAAGACACTTACAAACTAAAAAGTTAAGAACTATATGGTCGAGACATAGGTGCTCCAACTCTTTCTTATAATAATGAAGAAGTATTGATGGTGATCCAATAATATATAGTGTTTTTCTTTACCATATATTTCATATGAAAAATTGGTGATTTGACAAATATTTTTAGTTACAAAATTAGAAATATTACAATTCCTTGACTCACAAAAAAATTCGTAATATATCACCACTGAATCTTTGATTAAAAATTTGGAGATCTTACACTTTTTAACTTACATCGTAAAATACACTTTCTCGATAAATATTCGTATCTTTGAAAAACGCAAAATGTACATAAAACAAAAAGTTATGTGCCTTTGTAAAACGTAAAACTTACATAAAATAAAAATGTACATAAAACAAAAAATCCAGAACTATATGAACAAACTGTTACTTTCTCACTACGGCACCGTTCATATCCTCGATTTCCTGGGGACGCTACACGAAGAAAGAGCACCATCCATAAAGTAATGCGTCTTTTCTAACTTATTAGTTTTCTGTTAATTATTCTTTCAAACTTCTTTTTTTTTTGTCACAGGTGTACATCAAACATGTATCAAGAAGTCCATGATGAAAGAGAAAAAGATGCATTACATGATGACGCATTAGATAGTGATATTATTTTCTTGGTGCTCTTGATTTTCATTCAAATGCTATATTTGAGAAAATGTCAACGACCTCAATTGCAATATTCTATTCGACGTGCGATCACAAGAGAAGGTGAAATATATATAGAAAATATGCAAAAGAAAAAAGATTCGGATTTTAAACAGTTGTATCGAATGTATCACGAGACTTTTCTAAAATTATGTGTTCATATCCGAGAGCATACAGATCTATGTGATACAAAATATATTAGTGTTGAAGAAATGGTTGCAACTTTTCTTCTTATAGTTGGCCAAAATTGAAGGTATTGTCGTACAAAAGACACTTTTCATAGGTCATCGTTTGCAACAAGTGTAAACTGTCACAAAGTTTTACGGGCTCTAAATCAAATTGCTCCAAGTTTAATGGCTAAGCCTGAGATTACAGTGCCTACAAAAATTAGAGAAAGTACAACATTTTATCCGTATTTTAAGGTAAATTTTCCATACAATTATGTTTTTGCTTTTTTCATTATCTTTCATAGAATATAACTTTTTTTTTTTTAGGATTGTGTTGGAGCTATTGATGGTACACATACCCTTGCAATGGTACCAACAAAAAAAGCGCCTTCTTTTCGTAACAGAAAAGGTGTATATCGCAAAATGTGTTGGCTGCTTGTAATTTTGATCTTGAATTCATGTATGTGCTTAGTGGATGGGAAGGTTCAGCTCATGACTCAAAAGTATTAAATGATGCTTTGACAAGGAACACTAATCGACTACCAGTTCCAGAAGGTATTTACATGTCTTCCTATTGTAAATATGTTTTCTTAACATGACAAGTGACTGTATATTATTATTGTACTTCAGGAAAGTTTTATGTAGTAGATTGTGGATTTCCAAATCGTCGAAACTTTTTAGCTCCTTATCGTGGTGTCAGATATCATCTACAAGAATTTTCTGGNTGAATTCATGTATGTGCTTAGTGGATGGGAAGGTTCAGCTCATGACTCAAAAGTATTAAATGATGCTTTGACAAGGAACACTAATCGACTACCAGTTCCAGAAGGTATGTACATGTCTTTCTATTGTAAATATGTTTTCTCAACATGACAAGTGACTGTATATTATTATTGTACTTCAGGAAAGTTTTATGTAGTAGATTGTGGATTTCCAAATCGTCGAAACTTTTTAGCTCCTTATCGTGGTGTCAGATATCATCTACAAGAGTTTTCTGGTCAAAATTCACAACCAGCAAATGCAAAAGAGTTGTTTAACCATCGTCATGCATCCCTAAGGAACGTGGTTGAAAGAATATTTGGTATTTTAAAATCTCGATTTGCAATCTTTAAGCACGCACCTCCTTTTCCTTATAAGACACAAACAAAGATTGTACTTGCATGTGTTGGTTTACATAATTTTCTGCGAACGTTTTGTCGAACGGATATTTTTCCAGAAGAAATCGAGAGTGCAGAAGAAGTTGTCGAAGAAATTAATGACGATGATAATGATGAAGTACTTACAACCCAAAAACAACAAAGAGAATATGCGAATGAGTGGAGAGAGACAATAGCATCAAACATGTGGACTGATTCAGTTGAGAATATTACATGAGAGATTATTTTTATAAGTTCTATTTCTTTTATAACTTTTGAATTTTATTCTCTAGAATTTTCAAATCCATTTTCTTTGACTTTCAAATCCACATTAATTGATTTTCAAAGCCATATTATTTGATTTTAAAATCCATAGAATTCCATGTGTATTTCCAAATCTTATAAGGATTTCAAATCCATTAAAATCAAGGATGCAATAACCCCCTTACTTTATTTTGTCGAATATACATTTTTTAAAAGGGCACTCATTTATTCAGAGTTAAACAGTGAAGCTCATTTGCTATAATCTTATATATACTCTTATTATATATACAGTACTACCATTTAGAAACAAGGATAATCACACAATGTGGAAAAGAGTACAAAACTCATTATTATTTTGGACACACATGGAGTATAAACAAAAGAGTAGATTTATTATTATTTATTTTTTTTTTTTTGATAAAAAGAAGGGTAGATTGCGATGAAAGAGTTATAGAAACCTTTCTTATTTTGGACACATAAACAAAAGAGAGGTAGGGGATATAGGGATGTTGTTTTTGGGCTCACCATAGACCCTAGTTAATTTAATTGGAGTGTGTTTAGAGAAGGCCATGATCTCGACTTGAACTTGAAGTATATCGTTCACAACAAAACCTTTGGATTTATCTTGAAGATCTGCAAGAGTTATGAACTCCTGGAAACCCCATCCATTTTCTACTGCATTGGGCCATCCCTCAACTTACCATAATAAGAAAAGAAAAAACAAATTATAACCGCCACAATAACAAAGATAAACATGTTTTAAAGATATCATTAAATTTGTAACGATTTGAAAATCCAGTTTTGCAGGATCCGAAACGAAACTATGCGAACTCAGATCTTGGGATATTACTTCAATTACTAAAAATATTAAGAGAAATATGCACTCACCTTGCTTCGCCATATTCTGGGATGTGATTTGGTTTAGAACTCGTAGCGTGGCTTTCATGTAATTGATTTCTTTATTCTCACTCAACAGGAAGAGTGACAGATATTTATCCTTTCCAACACCATATCCCTTTGGATAAACTTTCAAAACCCTAATAATCATTAAAACCAATCATATAACAAACAGTTAGTGAAAGAGAGTGTGTGTGTAAAGAGAGTGAAAGAGAGAGAGAGAGAGAGAGAGAGAGAGAGAGAGAGAGAG
>NC_025690.1:10762164-10768175 GCF_000633955.1 Camelina sativa | reverse complement strand
AGAGAGAGTCACCAGTTTCTGTTTCCAGAAGAAAACGTATTGGATGTGTAAGAGTAATTATAGAGGGTAGAGAAATTGGTGAGGTTCCAAGTGAAAATGGGGTTGGTGACGTTTTCATCATAAGAGAAAACTTCCCTCTGGTAACTTTGATCAACAAAGATATCTATTCCAAACTTACATTCCCCTCCGTCGTAAATAAATACCGACGATCCCTCGACGAAACATGCCGTGGACAGAAAGTACGGCATTCCCCACTCCGTTTTTAAACTATGAAACCTTACTGGCTCACTTTCTATAGCCAGAAAAAAAAACTATTTTGAGAAACTTTCCAATCAATTCCTCATTAACCAAAAAGAATAAAATTTTAATTGTATGTGGTCTTGACCAGTACAGTTGAGAACAACATAGTAACGGCCACTAGCTAGACTTGCATCACTTAGTTATGTTTTAAGGTAAAAAAAAAAATAGTCTTACGTACCAATGTATCGATCCTTCTATAAATTAAGTACCTACGTACCTTGGTGTATAGAGTAGAAACGATTGAAACCGTCGTAGACGAAGAACTTGATATCTGCATACACATCTTGTGGGTTGGTGATGAAGATCGAGTTATCGATTTTTATATAAACCGAAACCCATCCTGGCAGTACTCCTTCCTTCGTGTTTCCGTTCGGGTAGATTTTAAACGTCCTTGTAACATTTATTTAAACAAAAACAAATGAATAGGGATACAGTTAATGACATGTAATATAATATAAGCTACCAAAATTTGAAGTTGCAATGGTCTTGACGTGAATGACGTACCACGTATATCCACCGGAAGTGAAAGGAAGGGACTCGTAATATCCATCCTTGACCAGCTCCACCATTTTCGCATAAGAGTCGAACGCGATGTTGTAAGTTGTTGGATGACGTACTCTCAAATATTGTTCTAAACGTACCTCGAGCTTCTCGTGTTTTTGCGACCCTTTAAAAGTTATTATTTTATTTTCGTTATTAAGATTTTCCCGTGGTTTGGCAGATCTTACAACTTCATTTACGAAAGTACTCTAACTCTAAACATGTTATATAATTTATGATTCTATTAATACATAAGATTTTTTTATGATATCTATTTAATAATAATGTTGGTTTAGACTAGAGTTGTAATTAGACCAAAAAAAAAATGATATATAATTTTCATTTTCAACGCGATTGAGGTTGTCCAAACTTTTGGTAATCACATCAACGAGACCTAACCTTTTACTACATCAGAAACATGATCCTCCTGTATTCAAATGGAAAATCAGAAAAAGGAAAGAAAAGAACAGTCAAATTACACCACTGATCAATATATATGAGTTCATATTGTTATTAATTTCTTTTTCACTTGTAGTGACAAAATTTGCATACAAATCATTGGCAATTTCAGAACAAACGACTCAAAGACTCACAGGACGTTGTGTACTTGTGTTTATACACTTTGACCACGTATCATACATCGCAATAATTACGAAAACAAAAAATCCACCCTATGAAAAATACATGGATCATCTAAAATTTACGAATATAGAAAGCTCAGTTAGGTAATTTGAACCTGATGTGAAGAGTTGTCAGAACTAGGATCGATCTCGGAGCTTATCCCTTTCGTCTCTTCTTCTTTGATTGCACTGACCATGGTAAGGAAAAAAAACAGAACAAATGGTGGGAAAAATAAAAGACTCACAATAAGTATTATTTAAATCCGTCTTACGATGTATCTCAAAGCTCATTTTGTTTGTGTCTGATAATTATTAAGCAATATTTTCAATTTAAAAATGACTTTTATTTGAGTCTGTTTTCTATTAACCAATTGTAGTTTCAGTTTAAAAAAAGACTTTTGTTTGAGTCTGATATTTATCAAGCAATAGTTTTAATTTAAAAAAACAATTTTGGTAAGTATGATATTTATTAGTGAAAATAGACCAGATTGACACAAAATTGAAAAAATATTGCTAGATTGACACCCTCCCTTAGAAGAAAACTAGATTGACACAATGTTATGTTTAAATTACCAAAAGGCCAACTAAAATTGAAATAGGAAATAAAAAATATCAAATTAAATACTAAATAAAATCTAATAATACTGATCGTCAAAAAAAAAATCTAATAATACAAAAAACATAAAAACAAAACCCGACCCTCAATTATTTTTTTCCTTCGTTACCACCGAGAACTTGTTTCTTCCGCCGGGGAAGAAACAGTTTTACAGTCAATATAAAAAAAAATCGGCCACTTTGGGTGATTGATTTTCGGATTCGGTGGTTGTTGATATTCGGATTCGGTGGGTGGTAGATTTTAGAGAGTAGTTGGCTCTCGTTTTCCGCCAGCGAAATAAGAACCGTTTTCGGTTCCGGTGGCGTTCGATTTTGTCCGGCGGTAAGTGTTGTGTTTTTTTCCTTTATAGAATCGATTACTCAGTTGATTGAAATTGTAGATTAACCTTGATTTTGTTTTGGGTCTTGTTATTCAATAGTTTTGGTTTCCACTTCAAGCTCGTTTTTTGAAGTCTGATTTGATTTTGTCGTGGAACCAATAGCTTTGGTCGGTGGTTCTTCATAAATCCGGTATGTTTTCAGTTCTCTTCCTCCTCCCCCTGTTTCATTCATCATAGCTGTTTATTCAAAACTTAGAGCGCCAATAGGAGGCGCCAATTCTTTCGGTTAATTCCGCTTAGACCCACACTGATTTCTTTTCTATTGTTGGATTGAATACGGATGAGTCCATCAACCCGACACCTAGGAGTACTAAAATTTTGAATTGTTTGGTTTTCTAGTAATCTTGAAGTCAACAGTTCGAATAGTTTGCTTTTCGTCAAATCTTTTTTCCAAAACATAACAGAGACATGATAGGCTAGGTCCAGTGAACATGATAAGTGTTTGTCTTCACTGTTTAATTTCTCTATTGTATTTTTGATGATTCAGATCTTCAGTTCCAAGCACAATTTAAAGGAAACCCAGTTTAGCATTCGTCCAGCTTTTTTTAGGTTCATTTAGCTTTTTATTTGGTATGCTGTTCTTTTCTGATTGTTTTCATCGGTAATATATAATAATAACTCACATTGTGAATGATGCATTGTACTTTTTTGGGTCCCCTTTCGTTACTTCCTCTTATGTTTTAGCTTCTTTCATATTATATAAGTATTGTGTGTGTGTGTGTCTTTTTAAAACTGCCAACTTGTGAATGATTTAGTTTTATCCTAACTGTTTTTTTTTTTTTGTTTAGGAATGGCATCATCAAGCAATATCATCAAATATCCTCCTCTACTTTATGAAGAAGGGAAATCGCCTCTCCAACATAGGAGCATGAACCACAATTGTTTTGTGTCCAAAATTGGAATTTTGAGAGAAGGATTAGGGGTGGACGTGTGGGATAAACTCAAGGACTCATCTCTTGGAGTGTTTATAAAGTTTGCTGAATTGGAATACACCTGGGCTGCGCAGAGAGTTCACTTTCTACTCACACATCAGCTGAGAATCAACAACATTCATGAGGTTTGGTCTTTGATCGATAATAGGCCAATTAGATTTTCTTTAAATGAGTTTGCAGAGATAACAAGGTTAAATTGTGATGCATTTGACCTTTTAGAGAACTTTGATGTTGATCACCATGATTTCTGGAAAGAAATGAAAATACCAACAACCCTTGATGGTCCTATGTGGAGTGAGTTGGTAAAGGTTATTGATTCTAGCAAAACATGGCATCTTGATAAGAGGATGATGGTTGGTAGGTTATGTTTGTTGTCAGTATGCGTACATGGAATTCATCATACATCTAGAATCCCGTTGGCAACCGCTAAGAGAGTTTTAGATCCAGTTGCTTTTGAAAAACATCAATGGGGTTGGGTTGCTTGTAGTAGTCTAGTGAATTCTATGAAGATGGTTGACTATCACAGAGATTCATACACCATACACGGGTGTGTTCATGCTTTGTTAATTTGGTTGTATGAGAGTGTTACTGGAATAGGAGAAAGTTATGGGGTTAGAAGGATAGAAACCACTGGTGTTCCACTTCTTGATTGGCGATCATCTCGAAAACGTATCAACTTCACAAACTTCATCCAAAACGAGAAGAAGTTGCATGGACAGGTTAGTAGTGGTGCTAGTTTGTTACTATCTTTAAAAAAAAATACTTTTGACATCAACAAATAATTTGTGTGAATTTAAAGTTATTACTAGTGTTAATCACTTTATTCATGGCGTGTAGGTTCGTGTTAGGCATATGGTTCATGTTTCAGAGGAAAACATGTATCCTCTATGGTCTGACACAGATGAGCATACGGATCTACACCTAGACGAGCTACTTAAAGATCTCATTCATAACCGTTTGTCTCTAGATGCTTGGAGTTGTGTCAAAACAGTTGGTATAAGTTCAAAAAAGAAGAAAAGAAGTGCTGAAGCTGATAAGGTGAATGACAACAGAGGGTGCAATCCTAAGAAAAAAAGATTGACAGATAGTGATCCTAAATGTGAACAAGGAGAAAATGTAACCAACATGGAGGTAAGGTTTCGTTTTCCTTTACCGTAATTGATTAACATTTTTTGTCTTCTCTATTATGATATTAATGAACATGTTATTGTAGGATGGTAAGGATGACAAGTCAATTTCTTTGGATATTTGGAGGGCGATTGAGAAAATGAATGAGACTATTTCTGACTTGGGCAAAACACTCAACAGTCGAATAGATGCTTTGGAGAGTAAATTTGAAACATTCGTTGAAAAAAAAATGACGGTGTTCAAAGAGGAGATGGGTGAGAGGATTAAAGCATTGGAGAAAGAAAGAAAAGAGCCTAAAGACGCTGATGTACGGAATGATGCCACTTCGCACACCATTAACGATGATGAGGGAACAAGTAAAACACCTGTAAGTTACATTTTCCTTTACTTCTCATGTTCTGTTGTTGTCTAAAACTTCTCATGTTCTGTTTTTAAAAAACTCGACCACGTCGTTTTATTTTTTTACTTCTCATGTTCTGTTTTTTTAAAGCTTCTCATGTTCTGAATTTTTAAAGCTTCTAATGTTCTGTTTTTTTTAAACTTCCCATGTTCTGTTTTTTTTAAACTTCCCATGTTCTGTTTTTTTAAAACTTCTCATGTTCTGTTTTTTTTTTAAACTTCTCATGTTCTGTTTTTTTAAAACTTCTCATGTTCTGTTTTTTTTTACTTCTCATGTTCTGTTTGTTAAAGCTTCTCATGTTCTGAATTTTTAAAACTTCTCATGTTCTGTTTTTTTTAAACTTCTCATGTTCTGTTTTTTTAAACTTCTCATGTTCTGTTTGTTAAAGCTTATCATGTTTCGTTACTTCTCATGTTCTTTTTTTTTTGTTATAAACTTATACGCTTCTCATCTTAATATCAAACTTCTAATGTTCTGTTTTTTTTTTCTTAAACATATCATTTCTCGATTTTCTTACCTCCTTCTTGGAATGTTCTGTTTGGTTGTAGTCATGGATTGTTGAGATGAAGCAGACATCACAAGATGAATTTCCAGTTCAAAGGGTGGTGAGGAAGGAATCTGTGAAGGTTGAGAAGAAGTAAACTTCCAAGAAGAAGAAGATTATTGGTCTTGCTTCTGACGATGTTAAGGATATTACTACCCAAGTTCAGAAAGCTAAATTGAAAATAGCTTCCAATTCTGAAGATACATGGTCCAACAAGGAGGATCAGTTGGTATATAAAAAACTTGAGGTGACATTAAACCTCCTTGGAGAGGCTTTGACGAAGTTGGATGGACCTGGACCTTCGGAGACTTCTAGACGCGTGCCCCAGTTGGCAGAATCGCAGAAGTATCCTTACCTTGGTAACTCGACAGTCAAGCGGATCATTACAGAGGGTGATAATGTGTTAGGCGATCATCTTAAGCCTGTAGATGATGAGAAACATCAGAGACTTCTGGATTTTCTCAGCCTTGATAAGTATACATCAACAACTCTGAATAGTTTATAAAAGTTACTATCATTATCTATATATGTACTAACTCTTTCTTATATTCA
>NC_025690.1:10761706-10762056 GCF_000633955.1 Camelina sativa | reverse complement strand
AGTCATGGATTGTTGAGATGAAGCAGACATCACAAGATGAATTTCCAGTTCAAAGGGTGGTGAGGAAGGAATCTGTGAAGGTTGAGAAGAAGTAAACTTCCAAGAAGAAGAAGATTATTGGTCTTGCTTCTGACGATGTTAAGGATATTACTACCCAAGTTCAGAAAGCTAAATTGAAAATAGCTTCCAATTCTGAAGATACATGGTCCAACAAGGAGGATCAGTTGGTATATAAAAAACTTGAGGTGACATTAAACCTCCTTGGAGAGGCTTTGACGAAGTTGGATGGACCTGGACCTTCGGAGACTTCTAGACGCGTGCCCCAGTTGGCAGAATCGCAGAAGTATCCT
>NC_025690.1:10758955-10761646 GCF_000633955.1 Camelina sativa | reverse complement strand
ATCCCTTCCCTAGTTGATGAGTCCTTGTAGACTATTTTGTTTCATTGTCTTACGTTTTGTAATAAGATGATAATTGTAGACTATTCTTCTTTTGCATGTGAATTTGAACGTGAATGATGATAATATAACTTGAAGATTATTTCTCTTATTTTTCCCACGAGTAATGCATATACTCATTATAAAATTTTAAATTTGAACGTAAATGATGATAATATAACTTGAAGACTTGTAGACTATTTCTCTTATTTTTACCACGAGTAAAGCATATACTCATTTTAAATTTTAAATTGTTACTAACAAAAGAAGTGGAGAATATAAAAGAACATTGAACTAAAAAGAGTTCTATGTCAATGAAAGCATCGTCATTTTAAACAAAAATATAAAGAGAACTTGGGAAGATAACAAAAACTAGGAAATTATAGAGTACATGTCTTGCGATTATTTCCTACTTGGTTGCAATTACCACATNTTCTTGGCTTCTTCTTTTCCATTGCAATTTCCAATGCTGATTTGATTCTTGAATTCTTTGGTCTACCTGGTTGTTGTTTTGGAATCGGTGGTCTACATACCTTCGTTATCACATGTCCAGGAACAGATGTATCAAGCTCCCTTGGCATGATGGCATTCTGGTAGGAAGTGTAAACGTAGTGTTTCCGATAATAAGGATGACTCATTGAAATGCGAGAAATGTTTATGAATTCACCGGCCGCAATTGCATGTGCACAAGGGAGTTTCTCCAAGTCAAACCTGCGACACGTACACTTTTTATCTTTCAAATTGACAACATGCAGAGATGTTCCACTTGTTACTTGTACTTGGTGTGCATCGATATCTTGGAGAGTAAGTAACTTAGCATAGTCCACACGGCCCTATAAAATAATAGCAACATTATATTAGAAACTTAGTTGTATAACATACACACTTGCTAAGAAAGGATAAAAACGAACAGACCTGGAGAATTTTCTCTACACCACGACTCAAGTCTGTTGTCATCTTCAATGCATCAGTCCTTCTATCTGAAAACCACCTAGTCATCATGGACCTTATTTCTTCCAATAGTTGTACAATAGGAAAGCTCCTAGCATGTGATATGACCTTATTCATTGATTCTGCAATGTTGCTTGTAAGCAAGTTGTACCTATCACCAGGGAAATGTACACGAGTCCACATACGCACATCACCCTTACGAGGTACTCATGTAGTGCTGGATTCATGGCTTCTATCTGATCAAATGTGGTTTGAAAGTCGATAAGTCTAAAAGCATTTGCCGCCTTTTTAACCAAAGCAAATTCTGCTCGACCTTTAAACCGAACCAAAATATTCTTGTACATATGGTATGTGCATATTCCCCTACTAGACTTCGGATAAACCTTTTTAATAGCTTTCCCAATTGATTTGTGCCTATCAGAAATAATGGAAAGGCTGTCATCATCAGGTATCACACAGCTGAGTTTCTTGAAAAACCATTCCCATGATTCATCATTCTCTGTATCAACCACGGCGAAAGCAATTGGAAAAATCTGAAAATTGCCATCTTGAGTTGTCGCTGTCAGTGGTGTCCCTAAGTATTTTCCCTGTAAAAAAGTACCATCCACAACAACCACTTTCCTCAAAAACGGAAATCCCTGTATGCTTGCACCAAATGCTAGAAAACAGTACTTACATCTTTGAGCTCATCAATATCGAGCTGTGTAAAAGTTCCATGATTTGCCCTTTTTATCATATACAAATATGTAGGAAGCTGCTCATAACCACTCTCTGGACTACCCCTGACAAACTCGCGAGCATCCCTTAACGTTCGATATGCTTTCCAATAATCCATCTATCATCAACAAATATTTTTTTTCATTGTTGTGAAACATTGTTGTGAAAAAAAAACGGAATAACGCTAAAGCTAAACAAAATAATCGAAATAATGCTAAATAAATGGAAAAATTATACCTTGATTTGAAAGCGTTTATTTAACGCTTCAGCAACATGCATTGGCAGTACCTTGGGACCAACTCCACCAACAAAATCTTTGTACAACTCTCCTAGAATATGATGATCTGCTTGTCGGGCACGCATAGAGCGCTCTGTTACTGAACATGTATGTGCTGAAATAAACACACGCACCTCAAACTTTGGAAAGTGTCTTAATGTTGCAGCTGTTACCCTCCACTTGCATCCTTTAACCCAACACTTTACAATCAATAAGGTTGGTCTCGATTTGTAAACATAATAATCAAACCTTTGAACCAAGGTTAGTATCTTCAAACGTGTTTTTAGGTGCTCCTTTGTATCATACATTTGCCCAACAGCCAAATTAACAGAAGACAAGTCTACCTTTGAGACATCAACTGGTTCCTTATTTTCTTCAATATAAAAAGATGAACTCCTTTTCTTCATTGGCAATTTATGATCCTCTTCTTCTGGTGGAATTCCATACAGGGTAAAATTCTCATCATCAGAATCTGTTCCGTCATAATCATCACAATAATCAAATCTACTATCATCTTCATCCATCTCTTCTTCATTTGTGTCGCTGGCCATATCAAGATACTCTTCTCCAACCTGATCATTTTCATCTCTTCCTCGTTTCTTACCTATGTGATTCAAATCAGTCTGTATTTTCTTCTTCACTTCAACACAAAGTCGACCTGTATCCCTTTCCAATTGTCCCAGAAAAGTGTGCAACTGACGAGAATTATC
>NC_025690.1:10742386-10758814 GCF_000633955.1 Camelina sativa | reverse complement strand
TGATCCTCTTCTTCTGGTGGAATTCCATACATGGTAAAATTCTCATCATCAGAATCTGTTCCGTCAGAATCATCACAATAATCAAATCTACTATCATCTTCATCGATCTCTTCTTCATTTGTGTCGATGGCCATATCAAGATACTCTTCTCCAACCTGATCATTTTCATCTCTTCCTCGTTTCTTACCTTTGTGATTCAAATCAGTCTGTATTTTCTTCTTCACTTCAACACAAAGTCGACCTGTAACCCTTTCCAATTGTCCCAGAAAAGTGTGCAACTAACGAGAATTATCGATAATAACTGGTGGTGTATCACTGGGTAAATCCTGCAATAACCTCTTCGAGATCTTGTAACTCAAGACAACATCAAATACCTTGTTATCCAGCCTGTAATCCTCATATACCATTTCAATGCAATCATCAAATCTGCTTTGATTGTTACATTGTAGAATTCGTGAACCCCTTTCATTATCAACAACAAACAACCATTTGTTGTTGTCAAAGATCCAATTACCACAAACGAGAATCACCTGCTTCATATTTTCTTGGTTGTGTAACAATCACTCTAAAACGTGAAGGAAGGGATGAAAAAAAAAACCACCTTAAAAGGAAAATAATAGAGAAGTCGATTATGAACCCAAAAAGAAAAGAAAGCATGATTAAATCCATATTGGAGAGGAGGAAGAAGGAATTTATGGAAAGAAATAAGATGAACTCAAAAGAGAAAAAAAATTTCAGTCGATATAGGGGGAGGGGAGGCACGATACAAAAGAGAAAAAATAAGGTAAACCCTAGATTCTCGCCATATATGGCAACTGCTACAAAAGTCTGTCGCTTAACTTTAAAAAAAATCTGTCACAAAAGGCACTAATAAATCTGTCATTACCCCTGAAAAAAATCTGCTGTCACTATATCAACATAAAACAAATCTGTTATCATTGTATTCATATATAATAAATCTGTTATCAAGCAGCAGATTTTTTAGTAGGAAAAAAAACTGTCATAACATAAGAAAATCTGCCATAACGTATATTGTGCATGTGGGTCAATATAGCAATTTTAAAAAGACTTTCGAAAATCTGTTATCAAACAACAGATTTTTCTTTCAATCCAAAAATCAGTCATAACTTCAAAAAAATCTGTCACCACTAGATGTCAAACTAGCAATTATTTTTACGTTTATAAATCTGTCGCAATGTGACAGATTTTTTAAGTGAAAAATAAAACTGTTACAACAATCATAAAAAATCTGCTACAAAATTCCAAAAAATTTGACTAAAACAATGAAAATCTGTCGTGACTTTATAAATAAGTCTGTCGCGTTAAGAAAATCTGTTGTTCACAAAAAATCTGTCGTTACACACTTCAAATAAATCTGCCATAGAAAACAAATCTGCCGTCAAACTCTGCAAATTAATCTGTCATCTAAAATAAGCCTGCCAAAAAAAAACTGCCATCGACAATAAATATGCCACTTACAAATTAATCTGCCATTACTTATATGGCAGACTTTTATATTAAAAGAATGGAAGGAATATGCCATCGACAATAAAATGCCACTTACTCTGCAAATTGAAAGAATTTTTAACCAAGGGTAATATTGACTTTTTCCTAACAAAGCAAAAAAGGGTATTGTCGGTATGAAACTAACCCAACTGACCCTCAAATTATAGGAGCTAATCTAGCAATTAATTGCTCAATTTGGGTCAAACTAGTAATTTTCCCTATTTATTAAGCAACTAGATAAGACCCGTATATAGTTACACCGGTTAAAAATAAATATATAAATAATATATGAAATCTAAGAGATAATTTAAACAATTTTTAGTGATTTTTTCAAACCGAATTTGAATCTCCTTTTACTATTTTTTTAATATAATTTAAATATTTATACCCCCATAATTAATAAACTAAACTTCAGTTTTTGCTCACTTCACTTAAATGGTTTAGAGCTAAATTTTTCTATCAAACACACAATCTATGCATCATATCAAATCTATACCCTAGTTAGAATTAAAAATAATTAAAACCTGAAAAAAATTAATTAAAAATGAAAAACCATTAAAATTTTGGAAACCCAAAATTGTTGAAGATATTTTTTATATGCTGTAATCTCGAATGTAATAATTTTACATCACAGGAAAATGAAAATGTTAAAATATATAAATTAAACATAATTAAATATATACAAACATTCTCATTAAAAATGAAATTTTATTCCTATAAATCTAATTTTTCAAGTTATAAATTCATGTATCCATTAAAAATATAATATTGTACGTTAAAATTTATAAATGAATTAGCTATACTACTATTTTCATCATGTAATTGAAATTTATTCCAATAAAATTAATACTTTTTATTATGTTTTCACTTACAAATAAAAGAAACTATATTGCAATGATAAAGACACTATTTACAACAATAATTTTTTTTTGATGATAGCTATCATTAAATATATTTTATCTTGTTAATTTGAATTTTTGTGTTCATGTTTTTTTGATGATAGCTATCTTGAAAATTAGAAGAAAAAACTGATCTTAGAGGTAAATTTAATAATCTAAATAAACTAAAAAAACGAGATGCATAATACGTAATGTTTTTAATCTAAATAAACTAAAAAAACTGATGTACATATGTTTTTTGTTATGTAATCAAATGATTTTTTTAATGTAATTAGATGAAATTTATCAGCCAATAGGATTAGTTTTAAAAAGACTTTGTTTGAATCGTCTCTATGACTTTGGCGCATCTTAGATTTTGTAGATATAAAGCCGTTTACCAAAAATTAAACTTTTAAACAAAGAATTTGATAGTCAAACGTCTAGGTTTTATATAATATCCAAACACCATTACAATTTTACACAACAGTTTTAACAATATAATAGATTAAAAAAAAGTTCTTGCTTGCACAAAAAAATTTGTAAAACGCAAACAAGATACTACGGTTGCATACATTAGTCTCTATGAATGACACTTCACATGTGAAATATTAAAACATCACAACAGTTTGAATCCGTCTTCGGAACTGTCACAAAGTCCCTTTGTTGGAGTTTTATATTTATTAGGCAATAGATTCAATTTAAAAATAACTTTTATTTTGAGTGTATCTATAATTTTGGCGTGTTTTTGATATTTTAAATATAAAACCTTTTACCAAAAATAAAGGATTTCAAACCAAAAAAAATTGATAATGAGACATCTAGATCTCATATAATACATGGGACATTTTACATAACAGTTTTAGCAACTCTACCAAATTATTGGTTGCACAAAAATATAAAAAATGGAAACAAGAAACTACAGTTGCACACATTCCGCTCTATTAATGAATACATTATACATGTCATATGTGATCTATATGATTTCTTCTTCTTGACAAATAAAAAAAAACAAAAACAATTGAGTTGACTTAAATAAATATATTGTTTAAAAGACAAAAGTGTGTATACTTTATATAATTCTTAATACTAAAATTTAATAAAATATACAAAGATAGATGATAGATGTACACATTTGACTAACGAAAACGAAAAAAATGTACACGTTTTAGTCTTTTTTTTTTTTTCTCGGTTCCATAACATTAATTTGTAGATGAAATATTTACTTTGTCGAATATACATTTATAAAAAGGGAACTCAATCATTCAGAGTTAAACAGTGAAGTTCATTTCCAATAGTCATATTTCTTTATATTACAATTTAGAAGCACGCATAAACTCACAATGTAGAAAATAGTTCGAAACTCATAATTAATTTGGACACACATGCATGGAGTATAAACAAAAGAGGTAGAGGTCTTGCATCGCATGGCTTCAGCGATCCACTGATGATAAATTGTCTCGGAGTAGATTCAAGAGGATAGGGAGGTTGTTTTTGGGCTCACCATAAACCCTAGGTAGATGAAGTCCGTGTATGGAAGGCCGTGATCTCGACTTGAACTTGAAGCAAATCGTTCACAACAAAACCTTTGGGTTTATCATGAAGATCTGCAAGAGCTATAAACTCCTGGAAACCCCATCCATTTTCTGCTGCATTAGGCCATCCCTCAACTTACCATAAGAAAAAAAAAGCAACAAAATGAAAAATGAAACTATAATAATTAACTAACCTCTACAATAACAAAAGCAAACATGTATTAGATATGTGTCACTAAATATGAAAGGATTTGAAAATCCTGTGCGGGATCCGAAACGAAATTTCGTTTCGTTTAAACTGTGCGAACTGAGATCTTGGGATATTAGTTCAATAAAAATGATTGTAGAAAACAATTACAATAGAAAAATAATTGAAATTAATATTAGCTACCGATGAGATATGTTAAATAAATATTTTTCATATTGATTACTTCTTTGATATAAGTTTGTAATAATATATTTTGTAAAATATTAGATAAAAGTTTAATTGGTTTTTTATTTGATCTCTTTACATTCTCAGATATATCAGATTATAATTGTTGTCACAATATATATATCGCCATGAAAGATTTTTATACTAGAACATATTAACTACTAAGAGAACCATACACTCACCTTGCTTCGCCACATTACCGGATGTAATTTGGTTTAGAACTCGTAGCGTGGCTTTAACGCAATTGATTTCTTTATTCTCACTCAACAGGTAGAGTGACAAATATCTATCCTTTCCAACACCATATCCATTTGGATACACTTTCAAAACCCTAATAATCATTAAACCCATCATATAACAAACAGTTAGCTACATATCGGAGAGTGTGTGTGTGTGTGTAAAGAGAGAGAGAGAGAGAGGGAGTCACCAGTTTCTGTCTCCAGAAGAAAACGTATTGGATGTGTAAGAATGATGATAGAGGGTAGAGAAATTGGTGATGTTCCACGTGAAAATGGGTTTGGTGACGTTTTCGACATAAGAGAAAAGTTCCCTCTGGTAGCGTTGATCAACTAAGATATCTATTCCAAACTCACATTTCCCTTCGTTGTAAATAAATCCCGACCGTCCCTTGTCGAAACATGCCGTGGACAGAAATTTCGGCATTCCCCACTCCGATTTTACTTTGTCAAACCTTACAGGCTCACTTTCTATAATCAAACAAAATAAAATAATATTTGAGAAACTTTCCAATAAGAGCCTTCAATCGATAAATTCCTCATTAATTAAAGAGAATAGACATTAATCTTGACCAATAGAGTTGAGAACAACATAGTAACGGCCACTAGCTACACTTGCATCACTTAGTTATGTTTTAAGGAAAAAAAAAATTAATCTTACGTACCAATATTGATGAACTGATCCTCCTAAATTAAGTACCTACGTACCTTGGTGTGTAGAGTAGAAACGATTGACACCGTCGAAGACGAAGAACTTGATATCTGCATACACATCTTGTGGGTGGGTGACGAAGATTGAGGTATCGATTTTTGTGTAAACCGAAACCCATCCTGGCCCTCCTACTTCCTTCTTGTTTCCGTTTGGGTAGATTTTGAACGTCCTTTTAATATTTATTATTCTATTTAAACAAAAACAAAAGAGTAGGGATACAATTATAGACATAATATAATATAAGCTACCAAAACAAGAAGTTGTAATGGTCTTGACGTGAATGACGTACCAAGTATATCCACCGGAAGTGAAAGGAAGGGACTCATAATATCCATCATTGACCAGGGCCACCATTTTCGCATAAGTGTCGAACGTGATGCTGTAAGTTGTTGGATGACGTACTCTAAAATATGGTAGAAAACGTACCTCGAGCTTCTCTTGTTTTTGCGACCCTTTAAAAATTATTTTTATTTGTCGTTATTAAGATTTTCCAGTGGTTATAATGTTTGGCAGATCTTACAAATTCAATTACGAAGTACTCTTAACATGTTATATAATATAATTTGTGATTCTATTTATCTGTACATAAGATTTTTTTTTTCTATGTACCTTTTAATAATAATGTTGGTTTAGACTTTAGAGTTGTAATTAGATAAAAAAACAATGATATATAATTTTCAATTTCAACGCGATTGCGGTTGTCCAATGGTTTGGTAATCACATCAACGATAGCGTACCTTTTTTTACATCAGAAACAGAATCCTCCTGTATTCAAATGGAAAATCAGAAAAAGGAAAGAAAAGACAAGTCAAACACTTCTGATCAATACATATGATTTCATATTGAGTTAATGACATTAATTTATTTTTCACTTATAATTACAAAACTGAAGATATCCCTAACCCGTGATCAACATTTTTTTCCTAAAACAAGAATATAATAATAAAAACTATTGTTATACTTTTTAGAAAATCATTTTGTTTGAGAGAGCATTTACTTTAATATTACATGTAAATCTACATATATCATTTTAGATATACTAATTATTTTAGAATGTTATTTTTAATTTGTATGATGTATATTCCAGTTTTATATTATTTATTAGTTCTATTTGCATCATTATTTTATGAAATATATTAAAATAGTAATTATAATATTGTAATTGTGAAAAAAAATAAAATTTATTAATTATCAACCATGAACATAAGTTTAGGTTTACCAACCCGCCTTTGTGGAACATTAACCAACATTTTTTCTTCATAGATTGAGCAATATATCTACAATTTTAAAACTTCAAATCACAACATATAAAAAAATTCTACATTTTTATTAATCATATATATTATATAATAATTGAAAAACAAATTTTAAATGAAATAAAAGAAAGATAATAGAAAAATATAATTTAAAATCTTAACAAAAAAATTCTAATATAGTTATTAAAATAATCATATTGTATACTTAGATATAAAATTTTAGTTTTAAATTCTGATTGGTTTACAATTTTTAAAATGTAGTTAGTAATTTTCATCCTTAACTAACTAGTGAGAGAAAGTAATTTTTAAAATAAAATTAATAAATATTTCAAAGATTTTATTAGTCCAATATTTAAATTATATATTTACCCTTACTAAAAAATTAAAAAGTTTCTTTAAAACCAAAAGCACCAAGATATAAATTTTTTACGCTTTATAAGATTTGTTTTATATTTGTAATTCTCAAACTAATATCAATGTAGTAGAATTTGCATACAAATCATTGGCCATTTCGGAACAAACGACTCAAAGACTCATAGGATGTTGTCTACTTATGTTTATACACATTGCAATAATTACGAAAAAAGGAAAAGAAAAAAGTCCACCCTATGAAAAATACATGGATCATCTCCAAATTTATAAATATAGAAAGCTCAGTTAAGTAATTTGAACCTGATGTGAAGTGTTGTCAGAACTAGATTCGATCTCGGAGGTCATCGCTTTCGTCTCTTCTTCTTCTTTGATTGCACTGTTTTTCATGATTAGAAGGAAAAATAAAACCCACACAATAAGTCAATAACCACGTTTTGATCCGTCTTGGGTCTGATATTTATTAAGCAATAGGTTTCAGTTTGAGTCATTTTTTTATTCTAAGCAATAGTTTCAATATTAAAAAGACTTTTGTTTGAGTCTGATATTTATTAAGCAATAATTTCAGCTTGAAAAAAAAATACTTTTGTTTGAATCTGTTATTTATTAAGCAGTAGTATCAGTTTTAAAAAAAAAGACTTTTGTTTCAGTCTGATATTTATTAAGCAGTAGTTTCAGTTAAAAAAAAAAGACTTTTGTTTGAGTATAATATCTATTAAGCAATAGTTTTAAAAAGACTTTTGTTCAGAGTCTAATATTTATTCAGCAATAATTTCAGATTAAAAAATATTTTTGTTTGAGTAGGACTTTGCCTTGTTTTGGATTTTTAAAATTTAAAGTTTTTTACCAAAAAAAATAAACCTTTTAAAACAAACAAAGGGGTTTTAAAAAATATCTTTTTTCCTATGTTACTTTTCAAAAATATCCTTTTATGTTGTCTTTTTTCAAAAATACCTAAAATAACTAAATTCTAAACCCTAAACTCCAAATACTAAATCTTCCCCCTCAAAACTAGATCATAAAATGTAAAATGAATAACTCAAATTTTTTTTAAAAAAAAAAAAGAGCATTTCCCGACTTTATGTTCCTCCTTGAGACCAAGAACTCCAGCAATCACGTGATGAACCTACAAAGATCTCTCGGATATGATCACTCACATATTGTGGATCTGGTTGGTCTGAGTGGAGGGTTGGCTTTCTTCTGGAAGTCAGCTTATGAGGTAGAGGTATTAGGATCGGATGGAAGGATTATAAATGTTAAAGTCACTCTTGGTACTCTTGGTTTCTACATTTCATGTGTGTATGGAGACCCAGTATCTTCGCAACGTCAAGTGGTGTGGGATAGGCTTATCAATGTTAGTGTATCCAGAGATGATCCCTGGCTAGTGTTAGGTGATTTGAATGAAATTCTGAACAATGCAGAGAAAATTGGTGGACCAGCACGGGCGGAATCAACTCTTTTCCCTTTCGGGAACATGATACGTGATTGTCGCTTACGGGAGATCCTAAGCATTGGTAACAAGTTTTCATGGGCTGGAGAGCGTAATCAGATGTGGATCCAGTGTAGATTAGATAGGGCATTGGGGGAACTCAGCTTGGTTTCAGTTATTCCCGCGAGTGCAAGCTGAATACATTGAGGGGATAAGATCAGATCATCGACCTCTGTTTGTGAGATTTACGACTGAGAACATGTCAAGGCAAGGTCGGTTTATTTTCAATAAAATATGGATCTCCAAACCAAATTTTTTCAATGTCATAAAGGATGGTTGGACTTGGGGAGAAACAACTGGTGAAACATCCTTGTTGCAAAGAATTGCTCACTGTCGGCGGTCAATTGCAACGTGGAAGCGAGCCACTAACCAGAACTCCAAAAAACGAATCTCACAGCTACGTCATCGATTGGACGAGGAGGGTGACAAGGTTCAACCGGATTTTCATTACATGAAAACTCTATGGTGTGATCTTGAAGCAGCTTATAGGGAAGAGGAGTTGTTTTGGAAGCAACAGAGCAAGGAGAAGTGGTTAAGAGAAGGAGATCCGAACACTTGGTTCTTTCATGGGAGAGTCCAAAATCGTATTTTGTCTCTATTGGATAGCAATGGTATTGAGCAATTCACAGAAGGTTCGAAGGGGGATATAGCTGTGGAGTATTTTCGTAGACTCTTTACTAGCACAAACCCTGATATGATTGCAGAAGCATTGTATGGACTACTCCCAAGAGTTACGAACCAGACGAATGATGATCTAACCCGAGATGTGACGGCGGAAGAGATCAGATTGGCGGCTTTTAGTATCAGAGGTGATAGTACCCCGGGAGCAGATGGAATGTCGGGTCACTTTTATCAACATTAATGGGATACGGTGGGTGCACAAGTTGTTGCTGAGGTGCAGAACTTTTTTCATACGGGGTCTCTTCCCTCTGAATGGAACTTTACACAAATATGTTTGATTCCAAAAAAGCCAAATCCGATTCAGATGACTGACTTAAGGCCGATCAACTTATGCTCCGTATTGTATAAGATAGTCTCTAAAGTGATGTGCAACAGACTTAAGAGATTTCTACCGGAGATAGTATCGGCTACTCAGGGAGCTTTTGTATCGGGGAGGCTGATATCTGATAATATTTTGCTTGCGCATGAAATGGTTCATGCCTTGCGGAAAAACCCTGCCTGAGATGTCGAAGGCTTATGACAGAGTGGAGTGGAGATTTGTAGAGGAACTGCTTCTGAGGTTGGGTTTTAACATTAAGTGGGTGCAGTGGATCATGAGTTGTGTGACATCGGTCTCCTATTCAGTTTTGGTGAATGGAGCATCTTATGGTTTCATTAAACCGGAGAGAGGACTCCGTCAGGGTGATCCTTAGTCCCCATTCTTATTTATATTATGTGCGGAGGCTCTTGTCCACATTATGAATAGAGCATAGTTGGAGGGACGGTTAACAGGACTTAGACTGACACCATCAAGTCCCTCTATACAACATCTTCTATTTGCTGACGATAGCTTGTTCTTTTGTCAAGCCACTTTTAATGAATTTTCTGAAATGTCTTCAGCTGTATGGGAAGGCATCAGGTCAAGAAATCAACTTTCAGAAGTCTGCGATTACCTTTGGGAAGAGATTGGATCCATATATGAAGCGACTATTGGGGTTATTTACTGGTATTGAGCAAGAAGGAGGTACTGGTAATTATCTGGGTTTACCAGAATGCTTTAGTGGATCCAAAGGAGACCTACTTAACTTCATAACAAATAGGTTGAAGTCAAGATTGGGGAGGGGGTGGTACGAGAAAACTCTCTCTCTTGAGGAGGTAAAGAGGTGTTGTTGAAGTCAGTAGCTTTGGCTCTACTAGTTTATGCCATGTCTTGTTTCAGGTTGACGAAACATCAATGTCGCCTAATAACAAGTGTTATGGCAAGCTTCTGGTGGCATGCCAGTGAGGAGACACATAAAATGCATTGGGTGTCGTGGGAAAAGATGGGTGCGTCTATGGAATGTGGGGGACTTGGATTTAAAGATATTGGATGGTTTAATCAAGCTCTCTTGGCAAAACAGAGGGATCTTTGATGAGTTTCTCAGGCGTCCTTTTAATCGAGAAATGCAGATAGATCTAAACATGAAGGTATCCGCCCTCATAACTTCAGTAAGCGAGTGGAACAACGAGATGCTCCATAGGCTATTTCCACCGAGTGATGTCATTAAGATACAGTCATATCCTCCGGAGCCGAGCCTTATGGATAAATATGTGTGGGGGTATACAAAAGATGGTAAGTATTTGGTGAAGAGTGGGACTTGGCTTCTTAATTCTGAGGCATCAGCTGGAGTGCAAATCACTGATGAGGTTAGAGCAGTGAATGATATCAAGACTAAGATATGGCATACTCGAACAGAACCGAAGCTTCGAATGTTCTTATGGAGAGCCTTATCTGGTGCTCTAGCGGTAGCTGAACGTTTGAGAAAACATGGAGTGCAAATGAACCCATTATGTGAGGAGTGTCATATCGAGGAGGAGACAATTGCACATGTGCTTTTTGGGTGTACATTGGCAACTATAGTGTGGGAGGCTACGTTGTTACCATTGCCATCACTTGGTTTCTCCTTATCTGTTTCAGATAATGTGAATTACCTTTTGCAGTTAATGACTCGAGGAGACATACGAGTAGATTATCGGAGTGCCATCCCTTGGTTCCTTTGGGATATTTGGAAAGCACGAAATGGTCTTTTCTTTTCAGGTCGTATTCAGGATCCTCATGTGTTGATAGCTGGGGCGTTGGAGAACTCTGATTTATGGCTTCGACACTGTACCAATCCTATACAAGATAACACATGAATCGAACAAAGAGGAGTGGCGCGACTAGAACGATGGAGTAAGCCTGCTCATGGAGGTTTAAAATGCAATATTCATTCTGCCTAGGTTAATGAATCGTATTATTGTGGTGGAGCTTGGATCTTACGGGATGATGCAGGCGATGTTCGTTTTCATGCTAGGGATGCATTTCCCCCTCGGGTAAATAGGATCTCAGCAGAGTTGAGTTGTCTTCTTTGGTGCTTACAAAGTCTTTGTACTCTCCAGATAAACTCGTGTGAGGTGTGGTTGGACTGTCAAGCTGCTTTATCGGCTTTGGAGAACCCATTGAGTTGGCCAAAGTATCGTTCTCAGGTGGAAAAGATTACTCGAGTAATACAGGGGATGTGAGAGATATCGTTTAAACTCTCTTCGCCGAAAGCTAACTTGTTGGCTAGGGATATTGCTCATAGAATCACCAGAGATGGGAGATTGTCTTCGTATCTGACCCTAGATGGTCTTCGTGGTTGCACGACAGGGTAGAAGAGGAAAGAGTTGGACGACGAGGTTTATGGTGAAGAAGAGTATGGAAATGATGTCCAGAGGATGGAGTAGAGAACCCATTTGGAATCGATATGTTTATTTTTACCTTCTTTGCTGTTGAGCTTGTTTGACTCTGTGTTTTTTTGGTTTCTATCAACATTAATATCAATCAGAAGTTCAGTGTTAAAAAAAAAAAAAAAAACCAAAAAAAAATTGGATAGTCAGACACTAGTTTTCATATAATACCAAAATCCTATTACAATTTTACACAATTGTTTTTAACCACTCTACAATAACAGTTTAAGTTTTTGCTTGCACAAACAAAAGGTACAAAACGGAAGCAAGAAACTAGAGTTGCATACATTAGGCTCTATGAGTACTCGTCATATGTGATCTATGACTTCTTCTTCTTGACAAAAACAAAAACAATTGAGTCCATCTCAACCGCTTGGTTTTGTTAGTTAGGTGCCTCAAAGTTAGAGGGATCATTTAAATTTGGTTGGTAACTGTTTACGTATCAGGGAAGAAAAAAAAAAAACTCTCGCTGTGCTTTAAGGGTTTCCCTTCAGAGGTTGAGCCTCTTCGTCCGGTGGAGGATCTTGAGCTGCCTGCGGCTTTTCTGATCTCTTCTTCACCAAGTTTTTAGCATATAGAGATCCAAAAACAATTACCTGGCACCAGTGAGAAATGAGTTTAGCTTTGGGAACAAGGAGAGATCACAAGAGAAGGAAGCCAAAGTACAGAGAGACTTAAAGGAGCTTACAGATCCAATACACTGCTCCCAGCTAAGCGGATGTGAGAACCAGATGCAGGAGAGCATGATGCTAACAAGCTTTTTTGTTTTTCAGACAACGAAGAAGGAATTAGAGAGAACATATTTTGCTGAGGAATCAAAGAGTTGACACCACCAGAGTAACTAACTATCTACCTGTCTTGTAGTCATTATGGCAGCAAACGTTAGAGCACCAAATGTCCTAATAGTGTAAGAAATGAAAAATTGGCTGGCTGTTGCCACCTGCAGAACACCGGTTTCATCTCTGATAAGTTTTATACTACATATTAGTTTTCGCATTACTAGGGCTTCTGTTTCAATACTCAACTCTAGTTTATCTCTAACTATAGCAGCTGTGACCACTGCTGCAATGCAATCATACTCTACTTTGATATATTTCTGGAACATGATAATTGTAATGACAAAACAAGAAGACTTACGGTGGAAAGCAAAGCAATGTCAAATAGACAATCTCTATGCCGAGAAACAAAGTCCACAGCTGGGAGTAAATGCCCTTGCAGTATAAGGCCTATATCAAGCAAGAAATTTCACATATGAGTAGCAAAAGACATGGTTGACCTGATTTGTAACATTTTTTGAGGTCCACACATTGAGGTTTATGCAAGGCAGATGAATTCTATGTCGAAAAGCACTGATGGACTCGAAAATCATAGTCAGAGAGATACACAAAGCGTAAGAATGGTTCATACTAACTACAGGGTTTAACATCACTAACATATGATCTCAGTTGCAACTTAATTCAGAAAATATAACCAAGAGATTGGGACATGGAAAGACACAGGACAAACTTACCAAAGTGATTAATGAGAGAATCGGGAAAAAATGAGGTAAAAGAGAGAAAATAACTGCAAAGAGAAGTTCTGACCAGTGAAACTGAGAATGGATGAACAAATTGTTGTGTAGAATATCTGGTTATGTATTTCCATATTATAACCTTTGAAGAGTTTGTCTTGGAATGTGCTTGTAAAGCCATCAAACCTGTTAGCCATCAAACCAGATTATGGATATACGAAAAGAGTATTGAGGTTCCCATATAAAACTAAATAAACGAGTAAACCGGATATGTACCCAAGATAACCAACCATAAGGGATACACCCCAGACAGTGTTTTCTCTTCCATTGTTGTACGGACTAACATCTCCTGCCTATAGCTCAAATACATATAGAATAAAACTTCATTCCTTCTAATCTTAAACTAGTGAATCCATTTGTTCTTTGAAGAGATTGGGTTATTACCGGAAAGAGAATAAACACCGAGCACCCAAGGGTCACGAGGAAAGCCACAAAATAGTCAAATCCTCTGTACCTTTTCTGCATGATGAGAGTTCCCCAGACCTGCAAGAAACCACATAGATTAGATATATTGGTGATAAGCTCACATCACATGTAACAAAAATTAAAGTTAAAAGCTTACCATTACAGGTATCATCTTGGCACATTTAGCCAGAGTTTGTACAGGGAAACTCACATACTTGAGGGCCTCATACTGACATGTTGTGGTTAAGATGTTAGTTACTGAAATGAGACAATATTTATAAAGCGGAGCTACAGGATCCAAAACTTTCTTGCTCGCCTACAAACAAAACACACAAAGGATTGCAAACAAATCAAAAACCAAAGCTTCTTTTAAGAGAACCATTGAGATAGTATGAAATATATATAACTACAACTCAAGTGTTGTTACCAGTAAAGCACCAGCAGAAACAGCTGATGTAGTGAGCCGATTACAAAAGACAAGAAACAAAGAGTGTTTAAAGTACTCTTTTTTCAATCCATAAGGCACTCTCATGATCTTTTCCTGTAATTACAAAGCACAAATTCGAAAAACCCAGATCGTTTTATTCCAATCAATTTGAACAGAGAGAGGCGGATTCGAGTGGGGAGAGAGAAGAGAGAGAGAGAGAGAGAGAGAGAGAGAGAGAGAGAGACCTGAAGAAGACCATAGATGACGAGAGTTATCATAATACCAGAGATAGCGAAAACAGCTTTCCATAACTTCTTCTTCTTCTCCTTGTCCTTGGCTTCGTTTACAGAATCAAGCTCTGCCATTTCTCCATTAACGGATCTGCTTCTCTCTCTCTCTTTCTCTCCTTCGCCAAAACAACAACAAAAGAACAATTAACCGAACAATTCAATCATGTACCGACCAAACGAACCGAACCAAACCAAATATTTCAATAGAACCAAACAATACAATTAAACTAGAAGAAGAAAGTAGCCAAACAAAACACTCAGGATTGTGCAAGGCTGTACGAGTCAGAAGAAACTAACAAGTAACAAGATCAGTAATAAACTCATCTCCATAGAAAGATTGACACAATAACATCTCAAGCTTTTGAAACAATCAATAAAATTACAGAGCAACTGAAACATATTTTGTCTTTACAATAATTTTGCAGATTTATCAAACCAATAAAGATTCCAAAAGAAGTGTAGATTGTCACAGAAAAATCTCAAATTCATCTTCTTCTTCCGAATCTTCGTTAGGGTATTCTTCATCTATTTCAATTGCTTCTTCTTCTTCTTCTTCTTCTTCTTCTTCTTCTTCTTCTTCTTCTTCTTCTTCTACTTCCTCTTCTACTTCTTCTTCTTCTTCTTCTTCCTCTTCTTGTTGTTGAAACGCCGCTACAGCATTTAGATTTGCTTCATATGCTTCTATCTCTGCTTCTCCTTCATCATAAAAGAACTCATGACTTATCAAACTATCAACAGACCACCTTTTAGCAGGGTCTCTCTCCAAACACTTTGTAAGAAAGTCCTTAGCCTCATCAGACAAGTAATCAGGGATAGTTGGAACCAGACCACTTTTACCAATGACAGTAACCCAACTTTCCCAATCAAGCTCATCATACTCTCCCCAAACCCGTTCTCCAGTCAACATCTCAAGCACAGTACAACCAAAAGCCCACACATCCGCACCATAGTCCAAAACCTTGTCCCCTATAAGCTCCGGTGACATAAACCTCGCGGTACCACTCCTGTGATTCCAGCTTTCACCATCATCAATCCGCTTTTTCTCCAACGCGTTTCCCAAACCAGAGATCATAGCCTTGTCCTTGCTATACCCATACGTGGCAAATGCTCTGTTCACAGACGTGAGTAAGATGTTCTTTGGTTTGATGTCGCGGTGAATGATCTCTTCTCCGTGTATACGCTTGAGACCAAGCAAGATATCGCTAGCTAATCTCTTCACATCATCAATTCGTAACCCTTCTCTGTGGCTTTTGATATGCTTCTCAAGGGTTTGGCCAGGGCAGTACTCGAGTATGGTGTTGAAGTACTTCTTATTCTCCATCTTCCTATCCTCTGTTATCTCGTGGCCGTAGCAAGACACGATGTATGGGCTTTCGAGACGGATTAAGAACTTCTCCTCGATCATGAGATATGCTGATTCTGAGATCTCGTTAGACTTGATGGCCATCCTGGAAGGAAGATCGTCTTCGCCTTCTTCGGTCGTTCTTAAGGCTAAGTAAACAGAGGCGTTTGAGTCGCTTCCGAGACAACGAGCCACCACCCACGACTCGCTCTTTGGCTTTCTTAGGATTGAACGGTTCCTCTTGCTCGACGAATCTGCATCATCCTCTATCACGTTCGTCTCTGATCTGGTTTGTGAATACTTCCGCTTCTTGTGGGGACGGTTCGAGTCTTCGTCCCACTGACCTAATCGATCAGAAGATGTTGAATTCGACATCTTTCTAACCCTAGAATCTCTGTCTCTCTCTCTCTCTCTCTCTCTCTCTCTCTCTCTCTTATTCTTTTCCTTNCCTTGCTATACCCATACGTGGCAAATGCTCTGTTCACAGACGTGAGTAAGATGTTCTTTGGTTTGATGTCGCGGTGAATGATCTCTTCTCCGTGTATACGCTTGAGACCAAGCAAGATATCGCTAGC
>NC_025690.1:10705687-10740973 GCF_000633955.1 Camelina sativa | reverse complement strand
TCGCTCTTTGGCTTTCTTAGGATTGAACGGTTCCTCTTGCTCGACGAATCTGCATCATCCTCTATCACGTTCGTCTCTGATCTGGTTTGTGAATACTTCCGCTTCTTGTGGGGACGGTTCGAGTCTTCGTCCCACTGACCTAATCGATCAGAAGATGTTGAATTCGACATCTTTCTAACCCTAGAATCTCTGTCTCTCTCTCTCTCTCTCTCTCTCTCTCTCTCTCTCTTATTCTTTTCCTTTTTCTGAAGTCTGATTTTATTAAAACGATGAGACAGATAAGATAAAACGATGAGACAGATTAGGATATATATTTATAATGAATCTGTGTTTTATTACTACTTGGGACTCAAGTTTACTTTTTTCTTATTTTCTTTTTTTCCTCTGTTACTGAGAAAATCAAAACCAAATCCGAACCTAAGGTTCGGTGATAAATTAGACGGTTCGGTTCACGTTTCCTTTCTCTTAAAAAAAATTGTGTTTTTTTTCTGAATTGAGATAAGTTGTGTCTCTTTTTTTTAGGCATGTGTATTTTGTTATTCAATCAACTTATCACTTTCAAAGCATTATTTATTTCATGAATCATTTATTTGAGTATTAAGTTTTGGTATCTATAAAAAAAAATTATTTACTAAATATTTATAGGATGCATCATTAATGGTAACTTTATTATTCCTATCATCATGTTGAATTTTAAACACATATTTTTGCATTTATAAATTCTTTGTTGATAAGTAGGTTTCATATTCTCATTTCTACGACCAGTAAAGCTCCATCACAAACCTTTAACAGAGTAAAGATTATAATTATAATGCAAAACAAAAATAACATTAAAATCATCAAGATGATCAAAATTATATGTAATTCATAAAAAAATATGTAGATGTAAAATATTTTCAATACATTTTTAGCATTTGTTTATTTGTATTATATTACATTTCAAAATGATCGATTACAACAACAAAAATTGTGTTAATTCTTAGAGTATTGTAATTATTTTTTTCTACTATCTGCTGCATGACTTTTCCATTCACCCACTCTAAATCTCCTAATCTGTTTGTTAAACTAATGTAAATTTGCCTTTGTCCAAAAAAAGAAAAAAAAACTAATGTAAATTTGTAAAATCTAAAATATTCGTACATCTCTTGTGTGCTTCAAATGCTTCAAATACAGTTTCATCACGAACGTAATCCAATGAAGATCCCAGTGAAGAGTCGATTTAGTTAAAAACATGATACTCGAAGAAGTTTAGAGCCGGTTTAATATTCTCATATCATCTTGTTTAGATAATCATGTTCGCTACACATAAAATCCTTTTCTTAATTTCTTTCAATAATTGTAATAGCCATAGCCATCCAATATTACACCATAACACTAATTAATCACATATGCTTCAATAATAATGTATAAACAAGTAACATAATTTTAATTAACTATATATATATAGCCATATCCATCCAATATTACACCAATCACAACTAATTTTAGTTAAATGCCTAACTTATTGAGTTTACATGAGTTAAAAATACTAAAGAGCAAAGTCAATAATGATAAGTGAGTTACCATATTTATCTGTTCTGGACATTAATTGAAAATTACAGTTCTTGTTGGTACAATAAAACTTCTATAAATTAATACTCGGTAAATTAATAACCTCTATAAATTAATAAATTTCTCTGGTTCCAAGTTGGGACTAGTGTAATTTTGGACATTATTCGATAAAATAATAAATTAATAATTTTTTTAAAAATCCCATGTAAAAATATGGTCCCATCAATATCATAAATTAATAATCAAATAAACTAATATATATATATATATATTATATTTAAGAAAATCTAGTGAAATATGAATCTATTGTTGTTTGTTTGTTCTTGAATTTGCATTCTTGTTTTGCTGAGCATCTCTAGTATTTCTGACTGCATCAAAAACTTCTGATGTTGTCATCTCAAATCGCATCCAAAAATTGTAGAGAGTTGTTGACGCGATAATTGCTTCCTTACGTGTAATTGTTCTAAATGTACCGTCATATCTTCTTCAACTTCATCATCACCTTGAAAAATAGTATCAGCCATTTCTTCTAAACTCTTAATTTCTGATAAAAAATTGTCTTCATAAATTAATATTTTATTAATTTATCGATAAATTAATAAATTAAAACTTCTATAAATTAATAAAATTTCATGGTCCCGACTTTATTAATTTATAGAGGTTCTACTATATAATAAAATTAAATGGTTTTATTTTTCTTGCAAAAAGAGCCTTTTACATAGTACACTGACTTAAATGTTAATATTCATTTTGCATTAAAAGGCAATTTTACATCCAAATTGAGAAAGGGATGGTTCATGAGTGCACCGAGCCCCCACCTTGATTTAGGCTCCTTAACAAAGCATCCCCTTAGAAATTATTGTGCTTCTGCAGATAACCCACTCGGTATATGAGGAATGACATTACTGTGACCTATTAGATTGACCAAATCTTTATAAACCAAACCACCGTACTCTTCCCAAACTATTTTCCCGGTTAACATCTCCAAAACCGAACATCCAAATGCCCAAATGTCAACACTAAAGTCCACAATACCACAACTTATCAGCTCCGGAGCCATAAACCTCATAGTACCTTTCTTATGGCCCGATCCATCTCCATACTCCACCGAACCTTTCTCTAGAGATAAACCAAAATCCCCAATCTTGGTTACATACCTGTTAAACCTATTTTGGTGATTAACAATAGGGGTCAGTAAGAGATTGTCCGATTTAATGTCACAGTGAATAATGTTTCTGGCGTGGATATCGCTCAGACCAGCCAAAACATCTCTAGCGATCAGCTTTACATCAAACTCCATTAACCCTTTCTGAATGATCCTGAGCATATCTCCTATACTTCCTCCGGAGCAATACTCAAGTATCAAGTTGTAATGATAATCAGCTCCTTCCCGTACAATCTCCTCGCCCGAACAGCTAATCACAAAAGGAGATTGTAAACTTCTTAAGATCCTTCCTTCGTTCATGAGACTCGTAGCACGTGAAATCTCTGCAGTTTTGATCGCTCTCTCTTCGTTCTTGCACGTCGCTAGATAAACAGAGGCGAAACCCCCTCTGCCAAGCAACCGAGTTTTGACCCAAGGGGAAGACTTGTTCACCAATCCACCTTCGGGAGTTACTCCGTCTGTAGGTTTCTGAACAGCATCGTGAAAGACTTGTTCACCGTTCTTGGAACAGCATCGTCCATCAAGAATGGTCGGAGATGGTTTTACAGCCAAAGTAGGGTTTTGGGGAAGAGGAGGGGTCATTGTGGCGCTTGATGAACCGGAGGAGATCACTATGACGTTCTTCGTAGGTGAATTTTTGGGAGGCAGGGTCGAGAAATCGCTGAACTTCTTTGAATCCATCTCGCTTTCTCTGTGAAGACAATAACATGAGAAAAGAATGTATATGTTCTGTAATAATTGTGAATCAGTAAACACACTCAAAACAGTCATTATAGTATCAAACAAATAACAAACGGATCAGCGTAAAAGTGTTAAGGAGATAATAAATTTGTAGGATAAAATGGAAAGACAATCTATAGTGCCCGGAGAGTTAATATTTAAAACCCTTTGCGACTAAAAACTTGTGAGTTTAGAATCATTCTCAATTCAATATATCAAAATTTCATGACAAAGTGATTGTTATCAATTTATATACAGTATATAGAAAATAAAAAGACGAAACCTTTGGAGAAAATTCTTTTGAGGAAACGCAGTAAGGATACGTCAAGCTTCAACAATTGAGACGACCAAACTTGTTCAATAACCAAAAGTGTATCTCTATCAAAATTGTTTTACTTTCATCATTTGCACGAGATTTTGTATTTTAAGAACTAGAAAAGGAAGAGATAGTCTCATATGAATGGAGGTAGAAGGTATTCAATATATTTATATCCAAATTATTAGAGTAAAATAAAATAAATATTAATCCAATGTTTTAGGTAAGTAATTTAAAATTTATAAGTTTTAGTCAAATGTATTATGTTATTCAGTCAACTATTTTGGCGCGTTATTTATTTTGAAAATCAGATATTTTGGCGGGTTATTTACTTCTAACAAGACTTTTAAATTCTTTACCAAATCATTTCATGATGCATTATTAATGTTAACTTTATTGTTCATATCATGTTGAATATTATATTTTTGCATTTATAAATTCTTTGGGGATTTGTAGGTTTCATACTAATTTCTAAGAGCACTAAAGCTCCATCACAAATCTTTAATGGAGTAAAGTTTATAATTATAATGAGAAAATGATAACATAAAAATCATCAACATAATCAAAATCATTATAATTTTTTTTAAAAAAAAATATAGATGTATAATGATTTCAATAAATCATTTATATTATACATTATATGTCAAAATTATCGATTACATCAACAACATTGTGTTAGCTCCCAATTACCATTTCTTTATTTTGAATATTTAAATCAACTATCTGAATCTGGATGTGTGGCTTTTATATATATCTAAGTTTCAGATATGTACAAAAATATCAGGAAAACCAAGAGTAATTTTGTCACACCCTTTTGGATTGAATCCAGAGACACAGACCCCAACTTGGATTTTCAAAGCCTGACTGATTCTTTTATTTTCAATTATGAAAAAAAATCTGGCGCGCACAAAAGAAAACAAACAATGTAAATTGGTCTGATTAAAATTACTGTTTCTCGAGTTTGTCTATTCAACGGTAAGTTCATAAATTGTTGTTGATTTTTGCTTCGTATCTCATTATAGTAATGTCAGACGCATTCACATTTGATTCAAAAAAATGATGTTTTTGGGTGAGAATCAGCAAGTTGATTCATATTTTCTTGTCCAAATTTGTTTATTACAAGTATAACTTAATTAGTGACGCTTTAGTAGTCTGTTGATATATTAAACAGAAATGTGAGATTATCACCGCGAGAGAAAGACTAACATATAAAAACAAAAATCTGAAAATTGAAGTGTACTTACTTTAGAATTAGAATATTGACTTGTATTATACATTGACAAAGAAAAAAGAAAAAAAGTGGGATCACAAGACTTCATTCTTATTCATCTAGAAACAAACTTAGGCTAGTTACTTACCACACATATATGGGATGATTACAGAGTCCAGACTTGGGATGTTTTTGTGTTCATCAAACAAAATTATTACAGTCGTTAGGATTTATTTTATTTATAAGTTATATATAACATGTATAAAACAGATTTATATATCTCAATGAATTAAATCTTAATTTTAACCTGAGGACCATGGCGATCTACTGTGTTGGAAACAGAAAGGGAACTGATCATTTGCAAAAGAAGACGACATCTTACTTTGATCTGCATCCATGTTCCATATAGAATCCAATGAGCTTTCCCATGTTGGAGAAGCCAGAGTTGGGTAACTTAAGCAATGGCTTTGTTCTGAGTAGATGTCTTTAACTGGTTTTATTATGTTTACCGCGGAGTGATCAATCTCTCTCCATATGTCATCCATTGAGTATACATCTTCGGTTTCTTGGTTCATCATATCCCCCGTGGATCGGGATCCTCCAGTGTCGTAGAAGCTCACTTTCCCTGAAGATTTACGAGAGTGGCACGATGTTTCTTGAGTGTTGGTGGTGGTAGTGGTCATAGATGAAGAGCTGCAGTTGGAAAATGAGGAAGTTGGTGACGCAGGACGCTTCTTTTCTTGAGCCTTCTTCCTCATGTGAGTCCTCCAGTAATTCTTTATCTCGTTATCGGTTCGTCCCGGCAATTTCCTAGCTATTTTTGACCACCTACATATGAAAAGAATTGTATAAAATACTGTTACAAAAGTATGTGATAATTTTTTGTTTCTTTCTCAAGATGAATGAGACCTGTTTCCCCACTTTGCGTGAAACTCAAGGACAAGGCGCTCTTCTTGAGGGGTCATCTTCCCACGTTTGAGACCAGGGTGTAGGTAATTAACCCACCTTAGCCTGCAACTCTTTCCTGTTCTGTTCAAACCTACAACCAAAACTAGCACATTAATGGAGGCTCCTTACCTATTCTTATCTTTCTCCCTCCACCTTCAAACCTGATACTTTTGCTATAAAATCCCATCGTCGGTCTCCAAATAAGTGAACGAAATTTACCAGAAGTATGTCCTCCTGTTCTGTCCATGAACCTTTTCGGTTTTCCTCTTGCATCATTTTCATCTCTCTCCCACTCTTTCTTTATCGTTCTTTTGTTAGTAAAAAGTTCTTTCTCAGCTTGGTTCACCATGGCATTCTTTGTCCACTATATATATATAAGCTCAACTTTTTAACACTGTGCTGTGTCTATGCGACATCACACTCACAATATTAAAAGCTCTAATGATTTCTCTTTTTCTTTTTTTTTTTCCAATCTTTAGTGTCCATATGTTTGAGGGATTATCCTATTGATAATGTAGGGTCTCTTCATTGTGATGTCACAAGGCCATTATATCAAAAACTTGATCGTTAAAGAGGGTGATTGGTGTTACTGATGTAACACTCCCATTAATTCTGCCTTTTAAAATTTTTGTGCCGTGTGTGATAATAAGAACTCTTTCTTATATATTTTGGCAGGCACTATCTCGAACGTGGAGATCAACATGATCAATAAAATCTCTTTAAATTATTCCAAAAAAGAAGAATGGTATATTTTTCTATAGTGTCTTGTTATATATACTAGCTAGAAAAACTAATACTCTAAATAAAATTTTCTATGATGCTAAAAGTTTGAAAAGAAAAAAAATATAGAAAGACCCTAGATCTTTCTTCACTTTTTTTTTTGTGGGCATATGAGAGAAGTGTCTCTTGACTTTATTAAGGGTTATATTGGTAGCAACTGTTGAATCTTAGAAAAGGAAAAGAGAGAAGAAGAAACAGACAAAAGCTTTGACAGCTTTAGAAGTCGAATTGTTGTTATGCGGGCCTGATAAGTGAGTTTTTGTATCTAGTAGCAGTACCTGAGATAGGAATTAGATACTTTTTAAAGTTCTCGAGTCTGTGGCTTGTATTGTTTTTCTATTGGGCCAGCGGGTAACACTGTCCAAAGACACACAAGTACAAAATCAAATTATATATGGAATTTTCAAGTTACATGTGTGTATGGCATAGCGATTCGATTCTTGTAGATGCATAAGCAAAAATAGGGTGCCGTGCCATCTTAAGATAGACATGACTCTGTGTGTGCATGCACATAAGAAGCAAAGACTGTATGTATTTGCTTTTCTCTTATTGGCATAGTCTCAAGATTCGAATCTGAACAGTTGGTATTTATCGGGCCTTTGGTTATGAACATATGGAGTAAACAAACATGCATTGAGCAAACAGGTGATTGATGTACTGACGTAACACTCCCATTAGTTTTTGTCTTTATTTTTTGGTAGGTGTGTGTGGTAATAAGAACTCTTTCTTATACTCCATATTTGCTAGTGCACTATCTCCTATGTCATAATCAATAGTTCAAACTTCAAACCAAAAGCAAATAAAAGAGTATCTTTACTATTTTTTCCTGTTATTTAAGCCAGAGATATATAAAATTACTAATTAATTGTAAAAAAAAAATTACTAATTAAAGGTCTGAACATAAATAATTCTAAAGAGGCCATAAACCATTCTTGAATTAAGCTGGAGCCAAATCTCTCCATAATAAGCTTCATATGAATGTAGAGAGACGGTTCTTATATGAATTAAGTTATTGGAAATATTAGCTTGAACTGTTGGTTTTTATTTGGAAATTTTTTCTTTCGTTTTCTATATCTTGTCTATCCGGAAAAGTTACGGACACATACTGATTCTTTCAAACATTATCATTTGTTTCTTACAAAAATAAAAATACTATCATGTATTAATATAAAAAAAAAATTTCTTTCAGATTTCATAATTAACGTTAAGAAAATAAGATTTTCATGAGTTATGTTTTCTTATTATCTTTTTGATACAATTTGAATTGATTTACCAAAATGGAACAATTTACTCTGCACTTGCTTGAACAAAAATTAGCTTCAGAAGACCATAAAACAATTAAAATTCTAACAGGAACATAATAGGTGAAATTAGTTATTTACGAGTATATGAACCATATTTATAGGGTTTAATTGGTAATCTCGTCTGAACATGTACAGCATTTAAGAATTTATTTAGTAGTTGTAAAGAAGGTGGTTAGACATAGTAGTAGAGAAGATGATTAAGTTAGAACAAGCGGTAAAATAATTAAGGTTGGTAGCAAACGGTTTAAAAAGAAGTTATGATCAAATTTGACACTAATTTTTGTTTTAGGTTGCAAACGCTTAAACTAACCAAAACCACCTAATCACGATTAATTGTTATAAGCACTAGACGTTGAATCTCCCACCCGCTTGACCGTAACCATTCAAACTCCTCGGAAAGAAAGCTCATATTTATCTTTCAAAATGGACCATATGGTTCTGCTCTTTATTATTAATGCTCGACTAGATTCGGGGTCTAGGGGTTACTCATTCATGCGTGTTGCTTTGGGATTCGTAAACTTGTCCTTTTGTCTAAAATATATTCTACACAACACACACCACACTCTGGAAGCTACTGCATTTGAAGTGAGGCATGATTATTAGTTGGATTTGACCACTTAACGTCAGGCAATTATACCAATACATATGGAAGAATATGATTAGGAGATGATTGATACAAAAATCTATCCTATTGTTAGTTGGGTTTGATCATAATTGTGTCTAACTACTACATATTCTTATACTATGATTTAATGAGAAATCTAACGAATATTTACTTGAGATTCTAACTTAAATAAAACGGACGGAGAGGATTGGAAATTGATAGCCTATTCTTTAAAGTGGAGCTAAATTAAGAAATGAGATTGAGGGACGTGGACGTCACCAACACACCCCTCTTTGGCCTATCTCCACTAAAAATATTTATATCCTCACCTCTTTGCCCTGTGACTCCCACACGCTAATTTTATAATGTCTATATTTTCTTTTAATTACCGTTGCTAATAGAAATATGAAAATTAATCAAAACATATGTGAAACTGGTTCGGACCAGCCTGCCAATGATCTGGAATACGACTGAAAAAAATGATTCATTTGTTGAGCCGCTAGTCAAAGGATAGGAAGAGTCTTTCAATGGTTACATAAATGTTCTCTTGACTATTTATTCAAGCCCTTAGATTTCTAATGTAATAATCATTTGTTTCTTGATTTCAAATGGTTTTAGTGTATTTCTTTAAGATGTCGTCAGTCCATACGTACACATGGAAACATGCTTCCGTTGCATGTGTTTAAAATCTTTATGTTCCATCATTACATACATATTATATGTGACATATGCATGCATATGTAAGCATACATAGATGTAGCTGTAGCACATAAATCATAGTCATAAAATAATATTCCGTATTTTGCACAAGGTTTGGGTGATCTAAAAGAAGAGCCGTAGTTGTTAAAGACAAAGAGGAAGCGGTGGATATTCTTACGAATATGAGCACGCCCTCTAAAGGTATAAAAGCCCACATCCACATAAAATCTTACGTATGCAATGATATGTGATCCCCCATATGGAATAATCTAGTTTTAATAAGACTAGATTTACATTACATATAGTCATATTATATTACAGAAAACAAAGCTATACTTAATAATATCCGTCTATATTGGTTAGATAAGCGATGATATTAATTATTCATAAAGTGGCGAAATCTCTTCGTTTAGCTTTGTTGTCTAGAGGATTTGTTTTATTAGAGGAAAGATATAATTAATAATTTAGGCCTTCTAATTGGTAGTCATCCTCAAAGCTAGGTCTGGCCATAAACTCGGGTCGAAACGATTATCTTTTCATAGTACACATATACATATTTGTTATGCTTATGTCCATGTTTATCATGGAGTTTTGAGACCTTGTATACACAAATCTTTCTTTCTTTCTCTTCCGACGTAAATAAGCTACAAAAATTTGTGTGTGGAGTTTCTGTGTAATGTTCTTAACGTATGTTGTTCTACAATTATACTTGTAGAAGTAAAATTCTATGTCATCAGTCATATTGGGAGTATTTGATTGTAGATTTAAGATCGCTAACATAACTTACATAACCGTTAATATTGAGAAGCTAAAACATAAAATTAGATTCCGAAATAAACTTACTAGCTATTTTGCCTGCTTTTTTTTTAGTAGGATAAAATGATTTCAATATGCATATATATAGATGAACGGATCGAATCCATGTTGTATAATGGATCGTGCTCTTACCTAGTGATCCATATCACCTCATCAAAACGGATACGAAGCAAAAGAAAAAGAATACATACAAATAAAGTTTTGGTTGATGTTAAGATAACTTCTATTTTAAAAAAATATTTGTCAAAAATGGGTCGAAGCTGACAGGTCAACCCAAATCATGCAAATTCATAGATTTAATAAGCGAAAAAGTTGGGCATTAATGAATTAATGGGTTAAATGAGTTAAATAAATTCGGTTGAAATGGTTTGATGGATTAGTGGGTTACTGATTAAGATGGTAGCTGCATGACTACCAAAAAAAAGAAGCATTAGATCCATAGTCTATGGAACATGGGATCGGTGCCTTTAAAAATTCTAGCATCTTCGTGCAAAAGAGTAAACTCTTGTCTTACGCAAAAGAAAATGATCGTATCTTTGGGTCTTTTAACATTTGGATTATTCCATTCCTCTCTTGTGGAACAATTTTTAAGGACAGCCTCTATTTTTACACTAACTATTATTCCATTTTTCTCACTAATTTTTATTCAATTTAGGAAGAAAGAAAATAAGTGTTGTCCATTTAAGCAATCACTAGCTTTATGCCTTCGGGTGGAGATAACGATTTCATCAGCCATAATATACAGCCGCTTATATAAAAAAGAAACCATTTAAAAATTTACGACAAGTCCTTTTCTTAATTACTTTAGTTATCTATCTAACAAGTATGTAACATTTGTTGTTTAATTACATACAAATATGCAACTTTATATAGATTAGTAACGCTTTTTCACGATACGTTATGTGTATGCTCGTTTTTGTAACCATATGTTACGTATATACTAGTGTTGCAAAAGAGAAAATGAATATAAAAATGCTAGAGATAATTGTGATCGATGACGGTATGAGTTCGCTACGGCTTGAAATGGTTCTTTTAAGAATATATGCGTTCGTGATTCATTTAATCTTTCTTCTTCGTCTTTCTCTTTACTTTTTAATAAAAATGTCAAACACACACACATGAAAAAAAACTATACCAACTGTGGGAGCCAAATCTCACACTCGATGATCTTTAGGGATCGAATACCAGTTGTACCTCAAAAACAAGTTTAAAAAAGAAATGTATATTATTGAGTTTTTGCTTTGAGAATTGTTTGTTCCTCTAGGATTTACAAAGTTATCTATTTATACTAAAATGCATAATTATTTCGATAATCAAAACAATTATTCTTCGTAAACGCGCATGTTTTGATCCTAGCAAGTAACCTGAAAAGCTCGCATCTCCAAATTGACCAAATCTCTTTATAGTCTGAGAATCTCTCTAAAATCCCAGACTTCTATCCTTCCGTCTATCTCGGCTCCCCAACTTTTCCCTTGCCTTTCGAGCCAAAAAGTCTCAAGGTGACCCATCTTGTCTCTGAAGTCACAGACCCATGTATGATTGTCGACACATGTCATAAAAGTAGGAGACCCAAAGCCAATGCTCCGCTATTGACTTAGAACCTAAACCCACATGGTGTTTTGGTCCCAACACCAACTATATTTCTTCCACAACTTCTTTTTTGTCAACCACGAATGGAACAGAGTATGGAATGATTTCTGTATATCATTGATAGAGGTATATACAAGCATATATACATGAGAGCGTATCACCCAACGTAAATGCTAGATATTGCTACGAATATACAGAGAAATTTATGGAAAGGAAATAATCTCTTAGCTAAACATACGGGATGTGATAAAGTGGTTTGGTGAAAATGTCTGTTAGCTGAGAGATGCTCGAAACATGAATTGGTAGAAGGACGCCTCTCTGAATTTCATCCCTGATGAAATGACAATCATTTTTAGTCCGCTCATGAAAAACGGGATTCGTAGCAATGTAGATTGCTGATTTACTGTCACAGCAGAGATGCATCGGCTGATCGTGATTAACCCCAAGGTCACGAAGAACGCGTTTCAGCCAAAGAAGTTCTTTGGTGATGAATGTCATTGCTATATATTCTGCTTATGTGGATGACATACTCACTGTGTCTTGCTTCTTTATCTTCCAAGATTTTGGAGAATCACCAACTTGAACAAAATAACCACTAACAGATCGACGAGAAAGAGGACATCCAGACAGATCGGAGTCACACCAACCGGTGATTTGAAAATTTTTCTGAGCGCGTAATAGAATACCTTGCCCGGAGTTGCCTTTCAAATAGTGAATAACTCTCAAAGCCGCATGCCAATGATCATGTCTAGGAGCTTTCATGAACCTTGCTAAAACATGTACACAATATGCTAAATCTGGCCGCGTAGCTGCTAGATATATCAACTTCCCAACGAGACGAAGATACTGATCGGGATGAGGAAGCAAAGGTGAGGTGGAGAGACCCAGCTTATGATTCTGTTCGAGAGGAAATTCCACAGGTTTACAACTTAACAAACCTGCCTCATCGAGAAGCTCCAAAGTGTACTTCCGCTGATTCAAATAAAAACTCTTGATGCTGCGTGAGACCTCAATACCCAAAAAATAGTTCAAAGGACCAAGGTTTTTCATCTTGAAACAAGAAGCCAAATAGCCTTTAAAAATATGTAAGGCCTCATCAGAGTTACTTGAGGTAATCATGTCGTCAACGTAAATCAAAATATTGATCCGTATACCACCCTTATCAAACAAAAATAATGAATAATCAGAGAGAGATTGGAGAAAACCATACTCACGCAAAGCCTTTGTTAACTTTACGAACCAACATCTAGGAGCTTGCTTCAAACCATACAAGGACTTGCGCAATCTACAAACTTTGGTCTCATCATTTGTAAGATAACCAGTCAGAGGCTTCATGTAGACTTCCTCAACAAGGTCTCCATGAAGGAAAGCATTGTATACGTCCATCTGATGCACAGGCCAATTGTTGCCAACAGCGACTTGTAAAAACATTTGGACTGTTTGCATTTGTGCCATTGGTGCAAACGTTTCACCGTAATCAACACCCTCGACCTGTTTATTCCCGAGAGCCACCATCAGAATTGTGTTTAATATTGTAAACCCATTTCGATCCAATCGCTTTCTTACCAGGAGGCAAATCTTCAATAGTCCAAGTTTCGTTTGCTTCGAGAGCATCAATTTCAGACACCATAGCATTGTTCCACACTTTGCTTTTTGCTGCTTGGTTGTTTGTCTTGGGTTCAACCGCAAAATTTATCACAACCAAGTATGCCCGATGCGTCGAAGAAAAACGAGTAGATCCCACATATTTCGAAATTGGATAAAGAGAAGCAGAATTACCCATAATTCGTGTTTGCGCAGTGTACGTTGTATAGTCCTGCAATTTCGGTGGTGGATGCCGCGGTCGGAGGCCTCGACGTAATTCAACCGCGACGGGCTGCTGAACTTCGTCGCCATCGGTAGAAGCAGACGGGGATGAAGAAGAAGTGACGACCAGAGATGGTGACGAAGGTTCAGGCAGAGCGACGGGGCCGGAAGATGCGGAGGTCGGAGTGGCAGAGGATGACGACGTCGAAGTAGATTGATCGGCTGGTGGAAGTATTGGGGCTGGAGAAGAAACAACATTAACTAGGCTTAAATTGCTTAATGGACCAACATGCCTTGTTTGTTTTTTCGAATATTTGGCCCAATAAGCTTGTGGCCCATAACTCACCGTCCTCCTCATCTATATTCGTTGCGGGAATATGAGTTGCATAAGGAAACTCTGTTTCACTGAAGACCACGTCCCTGGAGACAAAAAAATCTTCTTTGTCAAGATCATATAGCCTCCATGCCTTTTTGCCGTAGGGATACTCGATGAATACACACTTTCGACTTCTTGGAGCAAACTTATCTCCTTTGTGTGTCTGATTTTGTGCATAGCAAAGACTGTCAAACACCTTCACATGATCGTAAGTTGGAGGTTGACCATGTAACTTCTCATACGGCGTGACTCCATTAAGCACCGAACTAGGAGTCTGATTGATCAAATAACCAGCAGTTAAGATACACTCTCCCCAAAAGGTGATCGACAAGCTCGACTGAAAACGCAAAGCACGAGTTACATTTAATATATGTTGATGCTTTCTTTCAACTCTACCATTTTTTTGTGGTGTGCCCACACAGGAAGTTTCATGGATCATCCCTTGAGAGCGAAAATAACTACCCATACTTGTAAACTCTGTTATGTTATCGCTTTGAATACTTTTAACTTGTTTTTGAAATTTTCGTTCAGCCAAAGAAATCAAGCTTTTCAGTTTTGTTGATGTATCGGTTTTGTCTTGTTGGAGATAAATCCACACACTTCTGGAAAAATAATCGACAACGGTAAGAAAATATCGAGCACCCGTGGAAGAAGGAGTGCGATATGGTCCCCAAAGATCATAGTGAAGAAGCTCAAAAATGATGATGTTTTATTCTCACTAATGGGAAAAGAAGAACTTGTTTGCTTGGCACGCAATCATACATCACACACCTTATTCGATAATTCAGAAACAACAGAAACATAAACATTTGGAAGAGTACCAACAACTTTTGGAGACCGATGGCCCATCCTACTGGGCCACAACTCGTACTTGTTTGCATCCTTATCCGTCACGAACGCTCCCAACTCCGTTCTACAAAAGCGAAAGGTTCCAAAATATCGTTTACCCGCACCAATCATCATCCTCGAAGCACGGTCCTAGACCACAAGAAACTGATCAGCCATCTATACTACACATATATTCTCATCCATGAGCTGGCCTAAGGAAATGAGATCAGACTGAAATACTTGAACATAGAAAACAGATTTCAAAAGCATATTGGATCCTAAAACAATCGTTCCTTCTTTGCACATATTTTCAACTCTCTCCCATCTGCCAAAATAACCAGCACATGCTCCATACTACGCACATTCGTGAGTATATCATAGTTGCCCGTCAAATGATGAGATGGCCCTGTGTCTAATACCCAAGAGGGAGTGGAATACTTACTCGAAACTTTTCGTGACTGGAGCATGGTCCACCATTTCCGCTAGCATTGAGAAGCTTCATAAGACGCTCCCACTGCTTATCATCAAGACCACTGACCAGTGGCGGAGCTAGGAAATTAGTTTACCAGGGTCAAAATAAATTTTAAGGTGTCAATTATGTTGTTAAATTTTTTTATAAGGGTCAATTGTGCTATTTTACCAGGGTCAATTTGATTTTTTCTTTAAAAATTTAACCAGTTTTAAAAATTCACCAGGGTCATTTGATCCACATGATCCTATATTGGCTCCGCCCATGCCACTGAGCCCATCGGGGTCTTTGTTGGCGATTACTTGATTGGCACGTTCCTGAGGTTGCATGGGATGGATGTGAACAGCATTTGCATACGTCATGTTACGACCTCGTTCACCCGACGGACCACCACCACGACCCCTTCCTTGTACCGTGCGGCTCCTTGGGCGATCACCCCACCACTCTGGGTAGCCCACAACAGCAAAGCAACGATCAGAGGAATGACCACTACGATGACAATGGTTATAGACGGCCACCGCATCGTCAACATGGACAGAGGAAGATACACGACCACGTTGATGAACTGCATATGCCATGATTTCTACTGCAGTATCCTCTGTTTTAACATTGTTCCTCAAGTCTTCCTCTTGACGGACAATATTATACACTTCCTCCAAAGGTTGGATCGGCATAAGAGAAACGAGACTCGACCTCACCGTTTTAAAAGGTTCATCAAGACCAGAAAGAAAATCATGGACCTTGTCCTCCTCTCGATCTTGCTCCTACAATGCGTTAAGATTGCACTAACACTTCCTACATTTGTACACACGCAATGGCCTGTGGTTAGCCATGATGTCCCAAATGCGGTTCAACTTGCCACAATAGCTCTCTATGGTAAGCCCTCATTGCTTGCATTGAGTTGCTGAATGTGTGGACCATTTGTAACCGAGAATCGTTTCTTCAAGTGATCCCAGAGATCCTTAGCAACGTCCCGGTGAGAAATATTGGAACGCAACACCGGATCAATGGTCATCCGGATCCAAGGAATCAGCAACGCCTGAATAGTCCACCAGTTTTCAAGATCGGACGATCCTTCTGTTGGTCGAGGAATGGATCCATCGAGAAAACCAAAATTTTTGCGAGAACAGAGCGTCGTCTTCATACCACACGCCCATTCTTTGTAGTTCATCCCTTTCAACAGCGGATGAGATATCACAGCTCCCGGATTGTCGGCAGAAGTCAAGTCATATGGAGATATTGTACGTCGTACCTCCACAGTAGCGTGACTCGGGGTCGTCGAGTTCGTGTCGCCGGGTTCAGGGTCGTCAAGTTCGTGTTCATTGGGTTCGGGGGATTCATATCAGCCATGATGAATCAATAAAAAGAAAAAAATTGTGTGTATGGCTCTGACACCATGAAAGGAATATAGTATGGAATGATTTCTGTATATCATTGATAGAGGAATATACAAGCATATATACATGAGAGCGTATCACCCAACGTAAATGCTAGAGATTGCTATGAATATACAGTGAAATTTTATGGAAAGGAAATAAACTCTTAGCTAAACATACGAGATGTGATAAAGATCCCATTAAACAACACATTAATTAAAATAAAACTCCACAAATTTGTTTTTAATCATACTGTTTTCTTCCTTTTTCTTAATCATACTAGGGATCATATTTGTGTTGATATTTTACTCTAGACCGGACATCATAACTAGACGAAACGTGGAACATGACGAATCATCCGGTTCACTAGTGATGTGTATAGAATTTCACTCCAAATCTTTTACCTGAAAAGACTACAGAACGACTGAAAGTGCACAGTTAATCAGTGTAGTATTTTAGGATCGATCCCACAGAGAGTAATAGCTAAAACAAATTGAATTAAAAGAGAAAGAACTATGGCTAAGAATAAAGAAGAGATTGAGGTATTGGTTTTCCTAATAACTATTGCAAATAAATAAAAACGGTTTAAAACTATAAGACTAAGGCGTTTGGCGTTTTGGGAATCATCTCAGGGTTTTCATGGTTCTAAGCAATATTAAGTGTCAAGATCTTACAAGTAAATACTAATTTCGGTCTAGGTTCTCAACTACGAAACACTAATGAAGTAACAAGCTATTCTCATAGAATGAAAGTCTAAAGTCTTCATACTCCGTTACTCAAATTTCGCAGGAAGCGACGCATGTAAACCAACTAGTTAAACAAATTCGATACATTCACCAAACTCCGCAACTCAACTTACGTACGTTACGACACGAGGTTTTGGTATAACACTAGTTCGGAGAAGTAGGATAACGCGGTTAGCGCTCCCGTTCTCTAGATCAGCACTTGGTGATCAATCCAAGCACATGCATTAAGATAAAGACACCTCTCGGTAAATCGGGCATAACTTCCTGATGAGTAAATGTATTGGCTTGATTCAACTTCGAGGAGAAAGATGACTCTCTTAGATTTCCATAGACACCAAGTATGTTGAAATGTGAGTTGTGTAATGTCTTCAAAGGTGGCCCGTACTATAAAGCTCTGAATCTGTCCTGAAACGTATTTTCCTTGTCTTTTGGTCCAATTTGCTATAAAACCTGTAAAACCTTTTTAAAACCTGAAATACTTGATAATAGACCATTTATACCTGAAATTTCATCAAACTAGTCCTAAATGCATATGAAAACTATAGCTAAAATGGGTAAAATAATGATGTTATCAACTAGTCCTGGGGGTTCGGGTATTCGGTTCGGTTCCGGATATCTCCATTCGGTTCCGGTTATTATGGATATAGAAGTTTAGGATCCATTCGGTTAATTTACTATTTTGGTTCGGGTTCGGTTCGGTTTCGGTTATTTTCGAAACTGTGTAATATATTTTTAAAAAAATACTATTTAAATAAAATTTGATTATAATTTAACAAATATATCAAAAAACTTCCAGATATTTGGTTTATTTAAAATATATTGGTATTTTGGTCTAAATATATAAGGTTTTTTAGTTTAATTTATATTATCTTATATAAATTAAAAGGTATTGTAATATCAAAACTTTGATGTGGTGCAGTGGCTACAAGTTCAAATGTGAAGAGGTCTCAAGTACGATTCTTGGTTGTTACATATTTTTAATATGAGTTCGCTTTGGTTCGGATAACCGAATGGAGAACGATTTGGTTCGGTTAATAACCGATATCCATGGATAGCTGAAATACTATCCAATCGGTTATTGCCCACTAACCGAATCCGAATGGGAACCAAAATTTTGGTTCGGTTTCGGTTAGATCCATTCGGTTCGGTTTATTTGCCCAACACTACCAAACCGGTCCATGAAGAGCATTTTGAAGAATCTTTTTCCAAATGGGGTACTGATCAAGCACAAGGAAAATGGTTAATTATCCACCATCAAATTAACCCTAAGTAGTCCAATGGTTCAAGAGGGAACAAGCATCACCAAGTCAAATCACCTCATTGTTGGGATATGACTGTTGCACTCTTTTTATCTTGTCTAGGAGTTTTCCCAATGAGTTTACCTAGAGAGGTTTTTAATAAGGCAACACCAATTCATCAAGGAATCATTTACCATCCATATGATTTAAAGATGACGCAAAAAAAATCATAGCTGATGTACTTGCTGACAGACATGATGAACTACTCCACGACAGACTTGAACTACTCGCAGATGAATCATACATCATTGCAAGCTATGAGGAGTTTCAGCTTTTTAACACTTGAACCAGCCCTGAAGGAAGCCCACACACTTATTTGATTCACCACAAGTCCCCAGCCCATGGAGAACAACCCAAGAGAAAACCCAAGTCCAAACCACCCTTTGAATCATGTCCGTTGATCTATTTGGAGTTAGATAAAGAAACTTTCATTTGCCTTCACTTGGACGTGTCAAAAAGCTACATATGGAAACCAGCATAACCTCTACAGCAACCGAAGAATACTGGGAGAATATTCACGCATAATAATAGCCACAGGACCAGGCGGATTCAATCCTATTATTACTTGCCTTTTTCGGACCCGATTGTCATCAATGTACAACGACTACTTCCTATTTTATTCTTGTGTATATTTAAGTTTCTACAAGTGCATAAGAAGCTTCCAAGACTTCACCACTTCTTCCCCAAGTTAACGATTGTAACGCCCGTGAACAAATTTTTAGTTTTGGAGGTTGGTGTCGCTCGACACCATAGGGTTTAAAATTTACGGGTTGGTTCATCTTTGGTTTTAGGGGCAGTTAAGTGTGGTTTTGTAGGAAACCATCAACCTTCCCTGTTTAAAGAGAACTCCTCTTTGTTTTAGGGGTTCCTTCATGAGCCGTCTCATGACCTAGAGGAAGAGAAGAGATTTGTGGGTTCTCTCTTGGAGATGGGATTAGAAAGAGAATGGTTTGGGGATGGAAGGAAAAAGGAAGGAGTTATCAGCATAAGGGAGAAGAGGATATTTAACAGTGGGCTTGAGGGAGAGATTCTCTTGTCGTTCGTCAAGGATGCTGGAAGAAGAGATCTTGTGCTTTGACATAAGGGAGGACAAAGGAGATCCATCTTCTTCATGGGTGTGAGGAAGGATGTGATTATTTGGTGGTGGATTGGGAGATATAAGGAGGCTCTCTCATGGTTGTTTTCTAAGTAAGTTGTGTTGTTTAATCGATTGTTGTGAAGATTAGGGTTTTATGCTGAAAATGAGCTTAAAGGGAGGCTCTGGTAGTGGTTTATGGGTTGGTGTCATTCGTTATCATGGTGGTGTCGGTCGACAAACCACTTACAAACAGAAAATATGAACTAGTCCAAGATGGCTAGCATGTTTTGTATGTTTGGCTCGTAGGAGAACAGTTGGAGTTAGGATTGTCGAGGGAGGATCAACAGAGGTGATGCCGGAAGCATAGTGTCGATTGACACCACGTGTGTTAGATAGCAAGTGGTGTGATGGATGACAATCGACACTAGATGGAGGTGTTGATTAAAATTGGGGAAGTTTTTTGTGTTGCTTAATATGGGTCGAAGCGGATTTTTGGTGAGGTGAAGTCTGTGACTGAAACAGAATGGAGTATTCCAGCCCATCTCTCTTGATACTTGGTCGCTTAGAGATGGTTGGTTGTGCGAGTGAGTACCAAGTTGAGGTGGTGGTCGCACTACGTGATATAAGTGAAGCTTGTTCATGGAGGTGGATACAAGTGGCTTGTTTGTCGGATGTCGAAGGAGTCTGATGCGGAGTATGGGTTAGTTGGAACTAGACTATGTTTGTTGAATCCAGATCTGACCAGAGACGAAGCAATTGAAGACATGATACTTGACAAGGTTCGAAACATATGACAACGGTTGCAAACATTAGAGCAAAGCTTCAAAGGGTTAAAAATAGGAAGAAAGAACGAATCAAGGAAGAAGAGGATAAAAGGGATTCCGACGCCGGAAAGCTTGTTCGAGTGATGTCCCTCGATAATCGTGCCTAAGAGGTTTTTGCCTTATCTTATTCGAGTGTTAAATATCTTTCGCTTCTTGAATGCATTGTTTATGAAGTTTTTTTTGAGAAAAAAAAAACATATATATATATATATATATATCTTATATAATAAAGTAAAGTTTGTTCTACACACAACTCTAAAAACCTGGCATGTTATACTTTTCCTTTTGATGTGAGTCTTTTATTTTCAAACTCATGTACACTAATAGCTATTTTCATTAGTTTTAATTATATTATTGTATTCCAAACATATATGAGAGACACACTGAAATTACATTTTATTTTGGGGCATTTGCAAAAATACCTTTTTCTATATCTTTTTGTAAAAATACCTTCTCTTGTTGTTCACTTTCAATAATACTCTTTTCTATATACAAAATTATTAAATTCTAAACTCTAAACTCTAAACTCCAAATACTAAACCTAACCCCGCAAGACAATACCCTAAATGTAAAATAGAGAATCCAAAACTCTAAAAAAAAAATTCTAAAAATCAATTTAACACATTGAAATTATGTAAAAAAGGACAAAAATGAAAATGACCAAAAAAATGTATTTTTGAAAAAGTGTATCTACAAAAGGGTATTGATACTAGGCTTTTTTGTGTGTCCTATCAGGTTCAATTAACCTTATGCAGTTGTAATACTTAAGGTGTCAATCCAGTTGGAAAACTTTACTATTACTCAAGATACAATCAGAATTTCACAAGTCAAGCCAATTCAAAGAGAGTGTTTTTATCTAACTATCCTAGAATGGTGAAAATGCAAATTGAAAATGAACTACAGAACTAGAAACAAAAATGTATGACAAGAAGTAAACAAGAGTAAAAACGAAAACGAGTCTAAGCATGAACAAAACCGCAAGATCAGAAACAGTCTCGGGAATCCAATATCAATCAAAAAGAAAGAACTCCTAAGGATGGGAGTAATTGATGTCGGTGGAGTATCCTAGTCTATAGAGTGTTTAACATGCCGCAAGCAAACTATCCCTAAACAATGAACATCACAACTTAGCTAATCCAATCTCTTGGCAAAAACTACTCATAATCAACCACTTCCATACCTAGCTCTCGCTAGAGAAACATGGTCGAGTAGGCATGACAAACAAGTTCATTCACGTCAACAAACATCCTAGACAACTAATCTCTTAGGCTAGGAACATAAGTCTCTGGCACTAGTTGGTCAGACATTTCATCGAACACCTTTTGGGTGTGGAAATGTCTAAGACCTAATTCCAATTGACCAGAGAGAAACTAGTATTTCTAACTCTAATTCCAATTGGTGGCTAGGTAAACCTTAGAAAAGAAATGAGATAAAAGATGTCCTCAGCCAATACTTAACAAAATATATTTATAGTAAAAACATGTAAATCCCTAAAACTTAAAATGACAAGGTGAAGAGTCGGTTTGGGAATCTCCTGAAGCGTGTAAGACGGAACGTCTTCCTGACATGTGCGAACGAGTCGGTGTGCGTCCAGTGGCTCGATCCAGATGGTGCGAGTGAGGTTGAGTGATGCGTGGTGAGGCTGGCTCGAGCGAGGTCGACTAGGTGGAGTGGAGGGGTGTTGGCTCGAACCAGAGTGGTGTTGGCTCGATCCAGAGTGGTTTTAGCTCGAGCTGGGTGTATGCGCATCTACTAAAACAATGATAACTATTGAACCACACCTCTGATTGGCTTGAAATAAATGGCGTTGGAAAGATGACTCAATTCCCTACAACTTTGATGAAGACGTCGAAAGCTAAATGCCACTCAAGTGGAACGGCTCGAACGGGGTGGAGTGGTCGCATGACGAGTGGCTCGAATGGGTGTATACGCATCTACTAAAACGATGATAACTCTTGAACCACAGCTCCGATTCGCTTGAAATAAATGGCATTGTAAAGCTGAATCCCTCGACCGGTGACTCGAATGATGGCTCCAGTGGTGACTCAAGAGTGACTTGAGTGACGGGTTGAAGAGTGGCTCGAACGAGGTGGGATTATGGCTCGATGTTCGGATCGAATGACGGCTCGAACGGGTGGCTCGAACGGGTGGATCGAACGACGTTTGGAACATTGGCTCGAACAGATGCATTTCCAACGTCACCTAGATACCTGAAATACTATGAAATGCACAATGTATGCAAGGATGATGCAAGAACTACCTAGACATGCAAAGTGTATAGAAAAGACTAGAAAAGTGATGCAAAACAATGAGTTATCCTAACTAAATTCATGATAAATATATGCTAAGGAGACAAAATATATACATATCAACTCCCCCAAACTTAGTCTTTGTTTGCCCTCAAGCAAACGATCAAGAACAAAGTATGGAAGAGAGGTGTGAAGATGGGATCTCATAACCTAAAACATGTTGAATAAAATAGTTAGAATCAATGTCCCTGTTTTTAGTTCTATGGGGCATGGAGAAGGAACTTTATTTATCTAATCTACACATGCAATCCTACCAATCACTCCCTTTAACATTCATTAACAGAGAACCGTGAATTAAGCTATGCAATGTCGTCAAACTCATTTGGTTAAGGTAAAAGGTTAGAGACAAATGTGGTCTCCTTCTCAAGTGGTTCCATCAATACATAACAAGGTTCTCTCATGAAAATGAGTTGAGCTTAAGAGAAGGCTAAAGGTTGAAACCAACTGATACATACAAGAGCAGCGCCCTGTCTACCCAAAGGTCCCCAGGGAAACTCAGTACTAATATTCTAACCCAGAAGCTGGTCCTATCTCTGCCCTTCATCAGAAACATCATCTCAAACTCTTTACACTTAGTCTTGGAGGAGTTCACTTCTTTTCATTCTAGCGGATTGGGAAATCTTTTTATCACTATGGTTCTTTTTCTTTTCTTCTAAGGACTCTAAACATCTTAAGCATTTTCATTTTCTTTTCTTTGTCTAATCTTTTTATTTTATGCCAAGAACCAATAACTCTTTTTACTTTGCTCAACCTAAATCCTTTACTAGACTTGTAAACTTTGAAAACACATCCCCCTCCTTAAGACTTTATACCCTTTACTTTTATGCACCAATCCATACCCAATACCCAAAATCGAGTTCTCGCCTAGTCCTACTAGTCCGGATAACGCGAACTAGAGCTACACAGGATCCTACTCTTGTCGGTTAGAATCTAACACTTTCTAACAAGCTCAACTCGGAAAAGGCATGACACACAAGAATACAATTGGCTTGAAAGAACGGTTGGTTAAGGGTGCGGGGAACTGTTCCAAAAATGGGAATCAGCTACTTTGATTGACAAAGGTGATAAAAATATGAAATACAATCCAAGTATGTATATGGTATCCATGAGTTCGACTTCAATGCATAACAAGATAATTTTAAGTCGGGATGGTTCAGATAGATAGGGAGTGATGTCAATTCAAAACATGCTTCAATCTTATATTTTCAAGTTCAATCAACATGAATCAAAGAACTAAGAACAAGGGCATTGATCCTATCCTATTGAATTCATCATGCTAAGAAGGTTATAATCATCATGAACCCCTATGCGAAATGCAACAACTCTATATGAATGACATTAAACTCAATTCTAATATGCAGGTGCAAATTACATGAACACTCCGTTTTTGTGGAAATTTTTGATTTTTTTCAAATTTTTATGGTTTTTCTATGCAAATAGATGAATGCTAACTCAAACATGATATGATGCAAAAATTTGAAAATAAGAATCACAAAAAACAACACCAGTTACATCATCTCAAACCTTCCCCTAAACTTAAATTGCACAGTCTCTTGTGTAAGAAAAATTTGCAGGAGGATTTAAGAATCACAACACAAACAATGCATGAATGAAATGATATATACAATGGGAAGGTAGGAGTACCTCAATAGTAAAATAATGAGTCGGAGCTCGCCCAGGGAGCAGCGTGGTACTGACTTTGTTCCTCACCTTGTGCTGGATCCGCAGGGGTGACCTCGGCTGGTTGGTCGACTTGCTGCTCAACCGCGTGCGTGTTCTGATAAGTGTTCGGCTGCTCGTCGCACTGTATGTCGTCGACTCTGGACTCACCATGGTCCGAGACTAACACTACCACCTCAGTATGCCGAAAATCACCATGATGCTCGAGTTGCTGCTCAACTTCCTGCATGTCTTGATAATCACCCTGATGTTCATCTCGCTGCTCAACTTCAGCCTCATGCTCATGCTCATCTCGAGCTGCGGAATGGACCGGAGAAGGTATTCGTTGGTGATTTTGGCAGTGGCTTGAATGGTGAGTTCGGACAGTGACTCGATTGGTGAGTTCGGATAGTGTGGGAGATCAAGTCGAGAGTGGTATCTCGAGCGAGAGTTTGGTGACCGGATCAAGTGGATGTGGTCGAGCGTAGCGATGGAGATTGGCTCGATCGACGTAGTTGAACTGGAGACGGATGTTGGCTCGAGTGAGGAGAGGAAGGTTGGCTCGATTCGTGTGGTTGTGAGATCGGCTCGAGCGTGGCAGTTGGACCGTGTAATCGTGAGTGGCTCGAGAGAGTGGGTTCGACGGTCATCGAGTCGTCTGGTTGAGAACGCAGGGCGGTGGTTGAACTCTCTAGGTCAAGTTGAAGCGCATTCTTTTGACTGATACTTTCACTTTTCCTTTTATGTTGCTAATACTCCCTTCTGCAGATTCCTGAACACCAGAAAACTAAAAACGAAAATTATAAACACAAAGATCCTAAAGAATATTTACAGTGATACCTTTGGGATTTCTTCCCAATCGAGCTTGTTTAAAGTCTCTGAGCTTGACTTTTCGTACTCATTATGATTTGGGAGGATCATAGAGAGGCTTCGGAAACCCCTCTTGAATGTCTTGTCTAGGCAGAACCCTTTAACACTCTGCCCAGGTTCAATAATAAATGGACTGCTCTTCTTCATTATCCCAAACCTCTTCCTTGATTTCCTTGGAGGAGTACTTCTCATTGTACCTAGGAGCTTCTTGATTTTCCCACTCATCTCCTTCACCATAGCTGCTAACTCTTTTACTGAATCTCTTAGAATCTCTGTATTTGGAGTTCATATAAACTGTCAAGCAGGAGGACTTAACTCTTGCGGTTGGTAAGGTTTAGGAAGCACGTCTTTATGCTTGGGGAGGGCAATAACTGCACTCGAGTTGGAACACGCTCGAGTGCCCCTTAGAGTTTCCTCTTTGGCTACCAAAACCCTTGTTTCTGCCTCATTCACACCTTCAAAGATGTCAAACCCAGCTTTCTGATTTTTCTCTTTAATCACAAAGGTTTGCCCATCAATAGTTGGTTTTTTCTTAGCATCCTTGATGTCAAACTTCATCTTGAAGTTTTTACCCAGATTGAGATCAATCATCCCCTTCTTGACATCAATGACTGCTCCAGCTGTAGCTATAAAAGGTCTTCCCAGGATTAGTGGATCTTTAGGCTCTTGATCCATTTCCAGCACCACAAAGTCAGTAGGAATCTCAGCTTGTCCAATTTTGATAGGCAGGTTATCTAGTATACCATGAGGCAGTCTAGTAGTCCTATCAGCTAATATTAAGCAGAGGTCGCTTAACTTGTATTTGTTGAACCCTAGCCTTTGAGCTACAGAGAGTGGCATGAGGCTGAATGAAGCACCAAGGTCACATAGACTGTTACTGAAAGCTAATGGACCTGTAGTACAAGGTAGAGTGAAAGATCCAGGATCTTCAAGCTTTTTAGGGACAATCATCTCCACTTCATTGCGTTGGTGACTCAACATGATTGTTTCCTCGTCTTCTCTAACCTTTTCATGAGCTCCCTTAGATGCTTCCTCCTTTTCCTTGATTCTTTGGATAATGGATTCCCTAAGGGACTTATGGGATAAAGGTATATGACCTGAGAGTGTAGGTAGTGACATATGGTGTTCAAGTTGTTTCAATTGTTGATCAAATTCAACTTTGTACTTCTCTACTAAATCCCTTCTATATGTTCCAGGAATGGGCAAAGAGGATAAAAAGGATGGTGCACTGGATAAAGTTGTTCTTCTCCCGGTAAAAACTTGTTCTTTAGCAGGTCCAGATGCTATAAGAGTGTCAACATTAGAGGCTACACAATCTAGGTGATTGTGTTTCTCATTGGGCAACTCATCAAGCTGTTTGCTATCTTGTACAGATTTTTATTTCTTGGTTAAATCTTCCCTTTGAATGATGGCATTGCACTCATGACTCAACATCGCCATGCCCCGAACGTCCTTTGATCTCTCCATTACCAAATCTTTAAGGAATTTTTGGTAGTGACGAACAAGTGCGAAGGCATCTATCAATGGCATTCTCAACTCAATCTCCTTAACTTGTTTAACAAACAGAGCTCTATACTTCTCAGTAAGCTCTTTTTTGAATCTCACTGGAAATGGTAAAAGCGGCTTGTATGGACGAGGTGGGATGAATCTTACAGGTATGTCCTGGGGAGCAACAGGTTTTTTAGCAGCTTGAAGATCAGGTTGCTTTGCTGACTCAATTGGATCCTAGAGCATCTCAACGAGATCCTTAATCTGAACTTCATTTTGAAGGAAATCCTCCCCATCTAAACTCTCATTGTCCTCAGTGAGCCGTACATCTACAGCTTGGGTGGTGATGGCATGGATAGTAGCATAGTCTTTGGGGTTTTGAACTGCTTTTCCAGGTAGTTGGCCAGGTGTTGGGGTAGAAGTAGAAGCAGCCTTGCCTTCCATATACTTCATTTTGGAGTTAAGAGCTTCAAACTTGACATTCATATCATTGTAAGAACATTCCAGCCGCTGACTGAGTTCAGCAAACTTCTTAGCAGTATCTAGAGAACCACTAGCTTGACCTTGAAGAAGTTGTTGCATCATTTGCTTCATTTCTTGATCTGTAGCTTGAGTAAGTTGAATTTGTTGAGATGAAAATCCTGGTGGTGGTCCGGAAGGAGTGTGATAACCTTGCTGGAACTGTTGTTTAGGCACGAATCCTTGATTGTAAGGCACAAAAGGTTTTTGTTGGCCTTGTTGTTGCTGCTGAGGAGGTACACTTGATCATGTGGATTTGCAACATTGGTGCTCCGGTAAGACAAATTGGGGTTCGTCTTGTAGGGGTTGTAACCCTTGTTGTATCCACCTTGATTCTGGACGTAGCTGATTTCTTCAGACTGCTCACATTCCCAATCCTAAACGTGAAAATGGTCATCCTCAGAGACAAAGTGGACGGTTTGCTGTTGACTGAGTAAGAGGCGGTCAAACTTGTCATTCACATTCTTAAGGTCCCTCTTGTACTTCTCCTCAGAACCACACTCTCCTCTAATTGTGCGGTCATAATTCTTGTTATAATTTCCATCAGATTGGGCGAGGTTTTCAACGAGTTCCCATCCTTCATCGACGTCCTTGTTCAGGAAGTTGTCGTTTGAAGCAGTGTCAAGCAGCATACGTATCTTTGGTAGCACACCACAGTAGAGAGTGCTCAGAAATGACTCGTTGCTGCATCCGTGATGTGGACATTGGCTCTGGTAACCCTTGAAATGCTCCCAGGCTTCGCAGAATGATTCTGAGCTCTTCTGAACAAAACCAGATATGTCATTCCTGAGACGTGTTGTTCTGGCATTGGAGAAAAACTTTGCCAAGAAGGCTATCTTGCAGTCATCCCAGGTGGTGATTGATCCTTTTGGAATATTTTTCTCCCATTGATGAGCTTTATCTCCCAGGGAGAATGGGAAGAGGCGCAACTTGTATCCATCCTCACATACTCCATTGATCTTAGTGAGACTGCACAGCCGGTCGAACTCGTCCAAGTGGTCGAGTGGATCCTCCATAGGCAACCCGTGAAACTTGTTTCCTTGGATCATGGAGATCAGACCACTTTTTATTTCAAAGTTGTTGTTCTACACAGCATGAGGAACGATTCCATCACGCTGAGTATGAGTGTTTGGTGCATCCCCAGCACCAATGTTTTGCGGTCTCAGATTTGGTACATTCTGTTGTTCCATAGTGACTGGTGCGGGATGACCACTGAAAGTACGAGCTTGTCGTGGTCTTTGCAACTGATTGATGTCGTCAATAACAGGAAGGAGATTCTGATTTCCTCTTGATCTGGTGTGCATGCAATGTTGCAATCAATAGGTTCCAAAGATGCAAAATAAACAAGTAGACAACCAAAACAAGTCAGTACTCAGAATGACAAGTGTAACAGAACTTAATCTTTCAAAACTTGAAATCTTAATTGTAGCAAAATGAATCCAAAATGGCAATGGTGCCAAATTGATACTAAGATTTTTGTATGTCCTAGCAGGTTCAATTAACTTTATGTGTTATAATACCTAAGGTGTCAATCCAGTTGGGAAACTTTACTATCACTCAAGATGCAATCAGGATTTCACAAGTCAAGCCAATTCAAAGAGAGTGTTTTTATCTAACAATCCTAGAATGATGAAAATGCAAAACGAAAATGAACTACAGAACTGGAAACGAAAATGTATGACAAGAAGTAAACAAGAGTAAAAACGAAAACGAGTCTAAGCATGAACAAAACCGCAAGATCAGAAACAGTCTCGGGAATCCAATATCAATCAAAAGAAAGAAGTCCTAGGGATGGGAGTAATTGATGTCGGTGGAGTATCCTAGTCTACAAAGTGTTTAACATGTCTCAAGCAAACTATCCCTAAACAATGAACATCACAACTTAGCTAATTCAATCTCTTGGCAAAAGCTACTCATACTGAACCACTTCCATACCTAGCTCTCGCTAGAGAAACATGGTCGATCAGACATGACAAACAAGTTTATTCACGTCAACAAACATCCTAGACAACTAATCTCTTAGGCTAGGAACGTAAGTCTCTGGCACTAGTTGGTCAGACATTTCATCGAACACCTTTTGGGTGTGGAAATGTCTAAGACCTAATTCCAATTGATCAGAGAGAAACTAGTATTTCTAATTCTAGTCCAGAAGGAAATCATACAAATCAAAGCTTAAACACCCTACATCCTAAGATCCTCCACCTATCTATCCCATCCCCAAGAACTCTAACACTACTCAGATCCGGAAATCATCACCAAAGATACAAATCCAGAAAACATTAAACAAAGCATAGTAAGATAGATATAATTGAGAAGAACAATTTTGTAGAAGAAATCCAATGCAAAAACTCAATAAAATCAAAGCTGGATTACAATATCGGAGAACGTTTTTGGTGGCTAGGTAAACCTTAGAAAAGAAACGAAATAAAAGATGTCCTCAGCCAAGACTTAACAAAATGTATTTATAGTAAAAACATGGAAATCCCTAAAACTTAAAACGACAAGGTGAAGAGTCGGTTTGGGAATCTCCTGAAGCGTGTAAGACGGAACGTCTTCCTACCCATGTGCGAACGAGTCGGTGTGCGTCCAGTGGCTCGATCCAGATGGTTCGAGTGAGGTTGAGTGATGCGTGGTGAGGCTGGCTCGAGCGAGGTTGACTGGGTGGAGTGGAGGGGTGTTGGCACGAACTAGAGTGGTGCTGGCTCGATCCAGAGCAGTTTTGGCTCGAGCTGGGTGTATACGCATCCACTAAAAGAATGATAACTCTCTAACCACACCTCTGATTGGCTTGAAATAAACATCATTGGAAAGCTGACTCAATTCTCTACAACTTTTATGAAGACATCAAAAGCTGAATCCCTCGACCGGTGGCTCGAGTGGTGACTCGAGAGTGGCTCAAGTGGTGACTCGAGAGTGGCTTGAGTGAGTGGCTCGAGTGACGGGTTGAAGAGTGGCTCGAACGAGGTGGGATTATGTCTCGATGGTAGGATCGAACGACGGCTCGAACGACGGCTTGAACGGGTGGCTCAAACAACGTTTGGAAGGTTGGCTCGAACGGATGCGTTTCCAACGCCACCTAGATACCTGAAATACTCCGAAATGGACAATGTATGCAAGGATGATGCAAGAACTACCTAGACATGCAAAGTGTATAGAACAAAACTATAAAACTGATGCAAACAATGAGTTATCCTAACTAAATGCATGATAAATATATGCTAATGAGAGACAAATTATAGACATATCAGGTATTTCTACAATTTCTCTCTTATTTTTTTTATCATTTAAAGTAAGTAAAAAAGATTAGAATTTTAATTTAAATTTGTAATCTTAGAATTTTAAAGTAGTGTTCATTCACATATATAAACAAATATATTATATGTTTTTTTGTACAAAGGCTTTTTCAATAAACTAAAGGGTCAGACCCATTACAAATGAGTGAAGAGATATTTTGGCCCACAAGTCAATAAATATAATTACTAATTTATTTTTTATATGAATATATTGGTGAAATAAGGGAACTTTTTTTAAATCATAAAATTTAATAAATTTTAAAATATATTTTTAGTTTTAAAATCATGAAAATTAGAAAAATACTTAGGTTCACCCTTTGTTGTTCACCTCCTCCTTTTCAACCAATCAGAATTTTCTATACATTATTTCATTTACAATATAAATTAAAATTAAATTAAAAAGCAAAACAGATTAAGGAAACAAATTTTTCAACCAATCAGAATTTTCTATACATTATTTCATTTACAATATAATTTAAAATTAAATTAAAAACCAAAACAAATTAAGGAAACAAATTATGTATACTTTTAATTAAGGAAAGTTAAATATTGGTTTGGTTTAGATTTTACAAATAAAAAGATTAGGGTTTATATTTTACAATTAAAAATAAATTATATGTTGGTTTTGGTTTACAAATGAAGTGGTTAGGGTTTAGATTTAATAATTAAAACGGAATTGTATGTTGGTTTGGGTTTACAAATGAAATGGTTAATGTTTAGATTTTACAATTAAAACAAAATTATATGTCGGTTTGGGTTTACAAATGAGATGGTTAGGGTTTAGATTTTATAATTAGAACGAATTTATATGTCGGTTTGGGTTTACAAATGAGATGGTTAGGGTTTAGAGTTTACAATTAAAATGAAATTATATGTCGGTTTGGGTTTACAAATGAGATGGTTAGGATTTAGATTTTACAATTAGAATAAAATTATATATCGGTTTGGGTTTATAAAAGAGCGGTTTGAGTTTTTAATTTTATAATAATGTATACAGATTTTGTTTTTTATTGTATTTTATAAAGAGGTGAATGAATAGATTTTTAAATGTATTATGACATGTCAGATTCTCAATGGGTAAAATTTGTAGAGATAAACAAAGGGGTTTACCTTAGGGGTAAACCCAAAAAATTGTTTTTAAAATTAACATCAAATATGTTTATAATTAATTGTTTATGACGTGTTGTAATTTAAATCCCACACTAAAAAATGCATGTCTTTAGGCTGACTCTAACAATAAATTTATTAAAATGTAATGATAATTTGTATGATATTAATACATTTAAATTTATTCATAATGGTATAAGATATAATTTTTAAAGATTAATATTTGTAATGCGTAAATCTTCTTTAACTACATAACAGCATAATTAATTTCTAATCTACAGAAAAAAAAATTATATAAATTGTAAGATATACTTTTCACTAACCATCACAATTCATGTCTCACATAATTTATAAATTCTTCTCAATGGTGTTTCGACCTTTTTGTAAAAATGTCATTTCAATTCTTTTAGTCTATTAAAAACATAATACAAAAAAATATAATGCAAATATCTTATAACATAAAAGTAAATATTTGATTAAGTAGTATGATAATAATCAAAACTTCACATCGATCCCGAGTGTGAACAGTTTAACACGGTGAATGAATATCATAAAATCCAAATTATCCATTAAAGAAACCACCATGCTTTCATCGGATTGAATACTAGTCTAATGTCAATCCTATACCAATCCCAAGTAGTAATTTTAATTTTAAAGAAATCAGAAATTCGGTTATGTGTCCAGCCAATAAAACCTTGGAATTCATTAAGCTCCAAGATTTAGCCTCCCATAAACAATATGTGTCCACCCAATTCATCCATCAATCTTTTCATTATCTTTTGTAAAAATAAGTTGTGCAATTTTTAAATGTTTGGCCATATTTTTTGAAAAAAAACATCACACATATCATCAAATTCCTTATATCCATATCCTCAGACTTGTACCAAATAGCATCAATCGAATCTTTAAGGATTCTCTTTCTCTAAGACAATTCATATCTTCGTAAAAATGTTTATTAATGCTTTTTATTTAATAGTGTTAAACAACAAATTCTGTAATTTATATCGTATTACATATCTACTAAGCAAACAAAATATATCATATATCAATCTTCAAGCATAAAATTATTTATATAATTTATTTAATATATAAACATATATATATATATATTATTTTCAAATTATGTACAAAAAGTCATTTGATACCGCTTAAATTATGCATTACCTACACATTTAGATAATATTATTTATCAACAATTATTGTATAAATAGCAACAAATCACTAATCATCACCATATCTCAAATGCCCCATAAATTTTAATTTTATAACATCGTTGTTCTATTGAAGTAATGGTGTTTCATAAAATTATTGTATATTGTAAATTTGGAACCAAATGTTGATTTTCGTTTGTGTAAGTTACATATTATAAGAGGCTCAAGTGATTCAATAAGCTATAACGATAAAATATGATACATATTTTAATTTTATCATATACTTTGAGAAATTTATAAATTTACCGTTTTTCTTATCTTTAGTTTTCATTATATATAACCTAATATTGATGTTTTCGTATATGTGTATTATATTTTTTAAAAATCGAACATGTTTTTAATGATGAAGAAAAAGAAGAATCAGAGAATGAAGATAAAATGATTAATTTTGATCATGTTAATTATATTGAGACTGATGATTGTTTGGATGAATTTTTTGTTGGTGATATGGGAGAGAAGATTAATCTCTATTTTCATAAATCTAACAGTAAAAAAAAAACAGCCACTCAACTGTCAATAAGTTATCATGTAAACATTGCTTATTCGAGAATGGTTATTAAAGCAATAATTTGCATTTCCATAGTATAGTGTCATTCATGTGTTACAATGAAAAAAATATCATGTTATATACATAATGCTATTTAATTAAATAATTGATCCATATTTTGAGAAATTTATCTTCTATCCTCACAATTTAAATCATATAAGATACAAAGCAAAAATGTGTACTTCACTTATCCACAAAGAATTGAGTATAAAAGGCATGTACAATGTTGACTAAAAAAACTATGATCCTTGATAAAAATTATATTTTATGATAGTCTTTCTAACGAATCGGCACTAATAAGTAACCAAGATATGTATTTCATTAAAAAATAAAAAGGGGAACAAAAGATAAGCAATGACAATAATTGTAATAAGAAGTAACAAAGAAAATACAAAAAAAAAAAAAGAATCTAATATTATAGTTATTTATGATATAACTAATATATTTTAGTGAATTTATTTTCATATATTTTTTAGTACAAGATTTATTCTATATATACAATAAAAATCACATGGCATTTTGCAATTTAATTAACGTTTATTTTATAACTAGGGGTATAATAGGTTATAAAACCTATTTCACCAATCGAAAAAATATAAAGCATATATGGACAAATTGATAAATATATACATATATATATATATATATATATCCTTTATTTCCAGTTTTCTCTATTTTTTTCATGGGCAAAACATGTATGTACACAAATCTTAGTATATTAAGAAGTCTTTCCAAAATTTGATTGTTATTTCTGCATTGATATCTTTTCAATTCTATTAAAACTCTCTTTTCAATCCAGTTTGATTTTGAATGCAGCTTTAAGCATATGATTTCCACTGACCATCGATCATGGTCATGCCTTCTCCCCGGCAAAATTGTAACTCATCTTGCCTCTTCTTTGTTACATCTCCGCTGAGTCACTGACCATCGCTCGTGATTCAAGGTGGTTCTTATAGCCAACATTCAACGTTATAACTTATAATGTTATGACTTAGTTTATGTTTGTTTCTGCAGTATAGAGTCAATTTGGGTCCAAAGAGAGGGTTAGAGCCATTCGGTTAGTTTGTATGGTTTATTACCAGAATTACTGCTTCAATCGAACACTAAAATTTACTTGAGAAAAAAAAAACATTTTTGATCGTTTTAAAGTTTTATGATTGGTGTTGTGGTGCAAATTTATTCTCTCTGATCATATTGCTACCAACGGGCAATAGGGCAACGTTGATAAACAACACCAAACGTCAAATTACAACATATTTACATGTAACAATCATTGAATCATACTCATCGAACCATACTTTGTAAATGGAATATGGTTACTTAACCAAAAAAAATATATAATAGGAAAACCACCTCTATGCCATTTGGCTACATTCTATGTAATGGTTGTAAATGTATCAAACACCTGTTTTGGCTTTGTTATGGCCGTCTTCCACAGACTTCGGGTTTCTCGGAATCAAGTTAGCCCGAGCCACTTCTTCCCCATCTTTCTGTTTGGTCAGCCCCATCCTTGAACTCCTAAGACAACATTAGTTGATAAATATAACGCCATTAATAGAACACGTAAATCCCAAAGTCACCTCAGATCTATAATTTAATAAAACTCATGTGACTTTTTGAAATTCTATTGTAAATTTCATGAGGACTTTCCGGTAAAGAATAAAAAGCCAAGACGTACGTCTACACTTTATATCAATTTAAACAACCAATCCGTTGGCATGGTACAACTAGAAAATGCGATTTCAAAAAAAAAAAAAAAAAAAAAAAACATCGTGCCGT
>NC_025690.1:10691528-10705647 GCF_000633955.1 Camelina sativa | reverse complement strand
TGTCGGCATTTACCTATCAGTATTGCAAGAAGAAGACCTCATCAAAGCAGCAACAAGTTCCTTCTTATTACTCTCATCAATCAAGCTACCACTAAAATACTCTTTCTCTTCCAATTTCACCCTTCCAAACCTCCTTAATTCCTTCTCTGCCCTCTCGAGCCTATAACTCCCTGTCCCTCGTTCCACCGTACTCCTCCTCGTGCTCCCATTCATTAGCATAGTCGTCGGCCCACATTTCCTAAACGACATCGCACCGCACGATATCAGCTGCATCAGAACAGCCGACGGCCGCATCTTCTCTACCGTCCGATCTTCTTGACGCAATCCTAACCGTCCATCTGCTTTCATCAATGATTCTAAGGTCTCCGGACTCGAATCTGACTGTGGAGGTGAAGTAATCTCTTCTCTGCTCAGCTCAGTGATCTCATTCACTTCATCCACCTCTTTCGCTATATGTTTCCTCCGCCGCCGGTGGTCGTCCGTCTGAGTGGAAGCATCCGTCGCGAGCATACGACTTGACGAATCAGCGGAGGCTTTGTAGACTTTGTACTGATCAATAGAGCTCCAAGACTGGTTACGTCGGTGAGTGACGACGGCGGAGAAGTTAGATTCTTTACCGGAGTTGTTGTTATCAAGGTCGAGAATTTGAGAGCCTTTGAGTACATATTCTTGACCATGAACGGGGAAAATGAAATCGTCTTCTGATAAATCGTGCCATACGAACCCGTTCTTGTATGTTCTGAGATTAGAAAACAGAGTATAAATAACAAAAAAATTTGAGAAAGACTTAAAGATCCGACGGTGGAGTGATGAAGTGAGATTTTTACCGTTTTGAGGACCAAGAGTAGAGACAAACCATTCCTTTGCCTCGTAAATCGTTCAATCGATTGATCACATCTGAAGATCGAAACTTTATGAAACCAAAAACAGAGCAAAAAAATAAAACAGAGCAAAAACAGAGATGAGAGTTTTTACTACCTTTGAGATAGAGACCGTTGTGAGAAGAGAGAGGTACTTCGATGAAGTGTGGGTGATCAAGTTGGCCAGTACGGCTGAGATAGTAAACGACGGAGACTTTGGGTTTTGAGTCTAACTTGTGGTGATTCATTCTGCTTGGAACCATGATGAAGTTGTCTTGTGTTGTTGTTGCTCTTGAATTCATCAACGCCATTTATGTTGTTTTGGTGTATGTTGGAGCTTTATTGGGTTTGTTCTTCTGCTTCACAAAGTGAAGAAGTAGAGGAAATAATGTTGAAGACGAGTTTGAATGTATTAAAGAGAGAGACACAAAATGAGAGAGATCTGAGAATGAGAGACAAAACAGCAAATACGACTTTTTGTTTCTATCTTTGTCTTTTTTTCATGACCGGCGCTTACTTCTATGATATAAAATGTAATCATTCGTGCAATATTACTATCTGACACAATGTCGAGTTTTTCAAAAATTTAAACATAATTGAAAGTTTCTGTTTTTTTTTTTCTTTGTTAGCAATCATCGAAAACGTTGTAAGCTTATGTAAATTGCGTTCCAAAATCATAATGAAATTGTGGTGGTACTGTAAAGTAATTTGAAAATGTTTCTTCGTACGTGAATATAGGAGGCAAGTAGTCAACAAAGTTATACTAATTGAGAATTCAAATATTTAAGAGTTGTGAGTAAGTGAGTCCACTCAGAGTCATACCCTCACCTAACTTTGACTACATGTCTAAACACGAGAGCCACGAGTGGAGCCCATTGCAACGTGTTCATAGTTTCACATGCCATTAAGAAAAGAAAGTGTTATAATTTACCTCAAGTTTTCAATTTCTCTTTATGTAGAATTATGATAAATAACATCTCTCGGCCTAATATTTGTATGTTTGAAACAAACAAACAAAAAAAAAACTCTCTTCATTCAAACGATTTGTTTTTTTTTTCATTTTTTTTTTGTTGACAAATGTAAAATTTTTGTTGTTTTCTTTCTCTTCAGTTCACGGACGATTTATGTGGCCCCTGATAAGATTTGAGAGATTTGATGATTTGGTCAATATCGACTAAAACGTTTTTTTTGTAGTCACTTGCATGATCAAACATTTCACATTTCGTACCATTAATGATTCTGGTCAGTGGTCACCGTCATTTTGTTATCCTCATAATCAATCTAAATCAGAGAGGAAATGAACTGAACCAAACTGATTGGGCTTTAACGGGATATGAATTGAGCCCATTAGAGGCCCGTTCGTTCATCTTGTTATCTCTTTTCTTCTGCTTATTCTATCTCTCTCACTCAGCTGCTGCAATCGAAAAGAGAGAGATGCGAGGAGCAATTCATATGATCGTGACGACGCGATTGAGCTCGAGCTTGAGGCCAATTCTTCTTGACTTCGTTTCTATTTGTTCGCCTCCTCGCAACTTCTCTATCCCTAGGCGTTTAATCTGTGCCGCCGCGACCAAGGCCAATGGAGGAGGAGGAGGCAGGTCAGGTTCGATTGTGGCTCCTCCGTTGTTGACTCAAGACGAAGACTTTCAGAAGATCGATGTCAACCCACCTAAAGGAACTCGTGATTTCCCTCCTGAAGATATGCGTCTCCGCAATTGGCTCTTCAACCACTTCAAAGAGGTCAGAGATGATGAAACTCTACTTTTGTTCATTTTGTGTTTCTGCAAATTTGAATACTTTGTTCACTCTGTATTCAATGTTTGACACTTTTAATCTCTTTGAAGGTCTCACGGTTATTTGGGTATGAGGAAGTAGATTTTCCAGTACTGGAGACGGAGGCATTGTTCCTCAGAAAAGCAGGGGAAGAGATTAGAGACCAAGTTACTATTTCCACCTTTATCTTTAGTTTAGGACCAGTTCAATAACCTCTGTTTATGTAGAATTGTTAGAAGAACTTAGTTCCTTGGCTTGAACTCTTTGCAACCTTGTTGTTATATGTAGCTTTACTGCTTTGAAGATAGGGGAAATCGCCGTGTAGCATTGAGGCCTGAGCTTACACCTTCTTTAGCCAGGCTTGTCATACAGAAAGGGTAATATACCCCACAAGCCTAATATAATTTTTCCATGAAATTTTTCAAAAGGACATATTTATTTATTTATTTTGCTTGTAAATTGTATCCAGGTATGGATGTGAGAAATGTTGATTACCATATTCTTTTTGGTCCAGAAAATCAGTTTCCCTTCCATTGAAGTGGTTTGCTGTTGGGCAGTGTTGGCGATATGAGAGGATGACTAGAGGAAGGCGACGTGAGCATTACCAATGGAATATGGATATTATTGGTGTGCCTCAAGTAACTGTATGTTTCTCTCAACTCACAACTTCACACAATCACTTTAAGGCCTTCGAGTTTCTTGCTATATTAACCTCACTTGTGTTTCCCTCAAACCTTTTCTTTTAGGCTGAAGCAGAACTAATTTCATCTATAGTCACCTTCTTCAAGCGTATTGGAATCACTGCATCAGATGTGGGTTTTAAGGTTTCAAGCCGCAAGGTATTTTTGCTTATTTTTCTCATTCGATGTGGATTATATGATCGTCTTGTTTCTTGGTTTTCCCTCAAGATACAGAACCAAGGAATTTACTTGCAATGGCTGATTGTTGTGCACGATCTGCAGCATCTGAATATCTACAGTAGCTATCATTTCCCATAACTTCTTTCTTGTACAGGTTTTACAAGAATTGCTAACAAAATATGGTGTAACAGAAGACATGTTTGGAAGAGTTTGTATCATTATAGACAAGGTTAGTGGTCTAAACATCAATATACTACTTTGAAATCTAGGCTACTTCATCTACTGATATCAATAAAATACTCCAGCTTTACGAATGTTTCTGCTACTGCTGATTTTGCCACCCTACTTTTTTTTTATGTTGCATGCTACATAGATAGAAAAGATTCCAATTGATGAAATAAAAAAGGAACTTGGGTTCACGGGAATATCAGAAGATGCTATTGAACAGTTGCTGCAAGTGCTTTCTGTGAAGTCTTTGGATGATTTGGAAGGTATGTCCTTTCATTATATCTAGTGAGTCCCTTTCTTCGAAACTCGCTGCTGATAAGAACCTCTAATTTGTATAAGCAGATATACTTGGTGGAGCAGGAGAAGCCATTGCAGATTTGAAACAACTCTTCTCACTTGCTGAAAAGTTTGGTTATTCAGAATGGATACAGTTTGATGCATCTGTTGTTCGCGGTCTTGCTTATTACACTGGTATCGTCTTTGAGGTTAGATTTTATGACATAATCTTCTCCATACTTTGTCCATAGTTTTGTGATAACAACTGATAGAAATGTTTTGTGACAGGGATTTGATCGAAAAGGGAAGCTGCGAGCTATATGTGGTGGTGGGAGATATGACAGATTACTCTCTACTTATGGAGGTGATGACATTCCTGCCTGTGGTTTTGGTTTCGGCGATGCTGTAATTGTTGAAGTAATTTAAACTTGTTGGTCATTAAGTTTCTATTACCCGCACTGAAAAGTTGTGCGTCTCTGAATATCTCTGGTTCTTATTTCCCACCCTTGTATGTAGTTGCTCAAGGAGAAGGATTTGTTACCAGAACTGGGACAAGAAGTAGAGAACATTGTATGTGCTTTGGACAAAGATCTCCAAGGAGCTGCAGCCACCGTTGCAACTGCTCTCAGAGACAAAGGCCAAACGGTTGATTTGGTATTGGAGAGTAAACCGCTGAAGTGGGTGTTCAAGAGGGCAGCTCGGGTAAATGCAAGAAGGCTGGTTCTGGTTGGGAAGACAGAGTGGGAAGATGGTTCGGTCAGTGTGAAGGTGTTGTCTTCAGGTGAACAGTTCCAAGTCAAACTCAGTGACTTAGAGTAGTATCTAAGGCTATTTATTAACTTGAACCATATTGTTTCATTGTCCTTACTCCTTTACATTCTTAAAAGCAATTGAGTTGAGATTGGATCTTCTATCTGATCGTGGAAGTTTTTATCAAGAATCTTATATTCATGGATCTTGAATATACTTTTTCATTACGATAAATATGATTACAAAATATACCTTTTGACTACATTACGTGATTAGTTGGAAAATGGTTCTGAAACTTACAATGAAATTGGGCGAGAGAGACAAAAGAAAATGAGAAGTGATCCTGCAAAAGTGCAAACTGTCTATTATGTAGTTAAACTATATAGTAAAAGGACTAAATCATTCAAATCTCTTAATCGTCAAAGTAGATCTAATACTATTGAATAGGGATTCCAATTATAGATCGAATATAATGTTTAAAAATCTAAATATCTTATAATGCTATCAGGTAAGAGTAAGATGCTTGTACAATTCTTAGGTGTAGTAAAATTCAACAATCAAGTGGTTTATATTGATGATCTTACATAGATATTAAGCTTAATTTATACATTGGTTTTCTACTGGAGTATGAATATGAGAGAGAAATTTTAGTGGGATATAAACTTGGTGAAAAAGAGACATGTTAGTTTGTGTATTCTAAGAAGAAACCGCGTTGGAATATATCGAATATGTCGCAATCACATCACTCTCTCCTTTTCTTAATTTCTTCTGTTTTGCTTCAAAACATTTCTCTCTAGTTTCCGTACAACCCACCACTTTCACACTTTTTTTTTTTTAATTCATAATTCTCATCTTTCCGAGAAACACACGCACACCTCTATTTGTACCTCATGTACGTTACTGTGAGAAAGAAAAAAAACTTAGATTGAATGAGAATATGAGATGACGATCTGAATAAGTTGACGCGTGCATTCCATTATTTATATGTGGTTTAGAAGTTGATAGGAATTAGGATATATGGTATCCAACCAAATTATGAACGAATAAAAATATCAATCATATATATGGAGATGTAAACATAACAACATATATCAAGTTGTAGGTAGTTTCGTTGTCTTAACTAGATCACAGGATGGTCCCGGCCATAAGAAGATCTGACTACACAAGCCCGAGTTTCAAATCTTCTTGAAAAATACAAAATAACAACTCATAAGAAAACGCCAAATAGGGGGTGATCTAGTGGTTTCAAGTCCTTTCAATGAAATGAGGTTGAACCTAGAGACCCCTAGCTAGTTCGATTTGTTCTCCGAATTACTGTTATTTATCCGTTCTGAGTACCCATGAACCTAGAGACCCCTAGCAGCCAAGCCGGCAATAAAAATGAAGGAATTCAGCATGTTCATCCCCTTGTCCGATTCTTGCCTTGTTGACGTTCCTCCGTTAGCTAATTTTTTTTACTTTAGAATAGTTTTGCTTCAAATCTTTAGATACTATTACAAGTATATAATTAAAAAGTAAAAAAAAGAAAATATCCTTAACATTAAAACTAAAACAAAGAAAAGTATATAAAAATGAATAATATATGATGAGTAGATAAGTTAAACGAATAAATATTGACCATCCAACCAAGAAAATTCTAGTTGTATATATATATCTAGACTGTGTATGGATAAGTAGCGTAGTAAATTCATTTGCTCAATCCATGACGACGAAGCTTATAGTTGAAGAGTAAACTTATTTTTAGATAAGAGAAACTTCGAAGACCCAAAGAAAAAGAAAAAAATAAAATAATAAATTAATAACTTGTTCTTCTAGACGACAAATATTGTATTTGTGTAAAGGAACGCACCAAGAACATTCCTTTTTCTTAACTTACGTATAACGACTTATTCCATTTTGTTCCGAGTCAGTCTCCTAAAGTGTTAACGCGGTGACGCAACTCGTGACGCGGTGACAATGATTTCTCCGTTTCTATACACCTCAGCTTACTTACGCAGCAAGACACAATAGGGTCTTTTCGTCATTTAACAGAATGATCATATTTTACTAACCTATATGTTTATTTATAAATGGGAATACATCTCAATCACAGAACATACAAGTGCCATTATAAATAGGACTACTCATCACACAACAACACACACAAACAAAAAGAAAGATCCCAAACAAAAACCTTAGAAGGAAGTCACTTAGTCAAATTCAAAATGGTTGCGAGAAGTGAGGAGATTGAGAAAATGAACGATACGGCGGCTAGATGTCTGATGTTGTTACCGAGAGTTGGAGAATACGGCGGAGGAGAGAAACGCGTTTACAGATGCAAGACTTGTCTCAAAGAGTTCTCGACGTTCCAAGCTTTGGGAGGTCACCGTGCAAGCCACAAGAAACTCATTAACAGTGAAGATCCATCACTTCTAGGATCTTTGTCCAATAAAAAGACTAAAGCGGCGATGACGTCTCATCCTTGTCCGATATGTGGCGTGAATTTTCCAATGGGACAAGCTCTTGGTGGTCACATGAGGAGGCATAGGAACGAGAAAGCCTCAGGCACGTCGTTGGTTACACGATCTTTCTTGCCAGAGGCGACTACGGTGACGACTTTGAAGAAGTGTAGTAGTGGGAAGAGAGTGGCCTGTTTGGATTTGGACTTAGATTCGATGGATAGTTTGGTTAATTGGAAATTGGAGTTGGGTAGAACGATCTATTGATTTCTTGTTCTTTTCTTCGTATTCGTTAGGTTTCTAGTTTCATCTTGTAGTACTCTTTGTTGGATCCATTTATAGTACCCATCGATGTGAATATTATCTTGATATATACTATCCGAGATTTCTTTTACTGTTTGCTAATTTTTTTGGTTTCCTTAAATTATACCCTTGAAGGTTAAATTGAGCTATGAATGGTTTAAGTAGTGTTGAAACTATAATGTATTATCTATTGTGGTCAAAACTAGAACAAGAAGAACCCATGTAAGAAGAAGGAGCAGAGACGAGACTGAGCTAACAGTACTAGATCTCTTAATTTGATGTTTGTTAACACAAACCTCAACAGACTTCACACTAACCTTCTTAATCAACTAGTTTTCTCTTAGTTGCTTCTTCAACTTTCTTGTTTTTTCAAGCTTGTTGTTCTTCTTCAGTTCCAACTGTTCTTTAAGTTGAACTTAGTTAATCTTCAAGTTTGGATCATAATCTCACACTATGTCGTATATATATTGAGATTTTAGTTCTGGCTTCATAAGGGTTTTTTTTTTTTTTTTGGTCACCCATTATCTTAAGAGTAATATATTACAGAGAAATATCATTCAAATCCGTTATCGTCAAACTACAGTACAGATCATCATTGAATCATTTCATTGGTATTCTAATATGGGTCGTCGAATATAAATAATGAAGTTTATAATTAAACAGCCAAACTAGCACATATAAATAATCAAATTGTATATATTGATAATTCAAATATTTATATTCATTGAATATATATTTTTATATGGATATTACGCTATATAGACATGCTAATCTATAAATGTTTATCTACGGGGAGATGAATATGAGAGATACAACTTTGTAATTTAAAACCCTTGGAAGAGATATGTTATGTGTGTGTGTGTGCTAATGAAGGAACCGCGTGGAAGTGTATAAAAAAAATGTCGCAATCACATCACTCTCTCCTTTTCTTAATTTCTTCTCTTTTGCTTCTGAACGTTTCTCTCTAGTTTCCGTACAACCATTGATTTTCACATTTTTTATTCGTCCCATTCTCTACTTGTTCTTTCAAAAACTCAAGTCTTGAGTTCTACTGATCATTGCAAGTAAACCAGACGTCGGATCAGAATATCTCTGACTATAAATAAATGATATCCAAACATGTATCTATTAGTAAATGATTTAAATGAATAATAAACAAAATATATTGATTATATATCCACTCTACATGCATGTACTCTTGACTGAATATGGGATAAGTTAGATTTTTTTTTCTTTACTTCTTTACAGTGAATATGGATAAGTTGCTAAGTAGATTTGCACAATCCACAATTCCACATCTAGAAGATTTCTTTATAATTATACCCAAAAAAAAAAAAGGGACAAAAACCTTTATGGCGGCTTATATGAATAAAACTATTAGATATTAATAAATAATTAGAACTTGGTCTTTGAATAAATAATTTATTTTCTTATCAAACGATTTATTTCCATTTATCAGAGTATCCAAAGTATTAATTAACATAAACACCACTTACACTAACTTACGCACCAAGTCACGAAGGGGTACTTTCGTCACTTTTCATTACGTCTCTTCCTTAAGTAAACCCTATAAATATGCGGAGTGTATCCCAGAAACACGCACGAGACACACAAACTTAACACCGACACTAGAAAGAAAACAAAAAACGAAAGAAAACCCTAGAAGAGCGTCACTAAACTCGATTCAAGACTTCGAAACCATGGTTGCGACTAGAGAGAATCTTGATCCGACGATGGATAAAGCGGCGGCGAACTGTCTGATGTTGTTATCGAGAGTTGGTGGCGGCGGTGGTGGTGAAGGAACAGCTTTAAAAGAGAAACGAGTTTTCAGATGCAAGACTTGTAAGCGAGAGTTCTCTTCGTTCCAAGCTTTAGGAGGTCACCGTGCGAGCCACAATAAACCCACTAACAACGGTGACGTTACGTCGATTCCTGGATCACCTAAGAAGAAGACGCCGACTAAAACGACGACGACGATTCATATTTGTCCGATTTGTGGTTTGGATTTTCCGATGGGACAAGCACTTGGTGGTCACATGAGGAAGCATAGGAACGAGAAAGAAAAAGCCTCAAACAACGAGTTGGTTACGCGATCTTTCTTGCCGGAGAACGCAACGCTTACGACGACGACTTTGAAGAAATCGAGTAGTAGTGGGAAGAGAGTTGCGTGTTTGGATTTCGCCGACTTAGCTGCGGTGGAGACTTTGGTCAATACGAATTTGGAGTTGGGTAGAACGATGTATTGACACAATTTCGTATCCGTTAGGGTTTTGTCAGTTTTATAGATTAACAAACATATTGCGTAGAGCTTTTACATGGTTTAATTAGTCTTCTGATGTTTTTGTTTTATCCTTACAGATCGATGTGAATACAGTTCTATATACTATCACAAGATTTGTATTCTTGTTTCCTAAAATTTTTGGTTTCACGTTTTATTAAAAGTTTTGGATTCACGTTTTATGAATGATTTAACTGGTGTCACTACAGTATAAGTGTGATCATGCTTAGTTACTGTGTTGCAACTAAAATATGATAAGTTTCGTGATCTCTGGATTGAAGAACCTAACACAAGTTATATGTTTATTTTCTCTTTATATGTTTGTATTTTGAGTAAATCAATGGTTGTGTTTCCCTTAGAAGTGTTGTTTCAAGACTTGATAAGAGTGAAAGCAAGAGAAACATAAGAACAGAGAGGATAATATAGAGGAAAGTGATGACCAACATAACAATTCAGTCACCTTCATAAAAAAAAAAAAATCAGTAACAGAAAAGAAAAATACAAGTTTCGATTAAACCTTCGTACAAATGAGAAGGACAATTTAAGAACGAATCAGAAGTGTTGGAATAAAACAAAAATTACAGAAGCACCCAACGATATATCTTAGTTTTTTTTCTCACTTCACCTCAAACTTTTTTTCGACTTAAACTTCACTTTTTAAGACTTTCAACTTCTAAGTTCCACAGCATGCAGACTTCTGTGTTGCCTGCCCGGCTCCAGCTGCCTGGTCTGTTTGGCTAATCTTGATAGTTGCAGGCTGCAATTGAGGACAGACACATGAAACAAATATGTTTCAGATAGTTGCACGAGTAAAAGCGCAAAGATGTAGAAAGAGAAGAGAGAGAGATGTAACAAACCTCTGCCCTCGAGTCGGTGTCTGAAAGCCTCTGCTTAATGTCCCTCCCTATTGAGAAGAAAACTTCTTCCACGTTTAGGTTTGTCTTGGCACTCTGCGACAACATATATATAGCTAGATGTGTAAGCAATGTATACACTACCTATCTAGTTTCGATGATTGAGAGCATTGTTAGACTTACTGTTTCGAAGAACTTGATTCCGTACTCATCAGCAAGAGCCTGACCCTTTGCTGTAGGTACTGCCTGAAAATTGTGACAGAACCAAGAAGCTATTATTATCAGGATCAGCCGTGAATAATGAACAGGGATAGAGCCATAGAGGTTGTGTGATTCATACCCTCTTGCTTTCATCCATGTCAGCCTTGTTCCCTACCAAGATCTTGTTAACATTATCTGAAGCATGCTGTTCGATATTACGAATCCAGTTCCTAATGTCTGCAATTACGTTAAGAATCTTCTGTGTAAAAGAGATGACCATTATAGTTTAAGGAGTTTTATAGAAACCAGTAAGTGAAAAGACTTGATGGAGGGAGTTTTACTGTTGAAGGATGACTCGTCTGTGACATCATACACCAGCAAAATGCCCATAGCCCCGCGGTAATAAGCTGTGAAAATGCAAGAGAAAAAGAATCTTCAAACTGGTGTAACGGAAACAGATCAATATTAACTGCCAAAATATCCCAACAACACCAACTATACAATACCTACGAAAGGAATCAGCTAAAGAAAGCAAATCAGTAAAGTGACATTGCACAAATACATCTCCTTTACCTATAAGTGGCTATCTAACACTACATATTAGGTGTTTGTCGTCAATCTCATCTCGACAATCTTTCTAACTTGACTTGAGAATGCTAAATACAGAGCTCATCAAACAGAGTTTATACAAAAAGATGGAAGTATAAAGTTCTGAAGTAGCCCAACAACATGAACTATACAAGACCTAGAAAAGTAATCAGCCAAACAAAGCAAATCAGTCAAGCGGCATTGCAAAAATACATTCCCTCTACAAGAGATCACAGCACATATAAATGGCTATTTAAGAACTATAAAAACTAGGTGTTCATTTCCTTGAGAATCTATCGAATTTGATTCATAATAAGATGATTCAGCAAACAAAACTCACCAGTAGTGATAGTCCGAAACCGTTCTTGACCAGCAGTGTCCCAAATCTGAAGCTTGATACGTTTGCCATCAAGCTCAATCGTTCTTATCTTAAAGTCAATGCTACACATCACGTCAAAAAAAAACAAAAAGACTCTGTAAGTAAAACGTCAAGGAACAAAATCAAAACACACATCACTGAATTCAAATTTATCCCATAAACCGAGAGAACACAAACCCAATGGTGGTAATGAAGCTAGTGGTGAAAGATCCATCAGAGAAACGTAGAAGAAGACAACTTTTGCCAACACCTACAAGAAAAAAAGAAAAAAAAACAAACCATTACGTTACAGAGAGATCTCTAAAATACAAAGACCGATCAAATCTGTATCACCAAGTCCACACAACGATCTCATCACAAACCAACAAAATCAAAATCATCACAGTGAGTAGATCGATTTTAACAATAAAAAAAACGAATCGATGCAGGAAAAGTTCAACGGATCCACCACGATCGAAGAGGTTTTCAGATCAACGAACGTACCGCTATCTCCAATCAGAAGAAGCTTAATGAGATAATCGTAATCAGCTCTGGCTCTAGCAGGTGGAGCAGCCATTGAATCTAAAGGAAACCAAAAAAAAAACAACTCAAAGATCAAAATCTGTATATCTTAGTTTCATCGAAATCGAATTAGATCAAACAAAAAAAAGAGGAAGAAATCGAATGAATCGGCTGCGTAATGGAGAAGACCACGTACCGGAGAGGGAGAGAGAGAGAAGATGAAGATACCGATGTAATCGGAGAGGAGCGAAGGTTATGGCGGACGGCTAAAATGCGCCAGTCCTGATTTAGCTTTTTCAGATATTTCCCTCCCGGCTTCTTCTATTTTACTTCGTCCTCTACTTCTTCGTCTTCGTGTGCACGATAGGATACACTGCGCACGTTAGAAATTGGAACCGAAGGAGAGAGTGTGCGCACAAAAAGAGAGAGAGAGAGAAGAGATACTTTGGGGAGAGGGCCTATAGAAGGCACGAAGCCTTATGGGCCTTTTGTTAATTACTTTATATCCAAATCAATTAGCTGGACTGAAACAAGAATATAATAATCTGATAAATTGTCAATAATAATAATAATAATAATTTGATAAATCATTTTTATAAAAATATTATCTCTAAAAAAAAAACTTATTTTAATTTTAAAATGGTCTATTGTATTACTTTTATATTAGCTATAAATACTTTTCTAGGAAGCTGTAAAAACTAATCACATTAGATTAAATTGTACTTCTATCTATCTTAATAGAGATATAACCTAAATACATTATTCTTAGAATTTTCTTTTGCATTTGTAATGTATTATTCACTATTGTTCCTACCAAAAGAAAAAAATGTATTCACTATTGTTTTCAACTTACACTTGATAGTTTTGAATTCTAGTTATATTATTTTTCTATGACGAAGAAAAAGTCTCGATGAATTAATTGTTTTATGATATTGTGAGTAGTACATAGTATAAAACAAAGAGGGAGTTATTGATTCTATGATTTTAATGGATTTGGAAATCCAGACAAAAGTCATGTGTTATTCAATCATTGATTTTAAAATACTTATCAAAATGATGTGTTATTGGTTATATGATTTACAAATACTTGTTAAAATCTCATGTTATTCATTCAATGATTTGTTTTTGGATTTCAAAATCCACGTTATGTTTTAGATGGATTTGAATGAATTTGAAAGTGTAAAATATAAGGATTCAAATCCAAGGATAAAACATGTTATTTCAAAATCCATGTGTTTTGATTTCTAGAATTTAAAATTTCATATGGATTTAGAAATCACCTCTCCAATCTCTAAGTATATTCAACCATTTACTTTCAGTTTGATATGTCAATAGTAAACTAGAATGGTGAGAGAGGCACCGACTTTCATAGAGAAATTAAGTTTTTTTTCTTAGAAAGGTTTATGTCATTATGTGTCATGGAGAGAGGTGATAATGAGTCAACTCCATATTGTTACCACCCTTTATATAATAGATGATTATTCATATAGTTTAAAGGTTTAAATTATATTCCGGAACTAATTCATTCATTGTAAAGTTCAAGTGAGCATATTTTGGATTATAAAGTTTTTTTGGAAGATAGGAACTCAAATTTTGGAGCTCATCTTATTGCAAAGAGTGTAACAAGAGAGGATCACCGTCAATCTTATGTAGCAACTGGTTCCCTTGTTGGCTTCACAAACTTTTTGTAGATGATATGGCTAGAATCTTAGGTTAGATTTAGCTGGTTAGCTGGGTTGATTGCCTTTGATCATTTTTGTAAAAAACTTATATCATCATTCATCCATCAATATAATCATTCAGTGAAAAAAAAAAAAAAAAAAAAAAAAA
>NC_025690.1:10646073-10691186 GCF_000633955.1 Camelina sativa | reverse complement strand
AAAAAAAAAAAAAAAAAAAAAAAAAGAGTTCAAGTGAGCTCAACGATAAACCTTTCATTAGCTAGTAGTAATGTTAATGTTCTTACGCAACTGCATACTGTATATATTAGTATAAAAACACACCAACATAATTTCGTTCGTCGTCTTAATATACTCAAGATGTTTTACACAAAAGAATTTAGTACTCTCGCTCAAAAGTTTAAAATAAACTCTCATTGATCAATATGTCACAATGGCATAATTCACAAAGAAATCAGAAAGCGGGTCACATATATTACAAGGATACTCATTCTTAGTAAATTCATTCTAATTAGACCATTCAACAAATCCCCAAATCTTTCCAAAACCGCGTCTCTCAAATGAAATCTCTGCACACCAAAAAATCTCTGTTTTACATTCCATGATCGATTTGGAACCTAGACGATGGAACACCGCCGACTCCCACCAAACTGTTACTCTTCTTCCTCATCAGATTTGGCCACCGAAGTTAGATAATCAGGAAAAGTTGGATTGCACAGCAGTCCTTCAAGTCCATCAACGTGACACCACCCAAGATTTTCATTTGGTTCATACCAAACTGACACCCCATCCAAAACCTTTGTTTGGTACATCATGTTATCTATCTCCACCAAGCAATTATTCTTCTGAAACTTAAGCTCCAATCCATTCATGTCATAAACTTTCCCACCCATTACCAATATACCTGGAACCACACTCATTTGAACGGTGAGATCTAGTGTTGTAGGCAATATTGGCTCCCACGTTTGGGTCTTTGGATCATAAACCTCTCCCCAATCCTCGATATCGTTGAAACTAGAGCCTCCAATCACGTAGATCTTACCATCGATTACATCAGCTGCTGCATTTTCTTGAGGTACACGCATCTTGGGGAGTGTACGCCATTCATGGGATCGACAATCGAGTACTAGCACTCTCATGCTACTCTTACCCTCTGTGAAGCCTCTGATCATGTAAATCTTTGAACTGATTGATTCAACGGTTGTCGAGGATGGACAAGAATACGAAAGGATGGGTTTAAGTTTCTGTTTGGTAATCGGGGAAACTATGTACCATCGAGGAGTATAGCTCATCCTATACAGGTATAAGCAGACATAGAGGGAACTCTCGGTTTTTCTAATGCGAGATCGTGTTACGTGGAACTCACGGGAGGCGAGGAGTGATCGGAAACACTTGGAGACTAGGGATAGGGTTGGATAATGGAACCTCGAGACACGAGCCAAACAGTTGAGAACGATGTCTTCCGAGAACGAAGAGAACGACGTCGGAGGAGAGTCTGATGATTTCTTCATCTCTTTCGTCGTCTACGTCTTCTTAGGTTTTTAGATCTAGGGTTTTATGGCTTTTCAAATTAGTTAATGAAAAAAACCCTAAAATTAAAATAGCAATGTGAAGAACACAGATTCTTGGTTTTGGAAGAGCATGCTTAAGTTGAGGCTGCTGGCAAAGAATTTTATCAAATGCAGGGTTGGAAATGGAGACAAAGCTTGGTTCTGGCATGATAATTGGACCCCTTTGGGTCCACTGTTGGCGATATTTGGAGATTCAGGTCCTCTACTCTTCAAATCCCTCGTTATGCAAGAGTGTCTGCAACTTGCACTAGAAATGGCTGAAGACTAGCTTCTCCAAGGTCGGATCAGGCAGTGACACTTCAAATCTACCTGTCCACCATTCAAATACCAAGCGTTTCTCAGGATACTGACTCTTATGATTGGTATATTGAAAACAAGTCATGTGACAGCTTCTCTTTGAGTGCAACATGGGAGGTTTTCAGACCAAGAGACTCCCTTAAAGACGGGAGCGATTTAGTTTGGTTCAAAGGGTCAACACCAAAGCATGCTTTCCACATGTGGATCACAAACCTGGATAGGCTTCCTACAAGGTCTCGGCTAGTCCCTGGTGAATACAAGTTCCCATAATCTGTTGTCTTCACTGCCAGTTTGCTCAGACTTTATGGAGATGCAGTTTGCCTAGATTGAGACTCGCCCTAGCTATGTTTCCTGATTGGTCAGCTCTTATGGCTTGGGCTAAGGTTAATAAGCCTTCCTCCCCTCAAACCCTCCGCTTGTTGCTAGTTCATGCTCTAGTCTACAGTATCTGGCGCCAAAGGAACAACCTCCTACACAATCAGATTGTTGTACCAGCTCTCACCATATTCAAGGATACTGATCGTCTAATCATCAACTCCATTTCAGCAAGGAGGAAGTATAAAAAGTTCAGGAACCTTATGACTCTGGCTGTGCTAAGGTTTCCCATCTTTTTTCTTTGTTTCTCTTGAGAATGTGTATCTATATGAGCCCTTGTTTTTTATCGTTTTTTGGCAAGGTTCATTTTCCTTATGCTCTGTAACACCTTTCAGCATATGATATTTACTATTTAACAAAAAAAAATAGCAATGTGCTTTTTTTCTTTAACTACGACTTAGCTAAAAGCCTAGATTTGGGAAGCTTTTCTAAAATTTAGGAAACTAGATGAGATCTTTACTATAATAGCATTGTGTATAGATGTAATTGGGAAAATATGGATTAGGGTCTTTAATTCCCCCTTAACCCTACAAACCCAAATCATTCTTTGAATCCCATTAATTAACCCATATTTCGATTCAGTTAATTAGAAAAATTTCACATGTGAAATTCTTGTGAGTGAGTCCAAGTTTTTATTACAATAAGATTTTTTATGTTTTAAAAAAGAAAACACAATATTTTATTATTATTATTTTGGTTTTTACTAGTAATTCATTATTTTTGGTATTAGATAAATGAGTTGATGTAATGATTCTTTTGTTTGTTAATTAGGATTTAGTGATACATACGGAAAACGACGTTCTTGCGAAGACGAGTACGGACCTAAATCTAACAAAAAAACAATCTAACTTAAACCATAGATATATTAGACGCGCTTTTGTTTGTTTCGAGATGGTTATGGTAAAAGTAGTTTCTTTAAAAATATATGAATTCTAAGAGATGTTGTCAATTCTTTCATTTCTTTCAAAATTTTAAAAACCTGCTTTTATTAATTTATAAAACTAGATTTTAACCCGGGGTGGTGTTTGATTTTTAAATTTGCTTTATTTTTTACATATTGTTATTAGTAAAATTAATAAAAATATTTTTAGGACTAATATAATTTTGTGTTATTTAATTTGTCATACGTATAAGTTTAGTATTATGGGATTTGTGTAAGCGTTACAGTGTGGACATATAAATTTTATTTGTATTTATTATTTACATTGTATTTGTTTGTTAAATATTGGATGTTTTGTAAATAGAAAAATAACTAAATTTCCATGCCACTTGTGTGACTAAATGTTTATTTTAATTTTTTGACCCATGGTACACCGCATAACCATTTGTTTGTTATGTTTAGTTTATTTTATTTAGTGTTTGAGATTCTATTTGGATTTTTAGTTATTATAACAAAACAAAGGATTTAGATACATAATAAGTAATTTATAAGATGTGATTAAGTCACATTTTCCAAGTGATTTAATTATTTTACACAATTTTAATTAAATCAATTTAATTTGGTATGTCAAATATTCTAATATTAGGAGTGTTGACAAATAATAAAATGAGGAATTAACCCGTATTTTAGCACAAAGTTAATGATATTTAAATAATTGCTAAAACCGTCTTCTTTATAACCCTTCTACTATATAATCACATTATATAGTATTTAAATTTTTTTAAGTTTACATATTCATAATATTTTAAAGTTTTTATTAAGTTTATATATATATATATTTATATCAATAATAATATTTAAAAAATGGGAATCTAAATTCTTATTAGCTTATAAATCGAAGCTAACATGTTTTGGAAAAACATAATGGAAATTAAATTGTTTTTTTCTTTGTTTGAAAAGGATTCGGAGACAAAATATCTTCAAAAAACAATATAAGGTGTGGTTAATATATCATAGTTTATGTTTCTATGTAATACTGATTACTGTTTTTTTAGTTGGAATCGAATGTAATATATCTATGAAACAAAATCTGAAGTAATTGTTATTTTTGAAAATTTTGTACTTCAAAAATATTAATATAGATTCGAACATACTTGAAATTAAGTTTAAAATATTATGTATTTATTTTTGAGTCTTACTTTGCATAGTTAAACTATATATTAAAATAAACAATTTGTTAATAATTAAAAAATACAAATAAATAGGCTAGAAAAAAATTAGACATATACAAATGGGCCTTGGTTGAATGTACAAAATCTTTTTGGGTGTTTTCGTTAAGCCATATATATGGTTTGATATGTTCAATATAATAATAGGTCATATGTGAATTAAAAAAAAAACAAATGTCATGGTGTCCATATATACATGATGGAAAAAAAGATATACGGTCAATTAAAAATAAAAATTAGAGGAAAATGTTCATCTTCCTAAATCTTCCCAAACGATCCTGCTCATGGATCTGGACGAAAAAAAAAAATGTAAAGTTCAGTTAACATATATGTTTTGGTGGTTCTATCAATTCCTAAAGGATTCAAATTTTCATGAGGATAACAACAAAGCTCCTCAGTATTTGTAATGAATTGATTATGTGATCCAATATGAAGTTGAAAAAGATTTTCAGAGAAAAGCAAAAGAATATGCTATCGAGTTGACAACATATGAATGGTATGTATTTATAGTGGTTTATAGAAGTTGTCGCGGATAGAGATATTTTTGGTGGACAAGTACAAAATCTGTCAAAAAAATCTTAATTATAGATAGAATTTAAATTTCATTAGTCAGTCATAACGTTAAGAATATGCCATATAATAAAAGGTAAGATTTAAGATTTCATGAAATAGATATATTACAAAAATTACTATAATAAAATTCGGAGTAATAAAGAACTTCCTTATTTGATTTTATTCAAATATAATTTTCCTAAATTAAGAATATTCATTCTAACAAATGAGATTGCGATTTGCATACTAATTTTATGGCGTCAGAATAGCTAAATTTGCGGTCCGATATTGTTGTGATTTCCAAATATTAATATATTCTTGTTTACAAAAATTATTGGTCGATTTTTTTAGATTTGAGTAATTAATTCAATGGGATGAGATTATCGTTTGATATTTTTTTAATAAATGTCAATGGCATAGGATTGTAAATATTTTCTCAACTCCAAACTTTCTTTGCTAAAGTTGCTGTGAAAATGTTAATATAGATGTTTGTCCCGAATTACTCTTTTATATAAATATTTATTTAGTTATCTTTCTTTTTTTGTAAAATATAAAATATATAAAAAAAAAAAGAAATAAAAATTGAAAAACTAAAAACCAAAACCTATCATAAATCGCAAGTCTAACGAATTCAAAAACTGAAATAAATTTGTCTACTCATCTCCAAAGTTTTTAAGCATCTGAGTAAAACCACGTACAAAAAACTACTACTTTAACATTGAGGTCACAATCCAATTACTACTCCCTCAACATAAGGAGAATCGAAATATAACCCGATAAGATAGATCTCGAGAAGCTGCTTCAGTAAAAGAAGCCAAGAACTTTGCCACCAACATTCTTTCTCCTGGCTTCTTCGTGATCCATGATTCCCGCTGAGGTCGTCAGAACAATGTAACCAAACTGCACATAGAGATATGTGTTCAATGAAGTTGTGACATTAAAAGATAAAGTAAGCTTATGTCAATCTACTAGTAATAACACTCGAACACCCGATAACACCCTAACAGGAACAGCAAAGTGATTATGTTCTACAAGTACTGACACTTGACAACTGGTTACACCCTAACAGTAACAGCAATGAGCAAAGTGATTATGTTCTACTAGTAATGCCACTTAACACCAGATTACACCCTAACAGGAACAGTAAAGTGAGGCAGCAGATTGATATGAGAGCATTACGTCGACTCTTACGTTCTAAAACTTAATGGATCGGAACCACAAATATAGAGTAAAAAAAGGCTATAGTGTCTTAGACTAACCTGTCTGGAAGGAAGTAGACGAGCAGTCCATCCTTCAATCTCCTTAACACCAACATCAAAACGAGGACTGATAACTCCACACTTGTTCAACCTTCCATTAAGCTCAACAACAATCTTACCAGACCTGTGGTCATCAACATACTCAAACTCGCCAATGTAACCTACAAAATTCCAAAACACAAAGCATCATCATTACACTTGGAAACAACAGTACACATGAAAGCAAAAGTAACACAGAGTTATAACTACTAGCTCTGCAAAAATCACACATACCGTGCTTTTGCATGACGATAAGGAACTTGATGATCACTTTAGAAGAAGGCCTGATCATGACCTGCCTCTTTCCCCTCTTCTCAGCATTGTACATACTCTTGAGAGCATCATTGAGCACACTGATTCTCACCATTCTTTCAAAATTTCAAAAAACTGCAAAAACCATAAACCAACGAATCTTAGAGCTTATTGATATTTTCATAACACTAAACTCTGAAAATGACACAAAACGAAAGCTTCAAACGTAGATTCTCCAGAGAAACAATTAACTAAACGATATTTTCAAAAGAAACAATAGAGCAGTTCATAGAAGTTGAGGAGAGATGAAGATTCCGGCGATTACTAATTAACCTGAAACCTAAGTAGCAGCCGCCTCCGACGTCGTCTCTAGCTTTGCCTTGAAGAACAGATTAAAACAGAGAAGACGGAACAAAAATTAGGGTTTTCGCTTATATCACTTTCACGGGTTCCATTAGGCCCATTATAGATACATAGTTAGGGCCCATTTACGCCTGTTATAAGTGTAGAGTCCAATTAAGCCGATTTTTCTCGATAAACTCGTAATTAATTTTGATTCTGCGTATTCTAAACCGCTCTTTTGTTCTAATCAGTAATAGAGTCCACGTCATCGATCCTCTGTGACACCAGAACTAACCAATCAGTATCTAATACATACTCTCGTACATACATCAGCAATGGAATCGATTGAACGACACACAAAGCGATGTCAAAATTGTGTCTTTTTTTTTGTCAATGATCTAAATTCTTACTATTGATTTCTAAAATTTCGCAGCTTATGAATGCCAGTAGATAATTTTGACATTGACATGGTGATTCTCGTTAAATTTCTGATTAGTCACAAACCATAAGATACAATGGCAGTTATGAAATGATTTAAAAGAAAAAGAACATGTGGGATTTACTCTTCATCTTCCTCTTCATCTTCCACTTCCTCTTCATCAAATTTATTAAAAAGANCTGCAAAAACCATAAACCAACGAATCTTAGAGCTTATTGATATTTTCATAACACTAAACTCTGAAAATGACACAAAACGAAAGCTTCAAACGTAGATTCTCCAGAGAAACAATTAACTAAACGATATTTTCAAAAGAAACAATAGAGCAGTTCATAGAAGTTGAGGAGAGATGAAGATTCCGGCGATTACTAATTAACCTGAAACCTAAGTAGCAGCCGCCTCCGACGTCGTCTCTAGCTTTGCCTTGAAGAACAGATTAAAACAGAGAAGACGGAACAAAAATTAGGGTTTTCGCTTATATCACTTTCACGGGTTCCATTAGGCCCATTATAGATACATAGTTAGGGCCCATTTACGCCTGTTATAAGTGTAGAGTCCAATTAAGCCGATTTTTCTCGATAAACTCGTAATTAATTTTGATTCTGCGTATTCTAAACCGCTCTTTTGTTCTAATCAGTAATAGAGTCCACGTCATCGATCCTCTGTGACACCAGAACTAACCAATCAGTATCTAATACATACTCTCGTACATACATCAGCAATGGAATCGATTGAACGACACACAAAGCGATGTCAAAATTGTGTCTTTTTTTTTGTCAATGATCTAAATTCTTACTATTGATTTCTAAAATTTCGCAGCTTATGAATGCCAGTAGATAATTTTGACATTGACATGGTGATTCTCGTTAAATTTCTGATTAGTCACAAACCATAAGATACAATGGCAGTTATGAAATGATTTAAAAGAAAAAGAACATGTGGGATTTACTCTTCATCTTCCTCTTCATCTTCCACTTCCTCTTCATCAAATTTATTAAAAAGATTTAGAAGCGTGAAAAGGTTTTCTATGTGTTCATTGAGAATTTAGGATTACATATATATATATATATAGAACCTAGTTAACAAAAAACATAAATCTAGGAGTATCTACAAGTCGTTACAACAAATACGGAGTCTGTTAGAGTATATTCTCCAATACCTCCCCTCAAGCTGGTGCATACAAATTGTGTATGCCTAGCTTGGATCGAAACTTCAGAAAACCATCTCTTCCAATGGGTTTCCTAAATATATCAGCAAGTTGAGTGTAGGTTCCAACATGTAGTAGGTCTATATTTCTTGTGGTGACCTCATTGCAGACGAAGTGACAATCATTTTCTATGTGCTTCGTCCTCTCATGAAAGACCGGATTGGTAGCGATATGGATGACACTCTTACTGTCACAATGCACAAGCATTGGTTGAACATGCATCACCCCCAAAGTACCTAACATACGTTTCAACCATATTAGTTCTTGAACCAAATCAGCCATGGCCCTGTATTCCGATTCTGCCGATGATCAACGGACTGTCTTTTGTTTCTTAGCCTTCCAAGAGACAGGTGAGTCACCCAACTGAACAAAGTATCCCATGACTGACCTCCTTGACTGTTTACATCGCGAACAATCCGCATCACACCAGCCAGTGAGTTGAAATTTCGTATCTGATCGTAACAATATACCCTGATCTGGATCAAACTTCAGATATTTGACAACGCGTATAGCGGCTTCCCAATGATCCTGTCGTGGTTCCTTCATAAATTGTGTCAACACATGAACCGAGTATGCCATATCAGGACGTGTAACTCCCAAGTATATTAGCCTTCCTAACAACCTGCGATATGGTCTTGGATCAGACAATAGCGGTGATGATGACACAGCCAATGTGTGATGATCTTCCAATGGGAATTCCACTGGTTTTACTCCCAACAAACCAGTCTCAGCAATAATATCTAGTGCATATTTTCTTTGGCACAAATATATTCTTGATTCATTTCTAGCAACCTCTATACCTAAGAAGTATTTCAATGCTCCTAGATCTTTCATCTTAAAACAAGAAGACAAATACTCTTTGAATGCAGATGTAGCCTTAGGACAACTTCCCGCAATTATCAGATCATCGACATAGATTAGTATATGGATATGAGTGGTACCTTTCTCATACATGAACAATGAATAATCCCCCAAAGCTTGATCAAAACCATAGGATAATAAGGCCAATGTCAGCTTAGGAAACCAACACCTTGGAGCTTGTTTTAGCCCATACAATGATTTCTTCAACTTACACACCTTGTTCCTATCTCCCAACTGATACCCTGGAGGTAGTCGCATATACACTTCCTCCTCTAAGTCACCATGAAGGAAGACATTATGCACATCCATTTGATGCACTATCCAACCATACTTCGAGGCTGTATCAAGAAACAAACGGACTGTTCCCATTTTTGCAACAGGAGAAAATGTTTCACCAAAATCTTCTCCTTCGATTTGCTTATTCCCCATTTCAACTAGTCGAGCTTTAGATCTTTCGATGGATCCATCTGATTGAAATTTCACTTTGAAAACCCATTGACTGTCTATGGCGTGTTTACCACTTGGCAAATCAACGATCTCAAACGTTTCATTCTCGTCCAAAGCCCTATACTCAGACCCAACAACATCTCTCCAACGCTTATCCACCATTGCCTGTTTGAATGATTTTGGCTCGATTGTTGAAACAACAGCCGCAACATAAGCGATATGCTCCGCTGAAAACCGATGCACATCATCATTATTATGAATCGGGTATACACTATTACATACTTAATTTTACCGAAGTCGTTTTCTGTCGTTGACCTTTGCCTAATCTCGGTTCTGCAATCTCTGGATCGGAGGTTATCGTCGTGACCGATGTAGAAGAAGTTGTAGGTCTTGTTGTGGGTTCAACTTGCTGTAATTGTGGACTGGGCCTGGTATCAACATTAACTGTCTGGGCCGAGGAAGTAGAGTCCATGGCCATTGTGACCTGTTGGATCGGAAGCACTGGTGGGCTCAACAAAGAATCATCGTCAGATATGATTCCTTCTGAAATTGGAGCCCATAAAACTTGTCCCTCTTCATCATCATCGAGCAAAGGTAAAGTAGTTTCTGGTGAATACGGAAACTTTGACTCGCTGAATACAACATCTCTTGAGACAAAGAACTCCATGTTCTCTAGATCATAGACTCGCCAACCTTTCTTGCCATGCGGATATCCAACAAAAACACATCTCCTGCTGCGAGAAGCAAATTTATCTCCTCCACGATTTTGAATATGAGTATAGCAGAGACTGCCAAAGACCCGAAGATGATCATACGACGGCGGACGATCAAACAGACGCTCAAACGGTGTGATGTTACCTGTAATTGAGCTTGGTGTATCTCCCGGAAATAGCACACATTCACCCCAAAACCGGATTGGAAGATTTGCTTGAAATCTCAATGCTCTTGCCACATTTAAAATATGTCTATACTTCCTCTCAACTCTACCATTTTGCTGTGGTGTCCCTACACAAGATGTTTCATGGACTATTCCATTCTGCTGGAAGAAGGAAGTAAGAGACATAAACTCTGTTCCATTGTCACTTCTTACTGTCTTCACTTGTTTATTGAATTGCCTCTCAGTTAGAACAAAGAAAATTTTCATATGTTCTCTTGTTTCTCCTTTATTTGTTAGCAAATATAACCAAACTCCCCTTGAGTAATCATCTACAATTGTGAGGAAGTATCTAGCTCCAGAGTGAGATGGAACTCTATACGGTCCCCATAAATCAATGTGAATCAACTCAAAAATAGTAGAAGTTTTATTCATACTGAGAGGAAAACTCTCTCTTGTTTGCTTTGCGCGGAAACACACATCACAATCTTTATTCAACTTAGCTACTGAAACAGAACTTGAAATACAAGGAAGCACTCCTAGAACTTTTGCAGATGGAAGTCCCATTCTCTTATGCCACAGCTCGAAAATCTCAATGTCTTGTGTTGTGACTGCAGCAGCTATCTCCATTCTGCGAAAGTGGAATGTGCCTCCTACCCTCTTACCAGCTCCAATCACCATCCTCGTAGAGCGGTCCTGAACAACCAGAAATGTGTTAGCCATCTGTACTACACATCTATTCTCATCCATGAGTTGTCCCATAAATATCAAATCTGCATTCAACTCCTCAACATAATACACTGATTGTAATACTAAACCAGAGCCAAGTTGTATTGTACCCTCCTTAAGAGAAACTCGTTCTCTTCCATCTGCCATTATGATCAAAACCGGTGACATTTCTCTTACATTTGACAACGCATCATATCTACTTGTCAAATGATGTTAAGCCCCAGAATCCATAATCCAAGAATGAGAAGATGACTTACCATAGGATTTGTTAGTTGCGGTTTCCTTCTTAGCGTTGAGGATGTTCTTAATGGCTCCCCAATTCTGGTCTGTGAGACCACTTACTCCATCACGATCCTTATCAGTGATGACATGGTTCACCTGTTCCTTTTCAGCTGGTTCAAGATTTGGAACATTAACATGATTCGCATATGCAATTTGTTGACCCCTACCCCGTCCTCCACCAGATGATGTTCCACTGCGACCTCTACCTTGAAGTGATCGACTCTTTGGTCTGTCACCCCACCATTCAGGATAACCAATGACAGCATAGCGACGATCTACAATATGACCATGACGATTGCAGAGTTTGCACATCATTCCGTCTTTATCTTCAAGTTTGAAACGTGGTTTCGTATTAACTGCAAAAGAAACCACCTCGGCTCTCTCTTCACCACTCACTCGTAAGTCTTCCTCCTGCCTTACGATGTTGTACACCTCTTCTAGAGGTTGCACCGGTACCCGTGCCACAAGACTCGACCGTACTACTCTAAACTGGTCATCTATACCACATAAGAACTGATGCACCTTGTCCTCCTCCCGATCGGTCTCTTGAGCAGTTGCAAGATCACATGTACACAAGCCACACTCACATCATCTTATCGGGCGATAGGTTGCAAGGCTATCCCAGATCCGGTTAAGCTTTCCATAATAAGCTTCAATGGCAAGTCCCTTCTGTTTGCAGCAGGCCAACTCTGCCTTGATTTGCTGAATGCGAGATCCGTTAATCACAGCAAAACGTTTCTTCAGATAGTCCCAGAGATCTTTGGCCACCTCTCTGTGTGAGATTGTAGACCGCAACACCGGATCTATTGTCATACGGATCCAAGATACCAACGGAGCTTGGATTGTCCACCAGTTCTCCCAATCAGCCGATCCTTCTTGCGGTTTTTCAATGGTACCATCAAGAAAGCCAAACTTTTTGCGTGACGTTAACGCCGTCTTCATGTCGCAGGCCCACTCATCATAGTTCGTCCCCTTGAGAAGTGGATGCGAAATCACCGCACCGGGGTTGTCCGCCAAAGTCATGTCGTAAGGAGAGATAGTTCTTCTCACCTCAACAGTCGTCGTCGTTGTTGCCGGCTTACCAGCAGTCGTGGTCGGGTTCGGGTTCGTTGACATTTCGTTGTCAAAAATAAACTTTAGAGTTTGTAGATTTCAGGCTCTGATACTGTAAAGAAATTCAGAAGCGTGAAAAGGTTTTCTATGTGTTCATTGAGAGTTTAGGATTACATATATATAGAACCTAGTTAACAAGAAACATAAATCTATGAGCATGTACAAGTCGTTACTACAAATACGGAGTCTGTTAGAGTATATTCTCCAGTAGTTATCTTCATCTAAGTTTGATGTGCACATGCAGAAACTTTGAAAACCACGGCCAGTTTTAAGGCATAGTGAGCACGACCAAACAAGATCATCGTCAAGGTCCTCCTCAAGGTCCCCTGAACCCACGCTATCTGTGGAAAAAACGACATGGTTTGAGAAACAACAACAGCTTAATTAATTTGCTGGACTATGAGAGAAGGAAAACAAATACGTGCCAATAAAAAATTTTCTCAGACGGGGTAGTCTAGAGGATTGGAGGTGGTAGTTTTTGGCTCATCATCAAATGGTAATTCACGAATAACTTTGACTCGCATCCTCTCTAAGATGCCAAGATATGGAATGAAGTTCCTCTCTCCGGATATGAGCATTAAATTTTCCAAAGGTGGAATACCATCTATCCAACAGGAAATTTGAACTTGAAGGCCAAACTTTGCTTTGTTTCACAAACAAAAATAAAGGACTGAGACTCCATGCAAAAGGAAAATACATGCAGCCAATTGAATGTTTAAAACCAATCCAGTAATGTAGAAACTTACTGGTTTCGAGGTTAGTAAGAGAGACCCTGGAGGAATAGAGCTCTTTCAGGACGTCGGTAGAGAAGTTTTTCAGTATGCCAAGGCCAGTGATGGAGACACGACCAGTGTAGCCTAGTTTCTTCAGCCCCCGTTTAATACACGGGCCTACCCGACTAGCAGGGTAGCCACTGGGAACCGGACAGGTGCTCATGTCCCAAAAGACCCGTGTTGGATCTTCCTTCTTCGCCAACATCTTTCTCAACCCTACAGATTCAACAATTGGGCAAACATCAGATCATCATAGAACGTAATTCTACTCCATTCAAACATCAGATAATCATTCAGAGGACGTTTAAATCACGAACATATTATACAGAGAAACAATGATGTTGCTGTAATCGATTAGTCTCTCGGCTCTCGCTTTGCCTTGAAGAACAGGTTAAACAGAGAAGACGAACAAAAAAAGTAGGGTTTTCGATTTTTACCGCTTTCACGGGTTTCATTAGGCCCATTATAGGTACATAGTTAGGCCCATTTAAGCCCGTTATAAGTGTAGAGTCCTATTAAGCCGATTTTTCTCGTTAAACTCGTAATTAATATTGATTATGCGGATTCTAAACCGTTCATTTGTTCCAATCTAACGGTACGTAATAGAGTCCACGTCATCAATCCTCGTGAAACCAGAACTAACCAATCAGTATCTAATACATACTCGTATATATACATCAGCTATGGAATCGATTGAACAACAACACACACGACACAAAAGCTTTTATCTTTCTAAATTCTGAAACTTTTCTTTTTCTCTGATACTTTGTTTGAAGAATGGCTCCAAAGGCAGAGAAGAAGCCCGCAGAGAAGAAGCCAGTAGAGGAGAAATCAAAAGCCGAGAAAGCTCCGGCGGAGAAGAAACCAAAAGCCGGGAAGAAACTCCCGAAAGAAGCTGGAGCTGGAGGTGACAAGAAGAAGAAGATGAAGAAGAAGAGCGTCGAGACGTACAAGATCTATATCTTCAAGGTTTTGAAACAAGTTCATCCCGATATTGGTATTTCGAGCAAAGCTATGGGGATTATGAACAGTTTCATCAACGATATATTCGAGAAGCTCGCTTCGGAGTCGTCTAAGCTCGCTAGGTACAACAAGAAACCTACGATTACTTCTCGGGAGATTCAGACTGCTGTTAGACTTGTTCTTCCTGGTGAGCTCGCTAAGCATGCTGTTTCTGAAGGAACTAAGGCTGTGACTAAATTTACTAGTTCTTGAAATTGTGTGGATCTTGTTGGAATCGTTGATTTGGTCTTTTAAGGTGTGTTTGTAAAATTAGGGTTTTGACTATTAAAAGTTGTGTAATTCGATTTCCGTTTTGTGATCTTTTGGGTTTTCTTATTGTGATGTAGATGTAATATCAAACTAAGATCCAATCACTCTCTATAATCAAATACTAAATCTTTCTTCTGAAATTATCTCTTTGCTCTGTCTCCTCTCTGCAAATGTATCGAATTAGCTTCTGGATTCACCGAGAACGTCGTCGTTTCGAACGGAATCTGTGTTTCTTACTAAAACGCCACCGTGTTGCTCGAACGTCTCTAACCTAGAAAAAGTATTGCAATTTCTTTACTTGACTTCTTCTCGAAACAGTTTGAGTAGGATGGCTAAGAGAATCTCAGCTCAACTCTTTGTAAGCAGTAAGATAATTGTTTACTCACCATCTCTAATTTTAGATTCTTCCTTCGTTTTACTTTGCTCTGGTTTAATCAGATTTATATATTGTGCAGGGTTATCAGCTTACACTACAGATCAATCTCTGAGGCAATTGTTTTCTCCGTTTGGTCAAATCAAAGAAGGTATGTTATATGATAAGCACGAGATCGAATATGTTTAAGAAGGCTCAGTTAGGTTTCTTGTTTTTGTTCCTCAAACAAAATTTGTGTTGTGGGTTTTGGTTAGCTCGGCTTATTAGAGACCCAGAAACGCAGAGACCAAAAGGGTTCGGCTTTATCACCTACGAGTCTGAAGATGATGCTCGAAAGGCAATGAAAAGCTTAGATGGGAAGGTAAGAAGAAAACCCAATTGACTTTTTTCATTTCTACGATAACATTTTTGCCATTTCTTTGTCCTTTGGATATGGATTTCAGTTTGATGTTTTTGTGGCTGTGTTGTTTGATGTACTACTACTGACTTTGTTCTGTATTACATATTCTAAAATTGCTTTCTTGGTATATTATTGTCCTAAGCATCACTAGTCAGGACCCTTGGCGTGAGATAGATTCATAGGATTCTCGTAGGAGTACCATTGTTTTACAATTTCTGTGTAGAAATGTCGATTAGGGTCTGAAGCTATATAAATGTTGGTCCTTTCATTGTGAATTTGTGACGATAATGTTGTTGAGCTCCTCTATATCCATTGGCATTGTATTAGAACTACTGTAGAAATGCTGATTAGGGTCTGAAGCCTTATATCGATTTTGGTCCTTTCATTGTGATGATAACGTTGCTGAGCTTCTTAACAAATGTACTGAAGTTAGAATCTACTGTAGAAATGCCGTTCAGGGTCTGAAGCTATATCAATGTTGGTCCTTTCATTGTGATGATAACGTTGTTGAGCTTCTTGACAAATGTGCTGAAGTTATAATTGGTTCTTTTGTTTGTTTCAGATTGTTGATGGTAGACTAATATTTGTTGAAGTTGCCAAAACGCAGAGGAAGTGACAACGGATATTAACAGTAAGAAAGCCGATGATGACCGCCGGTAATTTAGGCATAGAGAGACTCACTGTTCTCATGTAAACTTGTTTACAAAATTAAATCTGAGATCATCATTTCCATGTTCACTACACTGAACAGATGCTATTTGTGAGATATGGTTTGTATTTGTTTGTAGAAGAATCCTTGAAACAGTTTACGTTCGCTTTTGAGGTGACTTGGGCGTGATTTAGTTAATGGGCTTAAATATAACAAGCGGTGAAGCTAGGGTCACATGCCGGTAGCACAAACGCAAACTCCAAAATTTCCACGTGTCTGTATTTTGATTAGCTCCTCTCAGCTTCTTCCCATCACCGCGCTATAATGATGAAACCTGAGCGTCAATGTGGAGCCAACCTAGAGAGGTGCCGAAGAGGTACCTTACATTTAATTTCGATTTGCAAAATATGTAAAAATATTCCATGGCAAAATACGATATATATAGAGAAATGTTATATTGTTTTCAATGAATAATACACATTTTGGCTTGTGGAAGAATTTTTTTAGTGGAATCTGAGTTGATTTTATTTGTTCAAATGAAAAAATTCGCAATTTTATTTTACATAATGCACACATATATACCAAATGTGTATATGTGTTACAAATTTTTTGGCTCCAAAGTCTTATCAGCATTCATAAATGTGACCACTAGTAATTGAGTTTTAAAGCTTGTAAATTAAAGTACACTAATAAAACATTAATGTAGGTTGGAACTTTTGTAAATCTAATCAGCGAGATGGCAACCAACTAGTTTATTTAAATTTTGAAACTGATACATGACGTACCAATTTGGTTTGTCATTCAAGTAACTAGGCCAGGGAGTACAATTATTTTAAAACAATTTGTTTAGACTGATAGATATATGTTAATACATTGTGAAGTGTGGCCATCTCTTCTTAAAAGTATATAGGACTAATTTGTATTTTGTAGTCATCTTTTTATTTGTGATAGACTCTCTAATGTCTTGAGAGATTTTCAAATTTTTTAAAATTTTAACAATTTAATTCTAAATCTGTTTTTCAACCAGCTCAATATATTTTTTTTTCTTTCCAAAAATCGAATCACTCTGAGACTCTGAGTTAGCCAAAATCCATCAAAAATTTGAAATCAAGTTCTATATAATTAATGAATTATTTATCAAATAAATCATCAAAGATATAAAAAAATTCGAAATTTTAATCCGAGGTATCACTTATATCATTTTTTTAAAAAAATAAATAAAATTATTAACTAAAAACTCAAATGATATTATTGAAATAGCTACCAAAAAGACTGAGTTCAAAAGATAAATATATAATTACAATATTGCATTAGATAAAAAATAATAAATTCAACAATATTAATGAAATACATACCAAATAGTATGGTTGGACTTCCGAATAAATTGAGGAAGAAAAGACGAGAAAAAAAAAAAAAAATTGACAAGAAAAGAAAAAAAAGTGACTGTATTCTCTCTGTCGAATCAGGCCGCCTGAAGATATAAATAACTTCTTCTCCTTCTCGTTAATTTGCTCTGATACCAGTGTGTTTTCCCAGCCATGGTGAGCTCAATTTCAACTTATTCATTATTATTATACTTTCAATTCCTCGATCTGTAGTGCGTGCGCCTCTTGAGTTGGGTTTAGGTCTCGTATACAAAACCAATCTGGTTACGACGATTCTAGCTCATTTTTGCTGTTTCGTTAAGATCTGTATATAGACTTTTAGTTTTTGATTTAGATCTCTGAGATTTGTGATCGTTTTGTGGATTGATCTAAAGATCATAACTGCGTGAGAGATAGCTTCTCTGTTGAAGTTTACTGTGTTTTTTTTTTTTCGATTTCCGATAGCTAGAATTTGAAATCAGTTTGATTTTAATGCTTATTGTTGTTGAAACTTGTTCATATCTATCAATTTTGGTGTTATGACGTTGTTTGATCCATTCTCCTTGATCAGTGCTGATCTTTTTATCACTTCGTCTTGAGCTGTTGGATGTTGTTTCTACTATGGATTCATCAGTTTTACATTTTAATCATAGAGTCAGTCTGTATCATGTTATACAATAGAGGTTTGTGAGTAAAGCTATGATGATCTTAAATGCTAGTTCTTGGGAATGAGTGATCTTATGGATATTTTGGATTGTGTTTTGTAAGAACTGTTGAGTATGTAGTGTGAAAAAAAATGTTCATATTAAGTGTTCTCTTTTGGTTTAATACAGGCGAATGCGGCATCTGGAATGGCTGTGCATGACGATTGCAAGCTGAGATTTATGGAACTGAAGGCGAAAAGGACACACCGGTTCATTGTTTACAAGATTGAGGAGAAGCAGAAGCAAGTGGTTGTTGAGAAAGTCGGTGAGCCTATCCAAACCTATGATGACTTTGCAGCCAGCCTCCCAGCTGATGAATGTCGTTACGCCATTTACGATTTCGACTTTGTCACTGCTGAGAACTGTCAGAAGAGCAAGATCTTCTTCATCGCCTGGTACTACTACTGTGTCTTCTTTTCTCGTTATCTTCCAAAGGTAGGATTTATCTTAGTGTATGTAAATGCATAATTATGTTGGTTTTTTTGCCAAAGGTGCCCTGACATAGCTAAGGTCAGAAGCAAGATGATCTACGCGAGCTCCAAAGACAGGTTCAAGAGGGAACTAGATGGAATTCAAATAGAGCTTCAGGCAGCTGATCCAACCGAGATGGATCTCGATGTTTTCAGAAGCCGTGCCAACTAAAAAAAGTAAACCCCAAAGTTTATTATTATCCCCTTGAAAGATCTATATTCTCTTATTCTGTTGTTTCCGAGTGATGTTACCCCCTCTTTTATATTATACATTTTTAACTGTGAAGAAGGTATGAACCTAAACAACTTCCATTTATATTGGTGATGTTTTGGTCTTTGAATTCGATGTTGTCTTTGGTTCGAAATGGTGTGTGTGTGTAAGGACCCAAAATCTTCTATCGAAGATGAAACCTTTCTGGTTATCATTTATAAAAGAAAATGTGAAACAACTGTCTAGGGCCGGATTGACCTACTGATATCTTTGTTTTGGTCCACAGGTACACAACTCATATGATTACACACACACTATAGAGAATTGAAAACGAACTTATCCACGAATTTATGAATCGATGACATTTTCAATATATGTAGGATCATCATTTGTAATTTGTGTCATAATCTGAGATCAATAATTTACATTACTACTCTCTCTGTATTATAAAGGATGATGTTCTGTATTATAATAGATTTTTTTATATATTTAATTTTGATGAAAATCCTATTAAATTATCTATTATGATAGAGAGGGAATATATTTTTAATTTGTAATTATATCATAATCTGAGATCAATAATTTACATTACTATATTTTTCTTATCCATATAATAATAACCATGTGTAAAAAAAAAACACATAAGCAAATGGACCATATGTTATGTTTTTCTATATAAATAAAAAATCTTAGGATAGCTTACAAATAACGCTGCTACAAAAAAAAATAAGAGAGAAGAAACAGTGAAGAAAACAAAAAGACATATCCATAGATCTTTGCCGACCGGAGAAAAAAAATATCTTCTTCTTCCGTCTTCTTCACTTCACCAGGAGGAACTTTTCTTTGAAATCGGTTTGATTCAAGCCATGGTGAGCTCAGTTTCCTCTCGTCTTCTCTTTCAAGTTCTTCGCTTTGAAGCTTGCTTTGCTTGTCGATTCGAGTTTCAAATCCCGTTTTGGTTTCGTCTATATTTTTGATTACAGTCCTCGCTCGTTAGATCTAGAGAATACAAAAAAAATTATTTGTTGGTTCGATCTTTGGTGTTTTTGTATGTTTCTATGGTGTGTGATCGGATTTATATAGATATACCTAGGAGGACTAGAGAATCAAATGAAGAACTCGTAATTTTTGATGTGATTCTTCTTCGCTAGTTGATCTGAAATCAAGGAGGAACTTGTTGTTGTTTGATCAGTGTTTAGTCAATTGTTCCATCTTTTGTGGTGCTTTCTTAGTCTCCTGAATTTGGAAACTACTTAGCAGATGATGAAGTATCCTAAAACTGTTGAGTTAGTTCTCTAAAATTGTGTGATCTCTTTGGTTTATAATTGTGTTCTTGAAGAGATTTGTTTTGTTTGTTGTTCTGTGTATTTGAAATGATTAACAGGCGAACGCGGCGTCAGGAATGGCTGTGCATGATGATTGCAAGCTAAAATTTATGGAACTGAAGGCGAAACGAACGTTCCGTACCATAGTCTACAAGATTGAGGACAGGCAAGTGGTTGTAGAGAAGCTCGGTGAGCCTGAACAGTCATATGATGACTTTGCAGCGAGTCTTCCAGAAGATGAATGCCGTTACTGCATTTACGATTTCGACTTTGTCACTGCTGAGAACTGCCAGAAGAGCAAGATCTTCTTCATCGCTTGGTAATAATAAAAGTTATTCGCTAAAACTCAATTCATGTTCCTTTGATTTGTTTGTGTTGTTGATCATCATCCAATGTGTTTTGTGTGCAAAAAGGTCTCCGGACACTGCTAAAGTGAGAGACAAGATGATTTACGCGAGCTCTAAGGATAGGTTCAAGAGAGAACTTGATGGGATTCAAGTGGAGCTTCAAGCTACTGATCCAACCGAAATGGGTCTTGATGTTTTCAAAAGCCGCACCAACTAAGAAGTAAAAAAGGACCGTACATGGGGTTCTTGAATAAGTTTGTTTCTGGAGTGAGATATGTGTCCTCTGACTGTTTATGAAAAAAATCTTTTTAACTTCATTCTATTTGGTATTGTTGTCTGTCTTTGATGTGTTTAATCTATGAGAACCATGAAGATGTGTTGCCCTTGTGATGGTTTTCAATTAGTTTACATTTGTACAATACCTCTGGAATCAGATATTGGCTTCAAGCGATCATCCCTCTGATTTATCTTATATATCCGTATATGTTTTTGACTCCCTATATCAACAATCTCCTTTAATTAGAAGATGGCTATGTTCTTTGGTTTCTTGGTGTTGTTGGGTCTTGCGAATTACGACGTAAACAGAGTCAAAGCACGTCAAGCTTAGATGTGAAGAAGAAGCAGGCTAGGCTTCAGTTACAAATGGGGATGGAGAAATTGGATTAATGGTGGTGAAGTAATTAGGGAACGTTTCAGTTTCAGGTTTGCTATTATTAACAAAGTCCATTGTACAAATCAAATTGGCTCTAATCCTATATTTTCTTTCATAACCTACATCAAACATATATCTAAGAAGAGGTTAGCTTGGACCAGAGAGCGTTCATCAATCATCACAATGTAATTAACGAAGATAGAGCCATCTTGGGGGAAAATATATATATATATATATATATATATATCACTAAAGTTTGTTTTTATTGAGTTTAAGATTGGTTTCAGTTTCGAGTTTTAGTCCAATATATTCTTATTTAGCTTTCCAAAACAATTCCAAACAGTTGAGTGGAAGATATCCGCAGGTAATTTTTCCTCAAGTGAATCTGTGTGTGCCTTTTCAAAAAAAAAAATGTCTATCTCTCTCATCCAACGTCCTTTTGCAACCAACTTTTTTTATTAGCATCAACAGTTTCGAACAGTGGCATCTTATCTGATACTTTTTCAAACGGTAGTTTGTACCATATTTTCCCAATGTTCTTGATTCGTTTTTCAACCAAAGATATGAGTACATCTTCGAAGATTGTGACAGAATCCACCTCTACTACTTCAACTTTTCCATCAACGTAGTTTAATACTCCACCGTCTGCCTTGAAAATGTTAGAATGATGACAATTCACCTTAACTTTAATCTGCTCACTACAAAAATGAAAAGAAAAAGATATAAGCCAAACAAGCCAGAGAATATATGATTCCATATGTGTAATAGGATATTTGGATCAGACGTGACATTGGGACTGAGATAGATTCACTGACTTGAAATATCCATATCATTCACATATGAACTGATCTCAATGTGATTCTAATTCTTTGTGGTTATGGAATGGATCAAGATTCCAGAACCGTTTGGTTCATATCGTGAATCCTTTTGACTTGGTCGGAATCCTCTGTTGAATGCTCGTAGGTCCAAATCGTGTAGCCGTGAGGTCACCTGATTTGTAAGATGAATACCTCCTTCATTCGAACTCTTATTGGACTGATTCCATCTCGAGATATGCTCTAGATGAGCTAAGAATGTATCCCAAATAGTAGTTTGTTTGGAAGAGTTGATATTTGACTTTGTTCATGTTGAGCAAGACTCAAGCGACGTCTTGGATGGTCTTATGATCATATCATATCCTTCCTCTTGAAAAAGTTTCGTCCTGGAAACTGTAAGGCCATGGGTTGGAGAGTGTTGAAGTGATTCTGGTGGCGTCTCTTTGAAAGAATATATGATTCCATATTGTATACCATGAGGGAGAAGTGCACCACTTTGAGTGAAACCTTTCATTATTCTCTTAAAATCCCAAACTTGCTCTATCTTGCTCGACCGGAAGTGTATTGTTGGCTTTCCTCGACTTGGTTCCATAATTTCTGCTAGTAAACTCTTTACTCTGTTTTCTGTTAAGATGTCGAGGCCAGTGATGGAGACACGACCAGTATAGCCTAATTTCTTCAACGCCCATTTAATACACGGGCCTACCCGACCAGCAGGGTAGCCACGGGGAACCGGACATGTGCTCATTTCCCAAAAGACCCGTGTTGGAGCTTCCTTGCTCGCCATCATCAGTTCAAAACGTTTAACCTAAAGATGAGATTCTAGTATTTGTGTGTGTGTGTTTTTTTTGTGTTGTTTAACCGGTTTAGTTGACTTTTTATTGATTATATAGAGAGAATTTAGTTTTTTTTGTAAAGCAAAAAAGTAAAACTAACAAAAGAAAAAAAGAAAAACAGTTGTGAATTTTTTTCTTTCTGAAATTTTCTTTTGTTAATTATTTTATTTTAAAATTTTAACCACTAACTATATATATATATATATATTGGAAAATTAACTTTTTAGCTTTTTGAGATGATATTATTATTAATGATATTATAACAGATTAAAAAAATTAAATTAAAATATTGTTGGTTTTCCAAAAAATTGCATTTCTTTATATTTGGATTTTAATTGTGCTTTCGCTTATGTGAAAGTGTAGACAGAGTAACAGAAATAACGAATTGAATGCTGAATCAACAAATGAAAAATGGCTCTAAACCACTCTATGTGTTCCAAAATCTTCACTTTGCTTTCATCTCCATCAAACATAACGTCAGTTTTAGCTTGGATTAGAGAAAGTTCACGTAAATGAATAACGTCAATTTTTCAAACCACCGTAGCTAGCTAAGCTATAAAAAGGAGCCAATTGGTGGTTTCATTCAACTACTAGGCTTAAAAAAAGAGCCAATTGGTTTCAAACAACTCATATATCACATTTATACACCTTAGATAATCAGTGAAAATCTCTAAAAATCTTTAATGATAGAATCAAATCACTTATGAGAGTTTAATATCGCATAGATAAAACTTCAAAGTTATCACTACAACAAATTTGTCCATTCTTAGCGTTCGATAAATGCTATTATATGTGATACACATCGTTTTTGTAAACGCTGTCTCTTCCCAAGCTATAATAGACCCCTCCATACAATAGCGTTTTTTACTCCTGCTATTATATCGTTATATATAATAGCGTAATGTCGGCGTTATAAATGTTTTAAATATAGCGTCTGTAAATGTTCTTAAAAATTATTCAATAACATTATTGCACTGCTATTATAATTTATATTGTTGCAATATTTTATTGCTGTTATATTTAATATAATGTCTTAATATTTGTGCTATGATTTAGTATTTTTTTGATAAAATTAAAATCCATTGTGCTATATTACCTGTTCATATTAGAGCTATTATATGGTTACATTTTAAAAGTGGAACCTGTTTTATATGAAAATATATATAATATAAAACATCCAACAGATACACTTTAATCCAAAAATTACATAAGTCTCAACGTACATAAGTTTCAATATCATAAGTTCCCATAAGATAAACTTCATAAGTCTCAATACCATAAGTTCCCATAAGCTAACAACACAAGTATAAATAGCATAAGTTCTCATAATCTAGACAAAGGTACTTCAGTTTCAAACCATTACCACTTTGTCCTCTGGCCATGCGAGTGTTGTACCAATTGCATCTTCCATACACTCGATAGCAGAAGTACGCCTCCAAACAGCGGCATCATTAACCTTCACCACAGCTACCCAAACGCGTACTGCATTAAGTCCAAATGGAGCACAATGGACAACTTGGTCTGGATTGTTTGAAGACCAACGTCCTTCAACAACGACCCGATTCTTCCCGGTAATATCCAACAATTTGCACTTCTGATTTTCCTTGCTAACTGACTCTTTCTTTTTACGCTGACAATATAACAACATATTATAAGCAACAACAACAATACTAAACATCAATAACATAAATAACACTTAAAGGAGTGAAGTACATTACCGGCGATCTTCGAACAGGTGAGTCTATAACATTTTTAGCTTTCTTGACAGGGGCTGTAGGAGTTGCTTCAGATATCTGATTATGAGATGAGACTGTTTGAATTATAGGAGTTGGAATCTGAGACTGAGACAGTGGAGATTCATCTGTGGTTGTTTCAAACAAAACTCTCCTTGCAGGCCATGCTACGAAAATCTTCAAACATTCCTCAATGATACTAATTTCTGTTGTAGGTCTCCATAGAAATGTCTCAGGTTTCAAGACCACATGCACAAATACCTTTACTGCATTAGGTTAGATTGGAATTCCATTAACCAATGTATCTGGTTCTTTTGACTGCCAACGCCCTTCAGCAACAGCCACTTCTGCATATTGCTCTTCCATCTTGAAGCCTTACATTTGGGACAGTTGTCCAGCTTCTTGTAATTCTTTCTGAATAGGCAACAATCATTTATGCAGGCATGAATCTTTTGATAACCCATATCAAAAGACTTCAGAAATTTTTCACATCATTTAGTGATGTGTGACGTACATTACCATTCAATAACATTTCTGAAAACGTCTCAAGGAGATCATTGAAGCTTTTGTTGGACCAGCCATTCTGTGTCTTCATCCTAAACAATGTCACAATGGCTGATAGCTTGCTATGGGAAGAACAGCTTGGATATAAAGGGGTTTCTGCATCAGCTAGCTTTGCGTAGAACTCATCATCTATCTTGTCTTCCCCCTCAACAGTCTCACAATTTCTTAGCGGCTCTTCACCCATAAACTCAGCAGCTTGATATAAACCACAAATCTCATCATTCCACCGATTTAATTTCTCAACGAATTCAGCCCCTGAGTTCACTTCACCATGGTGATACCAATCTTTCCCCAACTTGTAAGTCTCATCCATGCCTCTAGTTACTAGATGAGCAACCACAACACTACACGAATGACGATCTACATTTCTACAGTCAACGCATGGGCATATTACCATGCCACTATCTCCTAACTCAGCAGCCACCGTCCGGACAAATTTCCAGGCACCTATTTCGTATGTTGGATCAAGTCTTCATTGTATTTGGAAGGAAGAACGACACAAACGAAGATACCTTAATGTCTATATTCATTTGTTGAAATCCTAACAGTATGTAATCAATTACATACCTGCTAAGATGAACCCATTCCTTGTCCAGCATTTTAGTTTTTAAACAGTTGAATCTAAACAGTTAACAAAAATGAATACAAAAATCTAAATAAAGCAGATTTGAGAAATCAAGAACATGAAGAGGACACAAACAAGATTAAAAGTGAAATTTACTTTCGACAGATTTGAGAAATCAAGCACATGAAGAGGACACAAACATGCAATTTTCATATTCAACCAAAATCAAACTAACCTGAAATTTTAACTAAAATGTGAACAAACTTACATATTTGTTGTTTAGGTTTTAGATTTCTCTTCTCTCAAGTTTGTCTTTGTTATTGGACGAGCTTGACACCTCACAAAAGGAGATTTAAAGTGAAATTTAGGTTACTGATGAAGAATGAAATTGAAAAAAAAAACAATTAGCTGTCTAATTCAGGTTACCTTCGTCTGAGAAATCGAAGAGGAGAAGATATAGCTCGACTGGAGAAATCGAAGAAGAAGATACAGACCACGGGCGACACAGAGATAGAAGGAAATCGAAGAAGAAGATACAGAGATAGAAGGAAATCGACGACGTCGACGGCGATTGTGTCTAGGTTTTGAGATTTAGAGAGAGAACCGAAGGGATGAGGACAAAAAAATATCTGAGACCTTTTATTTTTTTTGTTCTAAGTGTTAAAGCGGTTGAATAAATTTTTTAGCTAAGTGTTAAAGCGGTTGAATAAAATTTTGGGCCGCCAAAGTGACTTTCGCTCCCGCTTATGCTATAAATGGGCTTAGCACTAATAAAATGCTGTAAAATCCGAAACTATTCTTTAACAGCAGTTACATAACTAGCGCTATCAAATGGTGCTATCGATGAGCAAATTTGTTGTAGTGTATTACTGAAACGACCTGACCCGTTTTTTTTAATAAATAATAAATAATAATAATAAATACACTACAGCTAGTGGTCTCATACCCACTAGCCATCTAACCACAAACACAACCAACAACGGAAATAACAGATACCAATAACCAATAAATAATCCTATCATAATCCAATAACCGATATTAATTCCAAATCATAAACTAATGATCCAAACAGCATAAACCAGAGAACCAGCAATCCTAAACAACATTCTAGGACTCAACTCTAGCAACCTAACAGAAGCTAGACAACCAAGCGAACCACTAGAAAATTCTCCTCTTTATTACCTTGATTTCACGATCACACTTGGCCTTTACATGCACCACAAACGCAAATTGCAATGCATGAGTATTTTATAAACACTCAGTATGGAAATCCTCCCATCTACTGGGCTATACACATAAGCAATAGAGTCATCTCTAACCATCAATAAACAATCGACAATCAACAATAACAAACCAGGACTCAGCATCGACCGACACCAGTTGGAGGTTGTGTCGACCGACGCAAGATCTGCATCGACTGATGCTCCCATTGCATCGACCGACGCATGCTCGACATAGCACGAAAACCCTAGATTTTACGCGCCGTCCTCGCATCTGCATCGACCGACGCACAATGTGCGTCGACCGATGCAATGCCGAGCATCGTTTTCCCCCGAAGTTTCTCGCCGGAGTTTTGTTCCTGTAACCACAAAACACAATCCCAAGCCACAAGAAAGCTACCAATCGTCCCAAATACCAATCTAACAAGCCTAACAACACAAAACAAGCAAATCAGAGATTTTTCCAGGTTAGATAAGCCATGGTCATGCACTTACCTTTGCCAAGAAGAAATCCGACCAAAACACAGGAAGAAAACGTTCCTAGGAAGCTCCTACAACGATCCCAACTACAGATCTCTACAAAAACAGCTTCTAACTCCAAGAAATCACCCAGAACACTCAAAAACACCAAGAACTCTTCTCTCTCTCTTTCGTTTCTCTCAAAAGCGGCCTAGCACGCCTAATGAGACAAAACTCGAGTTTAAAGGTTTTCCTAACCCAAAACGCAGCGTTTCATTTAAACTCGTCCGCAGAAAAATACCTTGCATCGACCGATGCACATTGTGCATCGACCGATTCAATCCCTAAACCGGGATTTTGGTTCACGGATGTTACAATTACAAATAGGAAAATTTACTCTAATAGCTTAAAAACCTTACAAAATTACTAGTTTTAAATGCATTTTCCACCGTTAATTGCTTTGTCATGAAAAATGTACTTACAATTGTATCATTAAAAAAATAAGCCATGTCAGCGCGTTTGTTGAAAACCATCATCGAAAGTTTTAGAAGAAAAGTTCCCGCATTATAATAAATCTGTCATCTATGTGATGATAGACTTATTTTGGCGACAGTCTATACGATAGAGTTATAATCGTGATAGATTTTATCAGTACAGTTATGATATACGGCAAATTTAATTGACAAGCAAAATTTCAGAGATGGTAAAGAAAAAATCTTAGGTAGATTTAAACAAAATGAGAGATTTTTATGGTTTGATTTTCATCTAATGGTGGCAGAGTTTTGTTTTTTTGGTAGACCTATGGAGGAAAATAAAAAAAGATAATAGATTTATTTTACACGGTAGTGACAAATTAATGTGGGAGATTTATTGTTTTAGGTCAAACAAGTATACTCTATAGAAAATTTTGATTCATATACAGTTTATATATGGTTCAAACTGATAATAACATCGTAAGACAAGGTAGTGCAGTGGTTAAAGTCTTTTCAAAATGATTCTAAACTATGATTTGAATCTTATCAGTTACTAAACATTATTTTTTCACTTGAAGGGATAAATACTATAATCTTTAATTATCAAATCTTTAAGTATCTTGAAATTATTTTAGCATGAAATAAATTGTAGTACTTTTTAAAATTTAATTAATTAAAAAGAAAAAAAATAATAAATAATATAATGTGTCGTTGTGGAAGCCCCTTGGTTCAGTGGTTCATTAATGCTTCTATACCAGAAGATCTGCGATTCGAGCTCCAGATAATGCGATTTATTAATTGTGCAGATTAACGGAGACAAATTTACAGACAATCTCCAGTGATGCGTAATTATTGTCGTTCGCCATGACTCTACATACAATTAAAAGTGAGCATAGAGAAAGGAGGAGATGTCCATCAAAAACATGGAATATAATCTAATAGAGTCGGAAAAAACTTTCCATAGTACATTCGTAAAAGCTCTCATAATTTGCAATCAATAATGAATCTAGAGTTCACAAAAAAAACAAACATAATGTGTCTTTCATATTTTTAAAAATATAATGATTTCATGAAATCCAATGAAAATTAGTTTTAACATATTTGGATTTGAGAAGATAGACACATGTCAAAAAGGATGTTTCATGTCGGTTTTGTGTTTAAAAGAAATGTTACTTTACTATAGATAAGATTGAGAACAGAGAAAGATATATATCTTCGTCCGTCTTCTTCACTCCAGCAAGATTTTTCTGTGACATCATTCGGTTTGATTTAACCATGGTGAGTTCAGTTTGCTCTCGTCTCTGTTTTTTAGTTAGCTTGTGTTTTCCCTTGATTACTTTTGTTTGGAACTATAGAATCTTAACCAAACGATTAAACAACAAAAAAAACACAAACACACACACACAAATATACAATTTTAGATTAAAAGTTTCAAACTGAGAGGACGAGGAAGGAGGCTGCACTGGTCGTATCTCCATGTTGGGATATGAGCACCTGTCCAGTTCCGGATGGCTATGAAGCTGCTCATCCCTATAAGAAATATTGACATTACTAGCACACCAAAAACGTTACTACAGAAATTTGGTAGCGCTTTCACATATTATAGCGTTTTTTTTGTATGCTATGAAAGGTTTACCTATTATAGCGCTATCGGTCTATTATTTTATATTTTATTCTAATGCATTTTCAGTGCTATTATGTTTAGTTTTATAGCAAATATTTTGAGCTTTTAATATATTATAATGACACATTCGCTGTGTTGTTGGAAATTGTTTCGTGACATTATGGTTCTCGAATTTAACCCTATAGTAGCACAAAAAGTTTGCTTTAGAAAAGTATTATATAACGATTTTTATTGCTATTTTGTAAATTTTAATGGCTATTGTACATTGCTATAACATCGTTTATAATAGCATATGGGAAATGCCGTTGAACATTGTTTCTTATTTTTGTTTCGTGATATGATATATGTTGTCCTGGTTTATGTAATATGTATCATGGCATTGAGAAAATGGTGTTTAACTTACAATGGTATTTAGATCTATATTGATTCTAAATTGAATTGCATCAAATATATTTTGTTATTTGAAACATTGAATAAAATGTAATTTTCTTTAATTTATGAAAGACAATGAAATCATAAAATATCATATTACATAAAGTTTTAAAGTTAACAAAGTCTAAACATAACATAAACTCTAGAAGTGGTTGCTACCACGCCATTATTCTTCAAGGAGCGTTGCCTCGTGAGGACCCTCCTTTTCTAGTTTTGGGCGTTTCATAGGAGTGGAGTTGAGTGCATTGTTTTGGAGGTTTCGGAAATATCTCTTGAACAGTGGATCAATGTCTTCTTTTTCTTCCTCGATGCGTATTAAGTTGCCTCGATGAGCAAGAGAATGTCTATACTCTAGCTTTGTTATCTCCTTCACATCACCATCCACATCACTTTCTTGATCTTTCTCACCTTGTTGTGTGTGTGTCGGTATAACGCTCTTTGCGGGGATGCAACATACGATTTCTTTAGCTTCCATTGAAATAACTGTTTCTGCATTGATAAATATGATAGTTATTTAGATAGGTTTCTTTTTATTGATTAACAACAACAACAATAACAATCAACAAATTTTTTGAGTATAGATCTTCTTGATCTTGCTCACCTTGTTGTGTGAGTTTCGCCATAACGTTCTTTGCGGGGATGCAACATATGATTTCTTTAGCTTCCATTGAAACAACTGTTTCCGCATTGATAATTATGATAGTTATTTAGATAGGTTTCTTTTTATTGATCAACAACAACAACAATCAACAACAATTTTGGGTATAGATCTTTTTGCTCTTGCTCACCTTGTTGTGTGAGTTTTGGTATAACGTTCTTTGCGGGGATGCAACATACGATTTCTTTAGCTTCCATAACTGTTTCTGCATTGATCAACAACAGCAACAATCAAAAGAAAGCAATTTAATTCAATCAAAAATTATAACCTTGGCTTGAATGAAAAAATGTGTTAGAACCTGTTACTGTGATTTTGAGCTCCAAATATGAAAACGAAAAGATCTATTACAATTGATTATACACAGAGGAAAAAATATGTAGATCTAAACCCAAAATTAAAAGATTGAACAAAAAGTGAAAAAGAAAAATCTATACCAAAAAATAAACGAGAAGATCTATACCCAAAATTAAACGAGAAGATCTATAGCCAAAATTAAACGAGAAGATCTATACCCAAAATTTTACGATTTGGGACTACAATCGATTGAACAAAGATCTGATTCAGCAGAAAGACAAAGAAAAAAGGAAGAAAACCTTTAGATTCGGCAGAGATAATCAAAGGGATTTCAGTTTCTCAGTAGATTCAATTGGCGATTTGGTTCAAGCGTCAATGAAGCTTCCAGACTCCAGAGTTTATTGGATTTGCATCGTCATTATCGATTAAGTAGAAAAAGAAGGATAGCAAGATGTACAAAAGTAAAAGGATGAGATTATTAAGAGTTGATTGATGACCGTTAGATTTCTTCTAATCAACGATAGATATGAAGAATTTGGTGATCCACACCTTAATGAATTAGCCAATGAAATAATTGTTTAAATATTTATTTGTTAATAGAATACTATTTTTTTCTTTTTATTTATATTAATTTTGGAATATGGTGTAAAAATAAAATAAAAATTGAAGTTTCATATTTTAGACTTTAGAAAAATTTTAAAATTAAATTATCTTTAATAAAAGTTTTATACATTAAAGATTGACTACATGTAAGATTATTGACTAAATGTAAAATTAAAGTGTTTTTTTTTAATAGTTTCAGATTTATACTTTACATTTATAAAATGACTATACTTAAAAGTTAATTTGTTATAAGTTTTACATTGTCAATTTCATGTTTTATATACTAGTTTACAATGCTTTCAACAAAGAGATATAAATTTAGGATTTAGTATACGAATGGTGAATCACGTTCGTACGACTGATGACTCACGTCATGATACGCTCAAATTCGAGGATCACTCAGCCGGATTAAAAAAGATAGAAACTCGCGAAGGTTCAAGGTGCAACAAGGGAGATTTGATGGATTGAGGGGTCGTACAGAAGTTGCAGAAGGCTGCTGATATTCCCAACTCCAATCGCTGCTAGATATGACACACTAGTCTAGCAAGAGGAGACTGTTGCTTGGATTATACACACCAAGAAACAAAGAAATGTTCTAGACAAAGAACAAAGAGATAGATTTTTAAAATGAAAAGGAAAATTGATTGATGATTCTCAAATAAGATTAAATGCGTTTATATAGGGATTGCAAAACTTGGTAACAAAGCCAAGTATTTCTTGAAACTAAAAAGACAATAAAGATAGTAGGTTGAATGAAGATCTAACTCTTGGTGCATGTTTCCTTCCCAAGGTGAGTTAACTCCATTTTCGTATCTCTCTTTGACCACAAAATAAAGTGATTATTTTGGGATTTCTTGGACTTGAATTAGGCTCAAAGTAGACTAAACTTGATAGACCATCCCCAATAGAATTTCACATGCTCTCTTTGGTCATAAGCTCTTGAATTGACCCATTAAGGGTTTCCTTGATATTTTCTCTCTTTGACTCTTTGGTCCAACTTGCTGATGAGAAACAACATGGGCTGTACCATTTCTTCACCTTCTGATTGCCAAACATAATTCTGGAAGCACCTAAACCATCTAGACCTAAAACTCTTCATGTGAATAACTAGGTTGACCTCCTTTGGAAAATGAAACATAAATTTTGTGGTTTGTTGGCCAGATCTTGTGTTCTTGGCTTTGTTGGCCAGATCTTGTGTTCTTGGCTTTGTTGGAAACGTAAGATATCCATTAAGTTCCTCCAAGTGGTTTCATGTCGAAATTGTTTCTGAGTTGATCTGTGTAATAGGATCTTTGGATCAGACGTGACATTTGGACTGATATAGATCCACTGACTTGGAATATCCATATCTTTCACATATGAACTAATCTCAATGTGATTCTAATTCTCCGTGGTTATGGAATGGATCATATCAAGATTCCAGAACCGTTTGGTTCATATCTTGAATCCTTTTGACTTGGTCGGAATCCTCTGTTGAATGCTCGTAGGTCCAAATCGCATAGCCATGAGATCACCTGATTTGTAAGATGAATACCTCCTTCATTTGAACTATTATTGGACTGATTCGACCTCGAGATACGCTCTAGATGAGGTAAGAATGTATCCCAAATAGTAGTTTGTTTGGAAGAGTTGATATTTGACTTTGTTCGTGTTGAGCAAGACTCAAGCGTCGTCTTGGATGGTCTCATGATCATATCATATCCTTCCTCTTAAAAAATTTCGTCCTGGAAACTGTAAAGCCATGGTTGGAGAGTGTTGACGTGATTCTAGTGGCGTCTCTTTGAGAAAATATATGATTCCATATTGTATACCATGAAGCAGAAGTGCACCACTTTGAGTGAAACCTTCCATTATTCTCTTAAAATCTCAAACTTGCTCTATCTTGCTCGACCGGAAGTGTATCGTTGGCTTTCCTCCACTTGGTTCCATAACCTCTGCTAGTAAACTCTTTACTGTGTTTTCTGTTAAGATGCCGAGGCCAGTGATGGAGACATGACCAGTATAGCCTAATTTCTTCAACGCCGTTTAATACACGGGCCTACCCGACCAGCAGGGTAGCCACGGGGAACCGGACATATGCTCATTTCCCAAGATACTAGGATTTTTGTATGTCCTAGCAGGTTCAATTAACCTTATGTAGTTGTAGTACTTAAGGTGTCAATCCAAATGGGATGTTGCTACCACTCAAGATGCAATCAAGAAATCACAAGTTAAGCCAATTCAAAAAGAGTGTTTTTATGTCTAACAATCTTAGAGTGATCAGAGTGCAAAATGGAAATGAGTCACATAACTAGAAACGAAAATGTATGACAAGAAGCGAAAATGAATAAAAAAAAAAAACGAGTCTAAGCATGAACTAAAAGGCAAGAAATGAAAAAGTCTCAGGAATGTAATAAAATTCAGAAAGAAAGAGGTCCTAAGCAATCTGTCCCTAGACAACGAACATCACAACTTAGCTAATCCAATCTCTTGGTAAAAGCTACTCAGACTCAACCACTTCCATACCCAGCTCTCGCTAGAGAAACATGGTTGAGCAGGCATGACAAACAAGTTCGTCCATGTCAACAAACATCCTAGACAACTAATCTCTTAGGCTAGGTACGTAAGTCTCTGGCACTAGTTGGTCAGACATTTCATCAATCACCTTTTGGGTGTGGAAATTTCTCGAACCTAATTCTAATTGATCAGAGAGAAACTAGTATTTCTAACACTAGTCCAGAAGGGAATCATAAAATCAAAACTTAAACACTCTGCATCCTAAGATCCTCCACCTAATCTATCCCATCCTCAAGGACTACTACACTACTCAGATCCGAAAATTATTATCCAAGATATAAACACAGAAAACATTGAACCAAGCATAATAAGATAGATAAAAATGAGAAGAACAACTTTGTAGAAGGAATCAAATGAAAATACTGAATAAACTCGGAGATGTCGGATTACAAGTCTGAGAACGTTTTTAGGTGGCTAGGTTAACCTTAAGAACAAAAACGAAAATGAGATAAAAGATGAGATGTCCTAAACCAAGACATAACAAAATGTATATATAGTAAAAACGTGTGAATCCCTAAAACTTAAAACGACAAGATAGAGCGTCGGTTCGGGAGTCTCCTGAAGCGTGTCAGACGGAGCGTCTTCCTGGCATGCGTGTCAGACGGAGCGTCTTCCTAGCATGCGTGATTTCGTCCGTGTGCTTCCAGTGGCTTGATTGGTGTGAGTAGGAGTGGGTCGAGCCGTGCGAGTGAAAATGGCTCGAGCATGGTCGGTGAAAGTGGTTCGAGCTGGGTGTATACGCATCTTCTAAAACGATGCTAACTCTTGAACCACACCTTCGATTGGCTTGAAATAAACGGCATTGGAAAGATGACTCAATTCTATACAACTTTGATGAAGACGTCAAAAGCTGAATCCCTAGACCGGTGGCTCGAGTGATGGCTCGATTGAGTGGTCCGACTGGTGCCCTGAGAGTGGCTCGATTGCATAGGTCGAGAGTGGCTCGATTGTGGAGGTTGAGAGTGTCTCGATTGAGGAGGTTGAGAGTGGCTCGATTATGTGCATCTCCGATGTCTCATAAACACCTGAAATACTTCGAAATGCACAATGCATGCAAGGATGATGCAAAAACTTTCTAAACATGCAAAGTGTATAAAAGAGGTTCTAAAATAATGCAAAATGATTGATTATCCTAACTAAATGTATGACAAATGCATGCTAAGGAGATGCAAAATGACTAGTTATCCTAGATAAATGGATTGAGTAGTTACAATCAAGGTCCTTGTTTTTAGTTCTATGATGCATGGTGAAAGAACTTTAATTCTTTAATCTACACATGCAATCCTATCAATCATTCCCTTTAACATTCATTAACAGAAAACCGTGAATCAAGCTAAGCAATGTCATTGAACTCATTTGGCTAGGGCGAAAGGTCAGAGACATAGATGGTCTCCTTCTCAAGTGGTTTTATCAATACAGAACAAGGTTCTCTCACGAAAAGGAGTTGAGCTTAAGAGAATGCTAAAGGTTGAAACCAACTAATGCATACAAGAGCAGCGCCCTGTCTACCCAAAGAACATTCCAAATCGAAGTTGGTCCTATCTCTACCCTTCATCAGACACTTCATCTCAAACCCATTCTTTCATTCTTTAGACTCGGTCTTAGGAGGAGCTCAATTCTTATTATTCTAGCGGATTGGGAAATCTTTATTATCAGTTAGGTTCTTTTTTTTCTTTTCTTCTAAGGACTCTAGACATCTTAAACATTTTACTTTCTTTTCTTTGTCTAATCTTTTCATTTTATGCCCAGAACCAGTAACTCATTATTTTGCTCAACCCAAATCCTTTACTAGACTTGTAAACCTTGAAAACACATCCCCCTCCTAAAGACTTTCTACCCTTTACTTTCTTTTTACTCTTCACTTTTCTGCACAAATCCATACCCAATGCCCAAGATCAAGTTCTCACCTAGTCCTACTAGTCCGGATAACGCGAACTAAAACTACACATGATCCTACTCTTGTCGGTTAAAACCTAAAACTTTCTAACAAGCTCAACTCGGAAAAAGGCCTGACACTCAAGAATACAATTGGCTTGAAAGAAGGGTTGGTTAAGGGTGCAGGGAGCTGTTCCAAAGATGGGAATCAGCTACTTGGATTAACAAGGGTGGTAAAAAGGAGAAAGATAATCCAAATATGTATGTGGTATCTATGAGTTCAATTTCAATGCATAACAGGATAATTGCAAGTCAAGATTAGGTTCAGGTAGATAGGGAATGATATCAATTCAAAACATGCTTCAATCTTACAATTTCAAGTTCAATCAATATGCATGAAAGAACTAATAACAAGGGCCTTGATCCTATACTATTGAATTCAGCATGCTACCAAGGTTACAATCATCATCAACCCCTATGCTAAATGCAACAACCCTATATGCAAGCTACATGAACACACTCTGTTTTTGTCAAAATTTTCGATTTTTTTTTCAATTTTTTTTTGGTTTTTCTATGCAAATAAATGAATGCAGACTCGCACATGATATGATACAAAAATATGAAATAAGAATCACATAACACAACATCAGATACATCATTTCAAACCCTCCCCCAAACTTAAATTACACAATCTCCTGTGTAAGAAAAATTTGCAGAAGGATTTGAGAATCACAACAGAAACAATGCAGGTATGAAATGGTATATACAAAGGAAAGGTAGGAGTACCTCAGTAGTAGAAGAACGAGTCGGTGCTCGCCCAAGGAGGAGCGTTGTACTGGCTTTGTCCCTCGCCTTGATCTGGATCTGTGGGAGTGACCTCAACCGCCGGCGTGTTCTGAATTGTGTTTGGCTGGTCATCACACTGCATGTCGTCGACTCTAGACGCACCATGGTCCGACACTACCACCTCGGTAGGCTGATGATCGTCTTGATGTTCGACTTGCTGCTCAACCTCCTGCATACCCTGATAATCACCTTGACCTTCATCTCGCTGCACAACCTCTTGCTCAGTTTGAGCTGCAGAACGACGCGCTGATCGCCGACTAGAAGAGGCTCTGGAACCTCACGAACCACGTCTCCGTCTCTCCCTAGACTCGTGTGACGAGTGGCGTGAAGGAACGAGTGAGGGCTGATGCTCCCGGGGTACATATGAAGATTGACGTGCTGGAGAAGGGTTCGGAGAAGGTGTTCGCGCTAGGGTCGCGGAAGGGCATCCTGACATTGGTCTAGTGTCCTTGGGGATAGACCTAGGGATAGCGGTTGTGGAAGTCGAGCAGCTAAACTTGCGCATGAAGCCCTTGATAGTCTTGGTGAAGCTGCTGGCGCCTTGTCTCTGGCTTTCCCCCATCGCAGAAGCTGGTTGAGGCGTTGATGAGCTGCTCTGACACCCTTAGCCATTCTCGGGTCTGAGTACTCCTCGAAGTAGAACTGCTCTGGACGGTACTCCTCGGTGTCTTCTTCCATTGGCTTGACCTCTGCTTCAACGTCTGCAATCTCTACCCGCTGCACCTCATCCCCGGACTCGTACAGAGTGTCCGTGGGAGGTATGAACTCTACATGTTCACCCCTCAAGATAGTAGTCTGCTCGACGCAAGGCAGGAGTAATCTCGAGGCACCGGCCTCCGGATGCACAAACTTGTAAATCAAACGTCCCTGCCTCAGACCCCTCTCCAGAGTACGCAACTGCCGCAGGTTGTTCAAGTCGATCCAGCGTGGTGAGTGTGGCTTGGAATGTAATGGGACACCAGCTGCCTCAAGAAACCAAGTCACCACGCCGCCCATACACATCACTCCGGGAGAGTTGTTGCTGTTGAGTCTCAAGACCAAGGTTTTGTATGACGTCATGTAGTTAAGGAGGTAGAGCGAGACAAAAGTATTGGACGTGTCACCTTGCAGCTCGGTGCCATCCATTGCCGTGAATGAGAGTCCTTTAAGCTCTAGATCAATCATCTCGAGCTCGCTGTTCGTGATGTATCCCTTAATTTCCTTAGCGTAGAATGCATTGGCCACTGCCTTCTGGAAGTAACGCAGCACTGGACTTCTCAGGTTCAACGCTTTTGTTTTCGATGAAGTGAATGTGGGCGTGCTTCCAAACGTCGCCCAGAGTGCTGATATTTCGTTCCGGTCGAACTGCGGCGTAGTCTCCGTTCCGCCGGGAAATCCAAAAATCTCTTCAATGGTTCTGAAAGCAAGGGTGTACAATTGACCATGAACGCGAAAGGTAATGTATCCCAGCCCTCCATCAGACATCATGCCTAGCTCATCCGCGTACAAGTGCATCTCTAAGGTAGAGAGAAACTGGATAGTCTCCTCTTTGTATCCATTCTTGGGGGTGTTCATGAGTCGCTCCTGATGGCATCGCCTAAATAGGTACTGAACATCCTCCGCAATCCCGAGTTGCTCCATGGTTTCAACATGAGGGTATCTTGTTCCGCTGAACTCCAACTGCTGAAACAGCTCGTAATATTCCATGGGAGTCAGTTTAGTCTCGGTTGATTTCCGTCTTACAGACTTCCTGGGAGCTTGTCTGGAACGCAGCTCAGGTTCCTCTTGTTCATAATCACTTCCTTCCTCTCTCGAGTTAGAAGCTTGTGCTGGTCTCTTCCCGCGACTCTTGCTCTTAGTGAGCGGATTGGTTGGTCTGCTTGACCCCGCCGCTTGGTCTGAACCACCAACAACTCCGCCGACCATGTTTTTCATTTCTAAGAAGCGCTTCGCCATAGACTTAGGCGATGAGCGCTCTCCAGCCTTACAAACATATGCATCTCGCATTTCTTCTATTAGCTCAGTACTCTTTCTGCTCCGCTGAGACATTATAAACTCAAAGCTGTGCGTTAATATGTTAGTGCACAAGTGACAAAAGCAATTATGAAGTTTAAAACTGTAAAGTGCAAAGAGAGGATAATCCAAACGAGCGTGTGCAGCAGAGTTGGCTCGATTGCGGTGGTCGGACAGGCGAGAATAACGCAGCTCGAGCGTATTTTGGTGGTGACTCGAATGGGACACAGATGTGGTTCGAGACGTTTGTTCGAGTGAGACTTGATGTTGTCAGCTCGAGTGAAGGTGAAACCGGCTCGATTGGGGAGGTGAAACCGGCTCGATTGATGTTGAGATGGTGACGGATCGAGATGAGGGTTCGGAATGGTAGTCAAGCGGCCCGATTGCGTGAGTTAAAAGAGCGGCTCGATTTACTGGTCCGGAGTTGGCTCGATTGCAGAGTCGTGGACGAGGTCGGAAGTGCGGGGTTAGGCAGCAGTGATGAACGGGAGAGACGAATGGCAGTGTTGAAGCGAGCGTGGAGCAGCGGCAATGATCGAGTGAGAGGATGTTGGATCGAGTGATGTTTCTTCGTCGGGTCGAGTGGACTGGTCCTGATGCGAGTAGTGACGAACGACAATGACGACGAGAACATGTTGGTCGGGCGGGATTTTGACGATGGCTTGAGCGGGTGAAGTCGACGGCGAGCTTCTTCAAACAAGCAAGTAGGAATAAAAGGGGTGATATGTCGTGTAGGTGGAGGAGAAAAGAAGAGTGATGGTGGGATGATGGGGGTAGATGAGACATAAAGGTGATATGTCTTGTGGTGGGGAACAGAGGGTGAAGGAGGGTGATATGTCTAGCACGTGGATGAGAGGAAAGGAGTGACAAAACCCAATAATTAAGATTCCCCCTCTATTCAGCCTTCTATTCTCGCATAAAACCAATAAACTCTACTTTTTTTTTTTTTTTTTNTTTTTGTGCTTTATCCCTTCTGTAAATTTTCCTGACTTCACTCACTATTTTGACTGCATTTTTTATGTTGCTTTGACTCCCTTCTGTTGATTCCTGAACACTAGAAAACCAAAAAAACACAAGGATACTAAAAGAATATTACAGTGATACCTTTGGGACTTCCTCCCAAGTGAGCTTGTTTAAAGTCTCTAGCTTGACTTTTCAGCTTTTTATGCCTTCTGGGGTTCATAGAGGAGCACAGAAGACCCCTCTGGTCGGACTTGATCAGCTAAATATTTCTTGACTCTCTGACCATTTATAGTGAACTCGCTACCATCCTTGTTCAGAAGAGTGATGGCTCCGAAAAGCAGAACTTCCTTGACGTCAAAAAGGTCCAGTCCACCTAGACTTAAGCTTTCCAGGAAATAACTTAAGTCTGGAATTAAACAGCAAAACCTGATCTCCAGCTTGGAGCTCCTTGACAACAATTTTCTTATCATGAAAATTCTTGGTTCTTTCTTTGTAAATCTTTGAGCTCTCATAGGCATCAAGTCTGATTTCTTCCAACTCATGTAGATCAAGAGTCCTCTTAGCCTGAGCTGTATCAATATCCAAGTTCAGCAGCTTGATAGCCCAAAGTGCCTTGTAATCAACCTCCACAGGGAGAGGACATGCTTTACCATATATCAGCGAAAATGGTGTTCTGCCTACTGGCGTCTTGTATGCTGTTCTGTACGCCCAAAGAGTTTCGTCCAGCTTAATGGACCAATCTTTCTTCGAAACCCCAACAATTCTTGACAAGATTCCCTTGATTTGCTTATTCGAGACTTCAACCTGTCCGCTAGTCTGAGGATGATACGCAGTAGATACCTTGTGCTTGATCCCATACTTTTTCAGCATACTCTCAAACACCTTGTTAACGAAGTGAGATCCACCATCGCTTATCACTGCTCTGGGTATCCCATACCTTGGAAATATTATACTTTTGAACAACTTCAGAACAACCTTGTGATCATTGGTAGGACTGACAATGGCTTCGACCCACTTGGAAATGTAATCAACTGCTACCAGAATGTAGACATTACCATTAGACAGAGGGTTGAAAGGTCCCATGAAGTCTATTCCCTAAACATCAAATATCTCTACTTCCAGGATCGGATTCTGGGACATCTCGTTCCTCCTTGTGATGTTGCCCCTCCTCTGACAAGCATCACACTTAGTGATGAAACCTTGAGCGTCTTTGAACAAGGTTGGCCACCAGAGACCCGCTTGGAGAACTTTCTGAGCTATCTTGAATGTGGCGAAATGGCCTCCATAGGTGGAACCGTGACAGTGCTCAAGCACTTCCTGCACTTCCCCTTCTGCTATGCATCTTCTGAACAGACCGTCAGAACCTCTCTTGTACAGATAGGGTTCATCCCAGAAGTAGTGGTTGACCTCTCTGAGAAGCTTCTTCTTCTTGTAAGGATCCATGTCGTTAGGAACTTCTTCACATACCTTGTAATTCACGACATCTGCATACCATGGTGCAGTCTCAGAAGTGATCGCCATGCATCTGATTCTCAGGTTGTCAAGCTCTATGTCATGCATCTGCTCACAAACCTGGGCGACCAGAAGTTGTTCCTCGGGCATTGAGTCATCAATTGGAACAGCATCTTCAATCCTCATTCTTGACAAGTTATCTGCAACTCTGTTTTCTATGCCTTTCTTGTCAACTATCTCCATGTCAAACTCCTGAAGTAGCAGAATCCATCAACAATCTTGGCTTGGTATCCTTCTTTGAATAGATGTGTCTCAAAGCAGCATGGTCGGTATACACTATGACTTTTGAGCCCACAAGGTAACTCCTAAATTTTTCGAATGCAAATACAACTGCTAAGAGCTCCTTCTCTGTGGTTGCATATCTTCCTTGAGTCTCGTCCAAGATGTCACTTGCGTAGTAGATAACATGGAACATCTTGTCAATACGCTGTCCCAGAATAGCTCCAACAGCGAAGTCTGAAGCATCACACATGATCTCAAAAGGGTGATCCCAATTTGGAGCTTGTACTATTGGAGCTGAAACCAAGGCCTTCTTGATCTTGCTGAAGGCTTCTAAGCAAGCTGCATCAAATTCGAACTTCACCTCCTTGCACAGCAACCTTGTCAATGGTCTTGCAATTTTTGAGAAGTCTTTGATGAATCTCCTGTAAAACCCAGCATGTCCCAGAAAACTTCTGATGTCCTTAATTATCTTAGGTGGTTGAAGCTGAACCATGACCTCAATCTTAGCTTTGTCAACCTCAATTCCTTTCTTAGAGATCTTGTTTCCCAGGAAGATTCCTTCTTCGACCATGAAGTGGCACTTTTCCCAGTTCAGCACTAGGTTCGTCTCCTCATATCGCGTCAATACCCTGCACAGATTTAACAAACAGGAGGAGAAAGTGGAACCGTATACAGAGAAGTTGTCCACAAATACTTCCACTGACTCCTCAATCAGATCCGAAAATATTGACGTCATGCAACTCTGAAAGGTAGCAGGAGCATTACACACACCAAATGGCATGCGTCTGTAGGCAAATGTACCATAAGGACAAGTAAATGTTGTCTGTTCCTGATCATTTGGGTGGATAGGGATCTGGAAGAATCCACTATACCCATCAAGGAAACAGTAGTAGGGGTGACTAGCTAATCTTTCTAACATTTGATCAATGAAAGGGAGAGGAAAATGATCCTTCCTAGATACAACATTTAACTTCCTATAGTCTATGCACATCCTATGTCCTGTGATAGTTCTAGTTGGGATTAACTCATTTTTTTCGTTTTTGATCACAGTAATTCCCCTCTTTTTAGGTACACAGTGCACTGGAGATACCCATGTACTATCAGTGATAAGATAGATAACTCCAACATCAAGCAGTTTTAAGATCTCTTTCTTTACTACTTCCTTCAGGTTAGGATTTAATCTCCTTTGGGGTTCAATGCTAGCATAAGACTCATTTTCAAGATTGATCCTATGTGTGAAAAGACTAGGTGAGATTCTCTTGATATCATCTAAGGAATAACCTATAGCCTTTCTATACTTCTTAAGCTCAGTTACTAGCAACCTCAATTCATCATCACTCAACCTAGCATTCACTATGACAGGATAAGTAGAATTGTTTCCCAGAAAAACGTACATGAGTCCGGAAGGGATAGTTTTGAGTTATACCTTTGGAGCTTTCAGTTCCGACAAGTCGTCAACATGGGGGTCTGGAATGATCTCTGTCGAGTGGGAGGGGTGCGCCTCGATCGAACGGGGTGTCGGTGTCTCGAGTTGGGTCTTGACATCGGTCGAGTGGGAGATATCACATTCTGATCTCCCTGTCTCAACTTCACATACCTCATTTGCGTTAGATAGCTGCTCGAACTCCTCTTGTCCATCTGCTTCTCTGTGGGAGTCTAGCAGATTTTTGTAACAAGTGGTCTCCTCATTCAGGAACCCTCCTTATCCATCCTTGGTCAGAGCAGTTTTGAGATGGCCTTCCAGGTACTTATATCTTCGAATTTGACGTTCAGATCATTGCAGGAAGATTCCATCCTCTGACTAAGATCAGCAAACTTCTTAGCAGTATCCATAGAACCGCTAGCTTGACCCTGAAGAAGTTGTTGCATAATTTGCTTCATTTCTTGATCTGGGGCTCTAGTAGGCTGAACTTGTTGAGGGCGGAATCCTGGCGTTGGTCCTGAGGGAGCCTGGTAACCTTACTGGAATTGTTGTTTGGGAACGAATCCCGGATTGTAAGGCACAAAAGATTTTTGTTGACCTTACGGTTGTTGTTGAGGGGGATACACCTGATCTTGTGGATTGGCAACATTGTTACTTCGGTAAGACAAATTAGGGTTTGTCTTGTATTCGTTGTAACCTTTGTTGTACCCACCTTGATTCTGGACATAGCTGATCTCCTAATTCTGCTCACCCTCCCCATCTGGAACTTGGAAAGGGTCATCCTCAGATACAAAGTGGACGCTCCTCTGCTGGCTTAGCAAGATACGGTCAAGCTTCTCATTGACATTCTTGAGGTCTTCCTTGTACTTCTCCTCAAACCCAGCGTCACCGCGAACTGTGCGGTCATAGTCTTCATTGTAGTTGCCGTCAGACTGAGCGAGATTCTCCACCAGTTGCCATCCTTCCTCAACGTCTTTGTTCAGGAAATTACCATTAGAAGCAGTGTCAAGCAGCATACGGATCTTTGGTAGTACACCACGGTAGAGAGTGCTCAGCAGTGACTCATTGCTGAAACCATGGTGTGGACACTGGCTATGGTAACCCTTGAAACGCTCCCAGGCTTCACCGAATGATTCTGAGCTCTTCTGAGTAAAGCTGGAAATCTCATTCCTAAGACGTGCTGTTCTGGACTTGGAGAAAAACTTGGCCAAGAATGGTTTCTTGCAACCATCCCAGGTGGTGATTGATCCCTTGGGAAGGTTTTTCTCCCATTGATGAGCCTTGTCTCCCAGGGAGAATGGGAAGAGGCGCAACTTGTAACCATCCTCACTCACGCCGTTGATCTTGGTGAAACTGCACAGGCGGTCAAACTCGTCCAAGTGGTCGAGTGGATCCTCCATAGGTAACCCGTGAAACTTGTTTCCTTGGATCATGGAGATCAGACCACTTTTGATTTCGAAGTTATTGTTCTGCACTGCGGGAGGGACGATTCTAGCACGCTGAGTGTGAGTGTTCGGTGCATCCCCAGCACCAATGTTTCGCGGTCCCGGATGTGGTCCATTCGGTTGTTCCATTGTGACGGGTGCGGGATGATGAGTGAGTTGACGAGCTTGTCGTAGTCTTTGTAACCGGTTGATATCGTCGATAGCAGGAAGGAGGTTCTGATGTCCTCTTGATCTGGTGTGCATGCAACGTTGCAATAAACATGTTCCTGAGATGCAAAACAAACAAGCAGACAACCAAAACAAGTCAGTACTCAGAATGATAAGTGGGATAGAACTTAATCTTGCAAAACTTGAAATCTTAAATGTAGCAAAATGAATCCCAAATGGCAACGGCGCCAAATTGATATTAGGATTTTTGTATGTCCTAGCAGGTTCAATTAACCTTATGCAGTTGTAGTACTTAAGGTGTCAATCCAAATGGGATGTTGCTACCACTCAAGATGCAATCAAGAAATCACAAGTTATGCCAATTCAAAAAGAGTGTTTTTATGTCTAACAATCTTATAGTGATCAGAGTGCAAAACGGAAATGAGTCACAGAACTAGAAACGAAAATGTATGACAAGAAGCAAAAATGAATAAAAACAAAAACGAGTCTAAGCATGAACTAAAAGGCAAGAAATGAAACAGTCTCAGGAATGTAATAAAATTCAGAAAGAAAGAGGTCCTAAGGATGGGAGTAATTGATGTCGGTGAAGTCTCCTAGTCTACAAAGTGTTTAACATGCCACAAGCAATCTGTCCCTAGACAACGAACATCAAAACTTAGCTAATCCAATCTCTTGGTAAAAGCTACTCAGACTCAACCACTTCCATACCCAGCTCTCGCTAGAGAAACATGGTTGAGCAGGCATGACA
>NC_025690.1:10635770-10645765 GCF_000633955.1 Camelina sativa | reverse complement strand
AAAAGGCAAGAAATGAAACAGTCTCAGGAATGTAATAAAATTCAGAAAGAAAGAGGTCCTAAGGATGGGAGTAATTGATGTCGGTGAAGTCTCCTAGTCTACAAAGTGTTTAACATGCCACAAGCAATCTGTCCCTAGACAACGAACATCAAAACTTAGCTAATCCAATCTCTTGGTAAAAGCTACTCAGACTCAACCACTTCCATACCCAGCTCTCGCTAGAGAAACATGGTTGAGCAGGCATGACAAACAAGTTCGTTCATGTCAACAAACATCCTAGACAACTAATCTCTTAGGCTAGGAACGTAAGTCTCTGGCACTAGTTGGTCAGACATTTCATCAATCACCTTTTGGGTGTGGAAATGTCTCAAACCTAATTCTAATTGATCAGTAGATAAGCTAGTATTTCTAACACTAGTCCAGAAGGGAATCATAAAATCAAAGCTTAAACACTCTGCATCCTAAGATCCTCCACCTAATATATCCCATCCTCAAGGACTACTACACTACTCAGATCCGAAAATCATTATCCAAGATACAAACACAGAAAACATTGAACCAAGCATAATAAGATAGATAAAAATGAGAAGAACAACTTTGTAGAAGGAATCAAATGAAAATACTGAATAAACTCGGAGATGTCGGATTACAAGTCTGAGAACGTTTTTAGGTGGCTAGGTTAACCTTAAGAACAAAAACGAAAATGAGATAAAAGATGAGATGTCCTAAACCAAGACTTAACAAAATGTATATATAGTAAAAACGTGTGAATCCCTAAAACTTAAAACGACAAGATAGAGCGTCGGTTCGGGAGTCTCCTGAAGCGTGTCAGACGGAGCGTCTTCCTGGCATGCGTGTCAGACGGAGCGTCTTCCTAGCATGCGTGATTTCGTCCGTGTGCTTCCAGTGGCTTGATTGGTGTGAGTAGGAGTGGGTCGAGCCGTGCGAGTGAAAATGGCTCGAGCATGGTCGGTGAAAGTGGTTCGAGCTGGGTGTATACGAATCTTCTAAAGCGATGATAACTCTTGAACCACACCTCCGATTGGCTTGAAATAAACGGCATTGGAAAGATGACTCAATTCTCTACAACTTTGATGAAGACGTCATAAGCTGAATCCCTAGACTGGTGGCTCGAGTGATGGCTCGATTGAGTGGTCCGACTGGTGCCCTGAGAGTGGCTCGATTGTGTAGGTCGAGAGTGGCTCGATTGTGGAGGTTGAGAGTGGCTCGATTGTGTGCGTCTCCGACGTCTCCTAAACACCTGAAATACTTCGAAATGCACAATGTATGCAAGGATGATGCAAAAACTTCCTAAACATGCAAAGTGTATAAAAGAGGTTCTAAAATGATGCAAAATGACTAGTTATCCTAGCTAAATGTATGACAAATGCATGCTAAGGAGATGCAAAATATAGACATATCAAGGAGCTTCCTTGCTCGCCATCATCAGCTTGAAACGTTTAACCTAAAGATGAGATTCTAGTATTTGTGTGTGTGCTTTTTTTTGTGTGCGTGTGTTGTTTAATCGGTTTAGTTGAGTTTTCATCGATTATATAGAGAGAATTTAGCTTTTTTATAAAGCTAAAAAGTAAAACTAACAAAAGAATAAAAGGAAAAACAGTTGTGAATTAAAATCACCGTGGAATCACACACAGAGGATGCTCGAAGATGATGTTCTAGGACTCTAGGCCACACACAATTGACTAACTCACATAATCAATCAAGACATGCAATCCCAAACATCACAACAGAAACCTAGTAAACCCAAACCTAGAACCGTTAGGGCTCTGATACCAAACTGAAACGACCCGACCCGTTTTAAAAAATAAATAAATAAATAAATAATAATAGTAATAATAATAAAGAAATAATCTACAGCTAGTAGTCCAATACTCACTAGCCTTCTAACCACAACACACAACAGCGGATAACATAAACCATAACAATAAACCAATCATTATCCAATAATTAAATAACCAATAATCAAAGTATGACAATTCCAATAACCAAACATTAAGGAACATAGAACCAGCAACCTAGCAATGTTCTAATGACCCATCTCTAGCAACTTAGCAATGCCAGGCAAAAACCAAACGAGTCCCTAGAACATCCTCTTCTTCATTGCCTTGATTCCACATTCACACTTTGCCTTTACCTACACCACAAACACAAACTGCAATGCATGAGTATTTTATAAACACTCAGTAAGGCAATCCTCCCATCTACAAGGCTATACACACAAGCAATAGAAACATCTCTAACCATCAACCAACAATCAACAACAAAACAATAACAAACCAGGATTATGTAACGTCTGACACCAACCATGCATCGACCGACACCGAATGGGGTTGCATCGACTGACACAAGCTTGCATCGACCAACACAAGGTACACTTGCATCGACCGACATTCACACTGCATCGACCGACGCAATGCTCGACATTACGCGAAATCCCTAATTGCATCGACCGACGCCTCCACATGGCATCGACCGATGCTCCTAGGTCAATCTGCGCCGTCCTTGCATTGCATCGACCGACGCCTCCACATGGCATCGACCGATGCTCCTAGGTCAATCTGCGCCGTCCTTGCATTGCATCGACCGACGCCTCCACATGGCATCGACCGATGCTCCTAGGTCAATCTGCGCCGTCCTTGCATTGCATCGACCGACGCCTCCACATGGCATCGACCGATGCTCCTAGGTCAATCTGCGCCGTCCTTGCATTGCATCGACCGACGCCTCCACATGGCATCGACCGATGCTCCTAGGTCAATCTGCGCCGTCCTTGCATTGCATCGACCGACGCCTCCACATGGCATCGACCGATGCTCCTAGGTCAATCTGCGCCGTCCTTGCATTGCATCGACCGACGCCTCCACATGGCATCGACCGATGCTCCTAGGTCAATCTGCGCCGTCCTTGCATTGCATCGACCGACGCCTCCACATGGCATCGACCGATGCTCCTAGGTCAATCTGCGCCGTCCTTGCATTGCATCGACCGACGCACAAAGTGCATCGACCAACACACATGCCGAGTATCGTTTCTTCCCGGAGCTTCTCACCGGATCTTTGTTCCTACAAGCAACAAACTCGATCCCAAGCCACAAGAAAGCCTCACAAAGCCCCAAATAACATTCTAACAAGCCACACAACACATAAACAAACAGATCAGAGAAATATCCAGCTTAGATAAGCCATGATCATACACTTACCTTTGCCACAGAAGATTTTGAACCACAAACAAGCAAAAAGACGCTCCTAGGAAGCTCCTACGACGATCTCAGCCACAAATCTCTACAGAAATCTCCTCAAATCACCCAAAATCCTCAAGAACGCTTAATAACATTGTTCTCTCTTTCTTTTCTCTCAAAAGCGGCTAAACATGACTAATGACACAGAAACTCGACTTAAAGGTTTTTTCCTAATCTAAAACGCAGCGTTTTACTTAAGTCGAACCGCACAAACGGGACCTTGCATCGACCGATGCTTCACCAACATCGACCGATGCACATCCCAAATCAGGATTCCAGTTCACGGATGTTATAATAAAATAAAATTACGATGAACTAGATAGTGTCTCCAATGTTTAATAGTCTGGACAACCGCATAAATCTCCACGTCATGCGTAGGATAATGACTCGGTGCACCTGCTAATTTCTCAGAGAAATACGCAACTGGCTGCGTCTCTTGACTTAAAACTACTCCAATCCCCAACTTAGAAGTATCGTAGTGAACCTCAAATGGCAAGGTAAAATCCGGTAAAACCAGTATAGGTGTCGTCGTGAGTTTGTGCTTAATAAGATCAAAAGCTTCTTGTGCCTTAATAGACCATGAAAACTTGCTAGCCTTCATACAATCCATCAATGGAACCATAATAGTGCTAAAATGAGCAACAAAACAGCGGTAAAAAAAGCCAAATCATGAAAACTTTGGATGTCCGTCATTGACCGCGGCTCTGGCCAAGACCTCACTACCTCAACCTTACTCAAGTCCATTGACAATCCCTTAGAGGACACAACGTATCCAAGGAACAAAACGTGGTCGAGCAACAAAAAAAGTTTCACACCGTAAAACCAACACACTTGACGAAGATGGTCTTGGTGAGCTTCTTGAGAAAAGATAAAAATGAGAATAATAAAACACCACAAACTTACCAATGTACGACCTTAACGCTTGGTTAATCACACACATAAAAGTACTTGGTGCATTCGATAACCCTAACGACATTACCAGCAATTCAAACAACCCTTCCAGCGTCTTGAACGCCGTCTTCCACTCATACCCCAAACGAATACAAATTTAATGACATCCACTCTTTAAGTCAAGCTTTGAAACAATTACAGCTTTGCCAATTTGATCCAATAGATCGTCAAAACGTGGAATGGAGAAACGATAGCAAACCATAATTTTATTAATGGTCCAACTATCCACACACATAAGCCAAAAATCATCCTCTTTAGGTACAAGAAGAGTCGGCACCGCACAAAAGCTTTAACTTTCACGAACATATCCTTTGGCAATTAAATCTTCCACTTGTCGATGTAATTCTTCATGTACCATGGGACTCATTCGATAGTGCGGGCGATTAGAAAGAACGGCTCCCGAAACAAAATCAATCTGATGTTGAATATCACGAAGGGAAGGTAACCTATTTCGTAAATCAGATGGGAATATATCATTAAACTCTTTACCCATGGAACTACTGTTGGCGAAGTCGCTGAAAACTTTGAAGCAAAATTACCTGCTAGTAACACCACCGCAAAGCCAACATGTTTAGATTCTTCCTCAAACACTGCTGAAGAACAAAACAGCAAATTATCAATTCATGGAGTGACAACTTCCTGCTTTGAATCGTTCTTCTCGTAAAGGGGCGCCAATGTTGACATGTCCGGACTTGGAAGCAACATAGTCCTGCGATTATCAAAAACAAAACTATAAATGTTTGTTTTGCCACTATGAGAGACGTCACGATCATACTGCCAAAGACGACCCAACAACAGATGTCCTACATCCATAGGCACAATATCACTAAAATTTTTATTCTTGTAATAAAAGCCAATAGAGAACGAGACCAATGCCCGTTGCGCAATCCAAACATCTGTAACTTTCTTTAACCAAGTCAACTTATTAGGTGTACGGTGGACCTCTCTCCGCAACCCTAGCTTACGAACTACTTCATCAAACACAGCATTCCGACAACTACCCAAATCGATAACATAACGACATATCTTGCCTTTGATCCTACAAGTCGATTGAAAAATATTAGTACGCAACCACGATTCCTCACTCACCATTGGAGCCAAACAAGCATAGTTCCCTTGTCGCCCTCATTACGATCCTATGGGATATCTTCCTCATGTGTGTCTTGCTCCACACCATCATCATCCCATGGCGACATCAACTTTCAATAAGCCACGACGAGTTTTCTGTGGGCAATCTGTCATACGATGACCCGAATCACCACAAGAAAAGCACCATAAAGCATTTGAACGTGTAGAACGTCAAACAGTTGGATTCTCCGTCACTGCACCTGTTTTTCCCGTCGAACTCGCAGTCACGTCATTGTTGTCTCTGGGCATAGAAATTTGTTTAACTTCGTCTGTAGTCACAACACTACAAGGATGAGGATGATTTGTCGAAAGCATCAGCTCGACGATGTGCCTCTGCAATGGTTGTAAGGTCGAACTGAACCAAAGCATTCTGTAGTTGTGGATGCAATCCACCAATAAACGTGATACCAACTGAATATTTCATTCCGCGTAATCATCTGCATACTCATCCACTGATCGTGACCCCTGACGAAAGTTTTGAAGCCTTGTGTACATAATATGATCATAGTTTTGAGGAAGAAGCGAGTGATGCAGGTGTTTCTGCAACTTGTCCCACGTCATAATTTTCTCATTCCCAGTTCGTGCTCGTGTCGCCTTTAGTTGCATCCACCATGACGTTGCGCGCCCACGAAATTTTGTTACCACCAACGCTACCTTCCTTGACTCGAGGACCTGCTTGAATTCCATTAACTCATCCACCAAAACGAGCCAATCCAACAGCTTATCACCACTTATGCTGCCATGAAACTCCGGTATATAGAGCTTGAAACCCGACTCCCAATGCAGTTCTTCACGCTCTCCATCACGAGATTTCTGTTTTCGAGGACGTGGAAGACGCTCTCGAGCGAACTGGTTCTCCTGAGCATCCACCGAACTTTCATATTCCAGATCATGTGGAGGGAATTGATTGTTCAACAGAGTCTCTGCCAATTCCTGGATCGAATTGGTGATCATAGCTTGAATGTTTGTTTGCATCACCAATAGTGTTTTGCGAGGCTCAGCCCACTCATTGAGCTGTTCCTCTTCACTCCCTTCAGATTTTTTTTTGTTGCGCATAGGAGCCATGTTTGCAAAAGTCAAAAACACGGATGGGAACAAAACGTCTTTGTCTTTGATACCAAAACTGGCGTAGCGTAACCGGGATAGAACCGTGTGCTCGTTGATTCATGGGAATAGCCAAACAGAAAGAATGTATAGTTGTTCGTTGATTTGAAGTATAACCGAACAAGAGACGAGACTTGAAAATCGTTGAGTCGATGAATAGCCAATGTTCAAGAGAAAATAAAGAAGCTGAAAGCTTTGATTCTTCTAAACATAAAGGAGGCTATAAATAACAAAGAGAGACGTCAAAAACCCTAGACCTAAAGAAAATAAGAAATCCAATATAAAAGTAAAACCAACTTAACACATAAAGCTAAACAAAATATAAATAGAGCCCATCAAGTAAACACCAAAACATAAATAACGTTAAGATGCATTCTTTTGTGACATCACCCACATATATGCTATTTCGCAAATTACCTTTTATAATTTTGGTGGGAAACAAACAATTTTAGGATTTTATATTTTCCAGTTTTGTTGAGAAAACACAATTTTATGATACTATCTTTTACAATTTTGGACAAAAAACATAATTCTCCGATTTTTCAGTTCAGGTGGGAAACAAATTTCCATAATTTTCTCGCCAAAATCTTGATTTTTGGTTTTGGTTGAAAACAGTATTGTGCAAATTTTCTTGCAAAATTCATGACTTATAGTTTGGCGTAACACAAAGTTTGGTAAAAATATTTTGTTTCGATGGAAACCCCTGTATTTTTTATATTCTGGTAAAAAAATAAAAACATAATCATGCTATTTTGCGATTTTGACGGAAAAATGATAATTTGTGACTTTACAAGTTTAGAATTTTTTTTGGTGCATATATGTGATTTTGAAAATATTGTCATTAAACTTATTTTAGACGTTTTCAATTTTTGAAAGTATATTTCCATATGAATCCACCACTTAAAATCCCCACATTTTTTCTACATTTTGGATGAGTTTGACAAATACACTAGATGATGTGTTTAATTGCACTAAACAAACATCATTTTTCATCTGCATCATGAATATCATTTTTCATCTGCATCTAGGTTGACCATTTAGAAGAACAAATGAACATCACCTATATATAATTTAATGGTTTTCCCAAAAAAAAAATGATTTGATTTGTAGGATTAGGAAAGCAAAACTAATATGTAAAACAATCTTCTATATATTAATAGAGAAGCATTCTTGTAAAATGCTGATGTGTCGTCGCCAGAGAGTTCGAAGCACATTTTAGCAAATAATCCTAATTAATTATACTAATTACATCTATGCCACTATATATTTAAAAATTCATTAAAAAATTAAAACTATTTGTAGCTATTTAATACGAAACTATATTACTATTATTTAAAAACAACAAATTTTTTTAAAAAATTGATAATTTTTCATATTTTATTTGAATTGATTTATCTGCACTATGTGCGGGTTGATTACCTAGTAATGTATATTGTTCAAGTATGCTTTTTCTATGTTTAAATTTGTAATATTAACTCATCTCTATTTGATTTAAGACGATATTCATAATTTATGACCATCAACAAAAATAACAAATCAAAATTATTTAAATAAATTAATAAAATTTAATAACTTGTTATTAGACTTATATTTTTAATTTAATGATTATAATTTCAATCGCCGCGGTGGAGGTGCTCCATTGCCACGACCTTTATGATCTTGAATACCATGCTGCTTGGAAGAACTGATATCAAATGGATCCATACCATAGAATTTATACACACAAATATGGAGTTTTTTTGTCGCAATATGCTTTATCGCAAAAACAGTTTTGCATGCATTTCTCATCTGCATCGCACTTATCCACGTACGCAAAAAGTTGTCCTTAAAATCACCAAAAATTTAACAAATTTATCTTTGAAACAAAAGTATTAAAATTAAATTTAGAAAATGAGCTAAATTTTTTTATATATATATATATATAGTTTTATTGTAATCCTGTTTAGGCTCAATTCATTTGTTAAATGTTTATATTAACAAAGACTAGTCTCAAAAATTGGTAAAAATATATGTAAAATTCTGTTGGTTTGTTTGAAAATGTTACTATTGGTAAAGTGTGCACACTTACCGAAGAAGACGACGACAATAAGAGAAACCAATAGCATACTTTTAAATGAAATGTTTTTCATTCTCTAAGTAATTGATTTTTTTTTTCTCTAAGTAAATGTTCTTTTACTTTCAATGTTGAAGTTAATGGTTGTACTTCATCTCTTGTCAAACTTACATCAATTTATATGTTCGTATCAAGATTTCACTTACCAAAAATATATATATGTGCAAAAATTTCAAGATTTGATTTTACAATATTTTTTTCTTTGTATTCAGATTTGACTTACCATTTATAAGTGAAAACCTGATATGTGTAATTATTTCAAGATTTTATTTACCAAAAATTATATATAAACATGGATATGCATAAAATTTAAATTACTATTGAAATTTTTATAAACATATTTATGTATATCAAATCATATAATTATGAACCTCCTTATTCATATTTATATCAATTCATATTTTATTCACCCCTATTAGCTTAACCAATAATAATAGAGTAATATGCCACCTTATACTATATTTAAAAACAAATCAAAATTAAAATCAGAAAAACAAAACATATTATGGAAACAAACTCTGTATATATAATTTTCATTTAATTGTAAAACCTAAAACTCTAAACACTCTTTTATAAACCTAAACTGATATTCAATCTTGTCAAATTAAAAATATAAAAATTGTGTTTTCTTAATATGTTTTAGTTTTTAATTTTAATTTTGGTATTTTTAAATATAGTATAGCATATAATTACTCTATTTTCATTGGTTAAATTACTCAGATCAGTTTTGCGTAAACATATACCAAATATTTGACACGTCAGCGATCCCGCTTCACGAGCTGACCTAGTTTACAAACATTCTTATAAACCGTCGATTAGAAACACATTCAACGGCTAAGATCTCCCACGTCATCAATCCTCAACAGTATCTAATAACCAATAGAATCAATTACTCGAACTACTATAAAATCAAAACTCATCTTCATCGAATAAAGATATCAAAAAAACACAATTCAGATCTGTGCTTCTTCATCTTCTTCTTCTTCAACCCAGAAACACACAAAAGTCAAAAAGAATGGCGCCGAGAGCAGAGAAGAAGCCAGCGGAGAAGAAACCAGCCTCCGAGAAGCCAGTAGAGGAGAAATCAAAAGCCTAGAAAGCACCGGCGCAGAAGAAACCAAAAGCCGGCAAGAAACTCCCGAAAGAAGCCGGAGCTGGAGGCGACAAGAAGAAGAAGACGAAGAAGAAGAGCGTCGAGACATACAAGATCTACATCTTCAAGGTTCTTAAACAAGTTCATCCAGATATTGGTATTTCAAGCAAAGCTATGGGGATTATGAACAGTTTCATCAACGATATCTTCGAGAAGCTCGCTTCGGAGTCGTCTAAGCTCGCTAGGTACAACAAGAAGCCTACGATTACTTCTCGGGAGATTCAGACTGCTGTGAGACTTGTTCTCCCTGGTGAGCTCGCTAAACACGCTGTTTCTGAAGGAACCAA
>NC_025690.1:10597516-10633321 GCF_000633955.1 Camelina sativa | reverse complement strand
ATTATGAACAGTTTCATCAACGATATCTTCGAGAAGCTCGCTTCGGAGTCGTCTAAGCTCGCTAGGTACAACAAGAAGCCTACGATTACTTCTCGGGAGATTCAGACTGCTGTGAGACTTGTTCTCCCTGGTGAGCTCGCTAAACACGCTGTTTCTGAAGGAACCAAGGCTGTTACCAAATTCACCAGTTCTTGAAAATTGGGAATTTAGGGTTTTCATTATCTTGTTTTAGGGTTTCTACTTTTCGTTTGTTATCTGCTTTTTTTTTTTAATTCTCGTTTCCCCAAGTTGTAAAGTAATGTTATGAATCAAGATTTGCGTTTGTGTTCTTTAAAACTCAGTTAAATAAAACAGCTCTGTTACACATTACATATATATAAACCTATGAAGAGTGTGTTTGCTTGTGCCTAAAGAATTGGGATTTGGAATTGAGTTATTACTTCCAGATGTGAGCATCGCAGGGATCACAACCTTCTTGAGCAATGTCTGTGATTTGAACACCAGCGTCATAAGTCTTACCAGCTTCCCAATTAGCTGGTAGAGCACTCTGAGCCCAAATCATTTTGCCGTCGTAGCCTCCTGTAACTATGAACCTGAACTGAAGAGCCCCGGTTGGTACTTTGTCAGTAGCCCACACCGCTCCGTGGCTTCTGCTCATGTAACCCCAACGTGATGAACCCACTTGTGCAATGTCGATGGCTACTACTTCTGTTTGACCTCCTTGGTATAAAAGCTTTACCTCCAAGTAGTTTGGCTTTTTGCTTGCTTCTTCTACTCTCACGTTCATGTTCTTGTTCCCGTATTCGCAAGGAACTCTGTTTTTATCATTTACCAAAAGTCTTCTTGTTACTTAACTAAAGCGATTAAGAAAACCAAAAGAGTCAGGGGTTTAAAAGATTCGAACCTTTGGTAATCAATGTCGACAATGCCTTGTTTAAGAAGATCTCTGTCAGCACCAGCAACAGGTTTAGCCATAGCTCTAAATGCTCTGCTACTAAGGACAAGATCGGTTTGGTTACTCTTGTTCAAGTCTGTGACCATCACAATGGTTCCTTTACTGCTACATAGCTTAGGGTTCTTGCATCTGACTTGGAAGCAAGCTCCACAGCCAGCACCATCTTTGTAGATTGAAGGTGTAGCCGCAGCAATGTGTCCGGCGAAGAATCTAGTAGCCATAGAGCCATAAGCGCAAGCTCCAGCTGTAGTCAAAAACAACAAATCATGAGAAAAGAAACAAACAGATGATCTGATAACTTATAAGTAATGAGAGAAAGAAGATTTACAAGAGAGAGCAGAAGCAGAGGAGAAATAAGATGCTTTAGAACGGTGAAGACATCGATCACATGCGTTAACTGATGAAGAGAAGATGATGAAGATGACTACAACAAGGTAGAGAAAGCTTCCCATTCTTGTGTTTTCTTTTTCTTGAAGAAACAAATAATATCTGTAATGATCAAATTAGAGAGAAGAGAGATATGTGAATAACATGAGTTTAGAGAAGAGAGGACAAAGAATGGGATTATATAATAGTGATGAAGATTGAAGAGAGAGTTGAAGCCAGCTCAGCGTCTCCATATCTAACACACACGGTCACGTCATAGCTGGGTATGTGTGTGAGTAGCTTCCTTAATTACGCGTTTTACTCGTATGTTAATAAAGTGATATCTTTAATTACTTTCATTAGTCCAACCAAAGTAAAAGAACAAGTGTGAAAGAGAGAAGATTTAGTTTTACCAATATGAGTCATGGGGTGGGACGATGACATGGCCAATTCACCGACTCTTTTTAGCCTTTTGTACATGTCGGTCGTCTGATTAGGTAACAAATATATGGTAGAGTATTGAAAAAAAAGTAATTAAGAAACGAAACAACCCACAAGTATTTGTTTTTTTCTTTGTAACCTTATGAAATACTTATATTAAAATTTTGTAGTTGATTATTAATATTTTGAAGGCGCAAACAGATATTTCTTGTTTGGTGATAAAAACAAAATTTCGGAAATGTGCCAGCCAGAACTTTATTTATAAAATAGTATGATTATTGGATTTTAGTTGATTTGGAAATCTAAACAAAATCATGTATTATTAGATCATTATTGTTTAAAATCTTAATAAGAAAAATCATGTATTTTTTTTTAATAATTTCATTTATTAGTTGAAACTCGATATTATTTATTTAACTATTCTTAATTTTAATAAAAGTTCAATTTCACATTTGATTTTAACTGATTTGAAAGTTTTTTCAGATAGGAAATAATACAAAAGTTTGAATCCCAATTTTTATTATTACTTTACAGTCCATGCATTTGATATTGAAATCAGTGAGTACATCCATAAATACGTATTACCCTATAAAGTTAATAATAATGGATTTTAAAACAAGAGAGAAACCTAAAAAGGGGATGGCTTTGAGAAGGAGGGTAAAGATAAGAACAAATTCCAAAACCAATTTCACTTTCTTCCTTTTTTCCCTAAACCATTTTCATCACTTTCCTCTACACACGTTTTTCTATCATTGGTTAATGTAAAAATGATAAATCTACCCAAGTATTTTATATTTTATTAATTAATTACTACTATATACTTGTCTTCCTCACTAATTAAAATTAAATCCTCTCACTTTTGTCTTATGAAAGAACTTTACATTTGTTGTTAAAAGTCACAAGGAAATGAGAGGTGTACCTGAACTTAACTAAAAGGATTAGGTTTTCTAGTCGATAACAACTCATTCCCACTAACAACCAAAGTGTATAAACTACAAAGTATAAACACAAATAATAATTAGGATGTGGAGCACTATAGCCTCTCCTCTCATTTTCAAGAGATTTATCACTAAACTCTTATCTAGTTGTGTTGGTATTATTAATTATCATCAAGCGGACATATCATAATTTTGTTTGTTAAATTGTTGATTTTTAAGTCGATGAAATCTTCAAAATATTTCAACAGATAGGTATACCATTAAACATATCCATGTGAGAACGACTCTGTCATATCCATGGCATTGATTACTACATGTGAATATATATCTTCATACTACTCCCTCTCTTTTTGTTTCATTGTCGGGGGTATACGAAATATAAGATTACGATTCTATTTTGTCTAGATTCTATATCAATTACTGAGTATTAAATTAAAAGGGAATAATGCGTATCAACATATAGGAACACTCATGTCCTCTTGAGCGTAGTGCTTAATGAGATTTGGTAAATGCTAATGTCTAGTAACAAGAAGAGTATATCATTGAGATCCTCTTCTCATTTTTTGAAGTGGTGGGGCTGCGAAGGAGTCCACTGAGGTGAGCATGACTAGTGCCAAAACCAATGCATTTTCACCTAATCTTAGCCTTCTTTTTGTTTAAGTAAGCACAGAGTCTAGTTCGGCTAATTCAAGCCAGTCATTTTTAAAATGTTTTAAAAAGAGTTACACTTATTGTTGTAACATTTCTTAAAAATTGAAAGAATTTCCAAAAACAGTACTTTGCTAATCAAAATTTCTTAGAAATTAAACATATACAAATCAGTTATTTGTTTGATTTTTATTTTTCAACATGATAATTTTTTCCTGACTTGCAAAGTATTTAAGGCAAAACAAATATGATATGAATATATAATTCTGTTAAGGCAACACTTGTGCTTGCTTGTTGATGGACTTGTAAACTGTCGTTTTGTACGTACGATGAAGAGTTACAGGGGATCCCTGTCGAAAATCTGATGATGTTTCACAAAAAAATACAGAAGTGCTCGTTCCGTTGTTCTTGCTGGTTTCTCTATGGCGGTATATAAAAGAATGGTCAAGAATATTTTTGCCGATTTATTCTTGTTCCACACTAACAGTTTTGCATTACACTTCAACGTGGCGCAGTGGCCATGTTGCACACTCCAGTTTGTAGAGGTCTCAGGTTCGATTCTCGGCTAAAACATAATTTTAGTACGTGTTCGGTTTGATTCGGATAACCGAATGGATATCGGTTCGGTTCGGTTAATAACCGATATCCATGGATAATTAAAACACTATCCAATCGGTTATTGTCCACTATCCATACCCGAATAGGAACCGAAATTACGGTTCGGTTTCGGTTCGGTCTATTCGGTTCGGTTTATTTGCTCAGGACTAGCACCGTGTCTTGTTGATTCAATAATGGATTTGGGCTGTAACAGGCTGGATTCTAGTTTGAGTCAAATATTTTTGAGTCAAACTTATTATCTAACCACCATATTAGGAGATTTTATCGTATTTTATTGAAACATATCAGTACCAAAAAATTTTGATAGTATTAATTTTACTAAAATAGCACACTTTCTCTATCCTATATAAACGTTAACATTGTATCAGATATTGTTATCTTCTTCACCAACTCTTTCTACCTCTACAAACTTATCAAAAAAAAAAAAAAAACAAAACTGATTGACATGACGATGAGAAAATCTTCATCGAAGGCTGATTTCATTATCTTTTTAACTTTTATTGGTAAATTCAATGTTTTTATATAACATGGTATTAAATAATTATATTGTGTTACTAATGTTCATGATACACTTTTTGTGTTGTACTGATGATATCAGTAACGGTTGAGATCGCCGAGGCGAAACGTGTCTTACTTGAAGAAACTCCTCTAGACTTATTGCATCATGAAGCTTCTTCACTGACGGTTAAGCCACTTGGTAGGTTTGAACGTTGTACGCCACCATGCAAAGAATTATGTTTTGGTATAGGCTGCTACTGCATTTGTGAATAATGTGATCCATGTCTCAAAAGTTGAAACAACTCTTCACGATTTTTTTTATTTAGAATAATGATAATTTATTAGTGATCTCATACCCACTAACAACCTAGCAACAATCAACCACAACGAATAACAAAACAATTCCATTAAACCAATAAGAATTCCAACAATAACAATTCAATAACCAACAATGCAATAATCCAGAACCAACAAGGGAATAACCAAGTTCCAACATCCTACAATGTTCTATCAACTCAACACTAACAACCTAACAATAGCTAGACCACAATCAATCAAGCCTCTAGAACATCCTCCTCCTCATCACCTTGATTCCACGATCACACTTTGCCTTTACCTTTACCACAAACACATATTGAGATGCATGAGTATTATTAAAAACACTTAGTGAGGCCATCCTCCCATCTATTGGGCTATACACACAAGCAACTGAGATTTTATTGTTAAGTTGAGCCAAGAAACACAATCAACACATCAAACAAAGCAAAACTCATATTCGGTTAAGAGTGGTGTCGATCGACGCTAGCACACACTAGTGTCGATCGACACTGCCTCTGCAGACGCGAACTGCACGAATCCGAACGTCGATCCTCCATTTCAAATCACCACGAAACCGTCCCAAACTCTCCCAATCGCCTCAGGAACCTATGAGAAACACGAAAACAATAACCCAAGCAAGCAAACACCACAAATAGACAAGGAACAACCAAACAAAAGAGATCTCAGGCTTAGATCAGCCATGGTCAAGCACTCACCTCCTTCGTTCCCAACAACAGCTCTCCCTTCTACAGCTATAGATCTCACCAAAACCCACCAAGAACAAGCCCAAAATCTCTCAAGAACACTCACAAACGTTTTCTCTCTTCTTTCTCTCTTTTTCTCACTCAACGGCGACAACCACACTCTAAAACTCTTAATTCGTCGCTTCTCCACTTATATACTCGGTTTAGGGATTTCTCATTGAACCAAACCGAACCAAACAACAATTAAAACGAACCAATCGAAACTGGAAAAGTTGGTGCCGATCGATACTCAGACCAAAAGTGCCATTTCTGGTTCGCGGATATTACAAAAGTATACATTGTAATCGCAACAAAATTATAAAAAAAAATACTGGTTCTCACTACAAGAAAACACACCCTTTTGCGAGAATGACTTGCGACGGAACACAGCTCTCGCAAATTTGCGTTGGATTTGCGAGGGCAATACGAGAACAAAAAAAATACTAGCATATCCATCGCAAAACTGTGAGGACAGACGTCGTCGCAAATCAGATGCACAATTGCGAGGGGTTCATGACAAATACGCAGGGAAGGCAAAATTCCTCGCAAATCTATCGCAAGATTGCGAGGATTTTGCAAAGACATAATTCATAGCAAAATTGCTAGGGGTATGCTAGTGAATTGCGAATGGCATAGCAAATCCATTGCAAAATTAGGAAATTATTTTTTTTTTATAATAATTACAAAATTTTAAATTACCATTGGACCTTGTAATTGCATTACCATTGGACCTTGTAATATACTTTAAAGTTAATTTGAGTAATTTTAAAAAATAATTTTGATGGTTTTTATTCAAGATTTGCAAAAGATTTACGACCGATTTGCTATATGCCTAGCACATTCGTCGCAATTACATCGCAAATTTGGAAACCTAAACCCTAAACCCTAACCCTAAAGAATAACTACATTACTATTAATGATTAAAAAGATGAATCCAAGACTTATAATTAAAGCTAGGACAGTGCAACACAAAATTCTTGGATATATATATATATATATATATATATATATATGACAACCCGTCATGTGGACCCCACTAGCCCTTCGCTAGCTGCCCCAACAGACCGTCCGTGGACCATGCTAGCCCCCCGCTAGCCGTCCAAACGAATCCCAAGCTGGCCCTGCAGGGCATCGATCCTAACCCCTCGATGTGCAGCTCAATTGGTGACAACTTGTCTGTGGAAAAGTTGTTAAAGGGTGGGGACCAGAGTTTGAGGAACGTCTGGCGCACCAATAACCTACTAGTGGATTTAGATGAGTAGTTCTTGTCCACAGTGAGGGGTTAGGATCGATGCCTTGCATGGCCATCTTGGGGTCCGTTGGGACGGCTAGCGGGGGGCTAGCATGATCCACATAAGGATTTTTATGTGACAACCTGTTCCGTGGATCCCACTAGCCCCCCGCTAGTTGCCCCCATAGGCCTCAAGCTGGCCCTGCAGGGCATCTTTCCTAACCCCTAACTGTGGACATCCCAATCCATCAATAGGTTATTGGTGCGCCACGCGTTCCTCGAACCATGGTCCCCACCCTTAACAACTTTCCCACAGGACAAGCTGTCACCAATTGATCTGCAGCTCAATTGGTGACAGCTTGTCCTGTGGGAAGGTTGTTAAAGAGTGGGGACCAGAGTTCGAGGAACGCCTGGCGCACCAAATACCTACTGGTGGATTTGGATGAGTAGTTTCTTTCCACGGTGAGGGGTTAGGATCGATAACCTGCAGGGCCAGCTTTGGGCCTATGGGGGGAAGCTAGCGGGGGTTAGTGGGGTCCACGGGATGGGTTATAACAATATTTGTCTCAATGTAATGAACATATAGAAGATATAGTTGGAGATAGTTAATGATTAGAGGAAGATGCAAAATTTGGTAATTTTGGAAAGTATTATGATAGAAAAGTGTATGACGAGACCATTGGACCTTATAATATACTTGAAAGTTTATCAGACTAGTTTTTATAAATTTTATTAATGGTGTTTATAAAATACAAAATTCAATATTTGCGAGAACTCTGCGACTGATTTGCTATACGAATAGCAAATACGTCGGACATCCATTGCAATTTACTCAATTCATAGCATTTCCCTCGCAAATATGGACAATTTTGGTAAGTTGATGATAGAAAAGTGTATGATGAGACCATTGGACCTAATTATAATATAATTGGAAGTTAATTTGACAAAGTTTTTTAAATTATTTTGATGGTTTTCATAAAACAGTAATTCAATATTTGCGACAACTTTACGACAGATTTGCTAAGTGTATAGCAAATGAATCGTAAATCCATCGCAATATACTTATATGATATATATCATAGCAGTTTCCTTGCAAATATTGACACAAATATTGAATTTTAATTTATTGTTTTCGAAAATTATTTTAATTTTGTGAACATTATTTTAAATTTAGGAAAAATAAACTTTTTATTAATTATTGTTTGCGAGGCTTTTGTGAGGCGAATATTTTCTTATATATACGAAAAACTTAGTTTGAGCGAAGCTCAAACCATTCACCCCACAACCGCACAAACCCTAAATCTTTTTCTTTCTTCTCCGGTTTTTCCCTTCTCTGATTTCTTTCTCTTCTCCGGCTACTCTACTCCTCCTCCTCTTCTCTGGTTACTCTAATCCGCCTCCTCTACTTTGCCTCCTCCTCTTCTCCTCATCTTCTCCGGTTACTCTACTCAGGTTTGATTATGCATGTCCTTCAATTTCAACCAAAACTTTAGGGTTCTTATTTCTCCGCTTACTCTACTCCATTTTCTCTATTCTCTTGTCCTCCGCTTTCGATCTTAGGGTTTAGATTTCGTTTTGGGATTTCAATTTTAGGGTTTTGGTATATTTTAATTTTAGGGTTAATTCGATTAGGAGTTTTAGTTAATTCGACTAGGGGGTTTGATTGAAATCATTAGGGTTTTTAGTTAATTTTGAGGGTTATTTCAATTTTAGGGTTAATTCGAATTTTAGTTAATTCTAATCAGTTTTTTTTTCTGCTTTCCGATGTCTTCTCGAGACCAAAACGAAACTGTAAACCAAAAAGTTTACACAAGATTCATCTCTTCTCAAGGTTTAACTCCTCTAGTCTCTGCTCGAAGGACAACTTCTGCTTCTGCTCCTCCCCAAAGGTTACCTTCTCCCGCTTCTTCTCAAGGTACATCACCGACGATTCAGAATAATCGTCATGGAAGCTCTCCGGCGATGCATCATGATCTTCCTTCTCAGTTCTCAGCAATCAACTTCACGTATCAACAATATGTCTCCACAACAATCATTTTTTACTTTGGAAGAGTTACTTGCAAGTCCTGGACATGCTGCCTTACCGAAACTAGATCCTAAGAGACTTCCGGGTACCCTCTGGTGAGACTGTTGCAATGTATCTTCTTCTGTCTAATTTTTTTTTTTGTATTTTCATAGTACCTCATTCGATTTATCTTTTGCTTTGTAGGTTTGACCAGGACTCTTCTGTGGCTGCTACTGTCCGGGCCATTTTTGAAAGAGATTTGAAACATGCTCATGCCAATTGGACCCAAACACCAGGCCCGGTTATAAATCGGTGGTTTGAAACTTTTGCGGTAAGTTCACTTTGTGTTTGATGTGTTTTAATTATAGATTTTGTGTTTTAATTACTGATGCATGTGATGTTTTTTGAAGTAAACATATAACTGGGACCCGTCCATCAACGGAAGAGTCAGAACTGAGTTTGAAGCCAAGTTGAAGACCTGAATGAGTGATCAAGTATGTCAGTATAAGGGTAAGTGGAAGCGATAAGGTGATGATGCAATGTCGCGATGGCTTGATCCTACAGTATGGGAAGGCTTGGTCAAGTCTTGGCGTGAACCAAAATCAGAAGCAAAGAGTATCAATAGCTGTAATGCTCACTCTTGATGGCACTCGAATACACAAACACTGTTCTGGTCAGACATCTTTTAAAGCATGTAAGTATACCTAGTAAGTTCCTTATTTAACACTTGTTTAATCACTGTTTATGAGCATTGATCACTGTTTAATCAAATACTTGTTTCATATCTCTTTTTTAGTCTGAGAATACCTGATGGGTCTTTTGTTGATGGGATGTCTGAGAAAGTCTACCATCAAGTGTCATCGAGGATAGCTGAAGATGAATCGTTGCTACTATTTGGGGATATTATGGAGAGTAGTGCTTCTGGCGGGTTATCACTTACTGTGAAGAACCAAATATATGCCGAGGTAAATTCTTATTCATTGTTTTTTTTTCGTTGTTTATGTATCTTTGTATCATTGTCTAATTGTTGGTGTGTATCCGTTTTGTTGCCAGGTTGCTCCGAAGAAAAAGAACCGGGGATATGGCGTTGGTAATTAGCAAGCAGAAGCACAAGCTCACATTGGTCAACCGCCTCCTCCTTCTGAAGATCTACTTGTTCTAGCTGCCAAGCTTGCTGCTGCCGAAGCTGTTCTTTCAACTCAGCCGACTCAGTTAGAGGAAAATGCACAGAAGATGCAAGAAAACTCAGAGAAGATGCATAGTTATGATATATACTTTGAATATCTTGCAGAGAAAGATCCAGAGTTTGCTGCAAGATTTAGCCGAGAACATCCAGCGGCCAGAGACACAACCACTGGAGAAGCAACCGGCAGAGAAGCTACCACCGGACAAGCAACCTAATGAACTCTCTTGTTAACTTCGTAACTTTGAAACCTAATTGATTACTCTTTACCGTTGTAAACATATTTTGTAAACTTAGTACTTCTAAATACAGCTTTAATTTGGATAAGTTTAAGGTTTATATCTAATTACAGGTTTACGTCTATTTACAGGTTTATGTCTAATTAAGGTTACCAAAATTAAAATTCCAATTTTTTTTATACCATTATTATTATTTGAAAGGGAAAATATTATTGCAAAAGCCTCACAAATTTGCGAAGGATTGACTAGATAGAAAATTGCAAGGAATTTGTTATTAACTCAGTTCCTCGCAATTTGCACTTAGTTAGTGAGGGAATATATTCCTCGCAAAATTTGCGAGGAATTTGCAACGTTGACCGATTTGCAAGAAGCGATTTGCAAAGAACTGACTTCCCACTCAAATCTCTCGTTTTTGTCTATTTGCGACGGATTCGCTATATATTGCTCCATCGCAAAACGCGTGTTTTCTTGTAGTGTCTGTTTGGTATTGTTGTCTACTTAGATTTTTATGTGAGAATTGTGTGAATCACGCTAAGAAAAATACGTTCTTGGAAGTACCGCCACTGTAGGCTTTAAGCTCCTATGGATCTATCAGCAACGATTTATGTTTTTCCAATCTATATATCTATATTTGTTTTAAGCTTGTGTTTAATTAGCCTATTTTATCCATCTATTAGGTTGATGAGCTTCTACTAGTTATCTCCTTTTCGGATTGAATGAATATGTATATATAAAGTTACCTTTACTTACTTTTGGTGCTGCTACGTCATCAACTCCTTCTTTTTATTTGGGCTTAATTTTTAATACTTACCCACTAGACATTTTCTAATCTATTGGGTCATAACATTTTAAATGCCCATATTATTATTAATAATTATATCCAAATGTAGTTGTCCTAAAAAAAAAATCCCTTTCCACGAATCTCCATGTCGCCGTCTTCCTACTTGCGACTTCAAGCGTCACTCTCCTTCTTCATTCTTTGTTCATCGCTTTTCACATTCTAAAGTTTCAATGGATAGAATTCAATTTATTGTTCGCCACTCCTCCACACCCTTTCAGAGCCTGCAGCATGGAACATGATTGTGTTTGTGAAGATTTCATTAGAAGTCAAGGTGTGGAATGCATAATTTTTTCATCAAAAGAACATGGTCAGGTTTTTAACAACCTTGGTGAGAAGTACGCTCTTACATATATGGATAAGAGAAACCATGATTCTTTCATTTGTCCTGTAAATCTTCATAAGAAAATAAGCAGTGAACCGCCAGATCGTGGTTGGCATGAGATATTGTGTGTTCACGATGGGGCAGATCTCTATCACAAAATCTATGGTTCTCTGGTTTTTGTTTGATCTCTCTATTGTTGTTTATACAAGTTTTGGGGCATATAATGAATACGGCAAGAGAACAATTGGTTTTGGAGTGCATGAAAATAGTGAGTCTCTCTCAAATAGTGAGTCCCGCTTCCACTACTCATTTCTTCAATTGAGGTAAGTCGCAATCCTATATAATGCTATCACTCTCAATTCCATGCTGCTCAGATTTTACTAAGTCTTACACTTCTATTCTAAATTATATGAACTCCACTATCATTTCATTCGCTAACCTCAAAGCTGGCCATCCTCACCAACAGATCGTCGGAAAAATGCTCCGTGTCAAGAGTTTAAAGTTTCGAAATTATCTTAAATCTTTTACACTAGTCTGAGTTTGGTTGGCAAAAAAAATCAAATCTTTGAGAAGAAGATACGTTCATTGTTGGTTTCACATATTGGTGTCGTTGAATTTGTAATCGATTTGAGTCATGATCTTTGCTTGGTTTGGTTCATGAAATGAAGAGTCAAGAGTATAACAGTTTTTTGTTCTTGTGTTGTTGATGTCATTAACTCATGCTTCTCTGTTTTGATTTGATTCATCGAAAATATGGAAAAGGGCGCTCATTGCTTGGAAGTCTTAGCAATGCTTTCTCTGGTTTGATGAATTCCTTCAACGGAATGATTAATGGAAACATCCTCTCTCAGTTCAAAGCCTCTTCAAGATAATGTTTGCCAAAATATCTTATTTTGATGAAACTTTCTTAAACTGTGAATTGTGTCCTGATGTGTTTCTAATTTACAGCAGCAACAAAGGACATTCATCCGAATGGGGACGATTCTCAAAGCCATGGATAACTCCGATGCAAAAGAGGTGAAGTGTATTCAAACCCTAAAAGGTAATAAGAAAGGAGCAAGACTTGGCGGTACCATTGTTGGTTCTGTGAAAGAGGCGATACCAAGAGGTAAAGTGAAGGAAGGGACGGTCGTGTATGGTGTGGTTGTGCGTGCTGCGATGCAGAAAGGGCACGTTGATGGAAGCCAAGTCAGGTTAGATGACAATGCGGTTGTAGTTGTGGAAATTAAGAAAAAGAATAAGAAAGTGGAGTTTAACCAACCAACTGGTACCTGAGTGTTCGGTCCTGTCCCACATGAAATGCGGCGCAAGAAACAGCTCAAGATCCTTGCTTTAGCTCAGCACATCGTTTGAGAGTATACATAACACCAGTTATGATCTCTTATGTAACTCTCATCCATCCGTCAATTAGGTTTCAGTTTCACTATGTAAACTCTTGACTTTTCTTTTATTGGTAATAATTATGTTTGCAAAAAACAAAAAAAGTGTTTATGACCAACCAATCAAAGTTGAGAAATTAAAAGAAATTAATTTAGTATAATTAAAGAAATAATATAAAATTATAAGCATGGTAATATATGAATCTCAAATAATGCAAAGACGAAAATATAAATTAAATAAAACAATATAAAAATAATATAATAATTTTAAAAATACAGTATTTGGAAAAGAAAACGGATATATTAATTTTTTTTTGGGTCAACATATTAATCTTATCTATTCCCAATTGAAAAAGGAGAAAGCATGACAAAATTTTGGTTTTAAAAAATAAAAAAAATTTATCTTCCCATTAAAAGAAAATTTCAATTAAACAAAGTTGAAATCAGTGTTTTTGAATAATTTATTTAAGTATGAGACAATTTTTATATAGAAGTGAGTATTTACAAAATTTAGAATCAATAATTAACTGTATATTTTCCTTAATCCCTTTTTCTATATTTTTTTTGTAGAATTAATAACTTAAATTTAAAAATAAGTAAATAATATTATAATTTCGAATTTTATGAAATATATATATATATATAATCTCCTTATAATTATTTTAAAAAACTTTGTATTTTTCTATAAATTCTGTAATTTTTGATAATTCTCTTTTTATATTATTAATATTTTTAAAAACAAATTTTGTTTTTTGTAATCAAATTCCTTTTTCTAGCTAGGAATGTCTCGTGTTCAAACAGAGCTCTAAGTTGTAACTTTTGTGCTTAGTTGAAAACGGTAAAACAAATTTATTTCATTATCGCATTCTTTTAATCGATTATTTTATTTTCAAAATATCTTAATGTAATAATTTTTTTTTCTTTTTCATCTTCCTCACTATAGTTGTCAACCAAAATGGTTGTCACAATTTATTCCACACATTTTGTTTTTTCATCTCATATTTTTTTTTTAGTTGACAACCATTTGCATCCAATATGCGTGTTTAATAGCTTGTACATCTCTATGTTACTTTGTTTTCTTGTCGGATTCTTTAATTTGCTTGCATATTGCAATGATATAGTGACTCTAGTTTTTTTAGAATGAACTTTGGTTCCTGAGTAGTGTACCGTGTACATATAACAAATATATAGATCTTCTTAGTCGTCCTCTTGTTTCTTATAAATGAATTCTAATATATAATTATATGGCACTTGTTTGTTGTTTGCCTAAATAAGGAGAATTGTAATGAGTCAGTTGACTCAGTTCCATATGTGACTGCATGTATCACAACCTTCTTGAGCAATGTCGGTGATCTGAACCCCCGCATCGTAGATCCTCCCCGCTTTCCATGAGGCCGGAAGAACCCTCTTCGCCCAAACCGTTTTGCCATCGTAGCCGCCTGTCACCGTAAACCTAAACTGTAGAGCTCCGGTTGGTACTTTGTCAGTAGCCCACACGGCTCCGTGGCTTCTAGTCATGTAACTCCATTGTGACGAACCAACTTGAGCAATGTCGATGCCTACCACTTCGGTTTGGCCTCCTTGGTATAAAAGCTTTATCGCCAAGTAGTTTGGCTTTTTGCTTGCTTCTTCCACTCTCACGTGCAAATTCCTTTTACCGTAATTGCAAGGAACTCTGTTTTCATTTCCAAAATGTTTTTATTAGTAAATCAAGTGAACATAAAAAAACCAAGAAGTTGGTTGTTTCAAGAATGGAACCTTTGGTATTCAACGTCGACGATGCCTTGTTTGAGAAGATACTTGTCAGCACCAGAACCAGGCTTAGCCATAGCCCTAAAAGCTCTACTACTAAGAACAAGATCGGTTTGGCTGCCCGTGTTCAAGTCTGTGACCATCACAATGGTTCCTTTACTGGTGCACAACTTGGGGTTCTTGCATCTTACTTGAAAGCAAGCTCCACAGCCAGCACCATCTTTGTAAATGGAAGGTATAGCTCCCGCAATGTGTCCAGCAAAGAAACTCGTAGCCATCGAGCCATAAGCACAAGCTCCGGCTGCCAAAAACCCATCAAGACATAAGAAAAGAAAGAAACAAGTAGTTAAGAGAAGTTATAAATGAGAGAAGATGAGAATGTTTACAAGAGAGAGCAGCGGCAGATGAGAAATAAGCTGCTTTAGAACTATGAAGACATCGGTCACATGCGTCAACAGATGATGAGAAGAGGAATACCAGTACGAGTAGGTCGAGAAAGCTTCTCATTTTTGTTAGTTTTAGAGGAAACAAATAATAATATATGTATGAGGAAACGAGAGATTGAAATGGAATTGATATGAAAAGAGAAGAGACAAAGAATGGAATTATATAATAGTGAAAGATGAATAGAGAGATGATGCCAGCTATCTATAGTCATAGAGTCAGTGTATTCTTTCTAATTACGCGTTATACTCATAGTCATTAGTCTTTGTTCAAAAAAAAACCTCATAGTCATTAGTCAAATGTCAAATTTAATTGCTCATTTAGTAACTGGTAAAAGGTTAAATGTCAAAAGACAAATTTACAAAATATATCAGGATATATCCAAAAATTATAATGTAATAATAAAAATTATTGTTATATTATCTTAAAAAGTTATTTTGTTTGAAACAATATTTACTTAATATATAAAAATTATTATTATATTATCTTAAAAAGTTATTAATTATTTTAGAATATTATAGTATTTTAATTGTTTGATGTATATTACAGTTTTAAATTAATAATTATTTAATAGATTTTACTAGTCTAATATTGAAATTATATTTTTATTCTTACTAAAAAATTAAACATTTGGATTAAGACTAATGGCATGACAATGTAATTTTTGTAGCCTTTATAAAATTAGTCTCAATTAATATAGTAGGATAACTATACCCATAGATTGTTTGCTTATTACGGTTCTGCCATTATTTCCGGTTCATTATTTTGGTTGGCATCGGTTAAGGATTTGAAGATCAAAGTTTCTAATGGTTATTTCAATTTCTGAATTTCATTTTAAAATCACTAAATTTATGTTGATTTTTTTTTTTTAAAAAATAGATAAATTTTGTTGACTCGGCCATTTGAGGTTCAACATTATATTGTTAAAATAAAGTTTATGAAATTATTTTCATATGTTAGCGTTTTCGTTTATGCAAAACGACGGTGTTTTACCAAAACCCAATTTAACAAAGTCTTCAAATTGAGACAATCTCATTTCCAAATTAATTTATAGTCCCTAAACTTAAAAATCTTAAAACTCAAATTCCCTCTAGATCTTGTTGAAAAAAGCTCAAATTCTCAAATACCCGCAATGACGCGGATCCGTGGAGGACGAAAAAAGCTTTTGACTCGTTGGTCGTTGCCATTGATAGTTACGGGAGGCGCAGAAGTCGAAACATCACAATTTGCAAAAATGAGATGTTTCAGAATCCATCGAACACTGAGAGATCAAATCCCACTAGGATCAGTGTAACATCCGCAAACCGAATTTCCGGTTTGAGCATCAATCGATGCCAAGGATAGACATCGATCGATGTAACTGTGCGGTTTGTGCTTGGATTAACTTCAATGCCTCTAATTCGGCGCGGTTTGATGGAAAAAACCTAAGGTTTGCTTATAATAGGGGAGTTTGACGCCCTAATGTTGGATTAAGAGTTTTGTAACATCCGCAAACCGGTTTGTTTGGTTTAAGGATGTGTGTCGATCGACACAGTAGGCGCATCGATCGACATAGTAGGTCATCGATCGACATAGCCTAATTCTCGGTTCGATTGGTTTGACTTTAATCGTTGGATTTGAACGGTTTGGGTTAAAGGAAGCCCTAAACCAGGGTTTATAAGCTGGAAGTCGAGTTGAGGGTTGAGACAGCCGCTCATTAGTCGTTCCAAAGAGAAAAAGAAGAGAATAAGTGTTCTTGAGCGTTCTTGGGAGTTTTTGAAGATTTCTAGCTATTCTTGAGAGATCTGAAGCTAGGATCATGTGGGAAGCTTGCTAACAGTGTGTATTCCTCAGTTTTTGAGTCAGAATCTTCTTTTGCAAAGGTGAGTGCATGACCATGGCTGATCGAAACTTGAGATTATCTGATTTTCGTGTTTATGTGTTATATGGTTGATTTCTTGGTTTGGTGGAGTGTTTTTGTGGTTCTTGAGGCCTTTGTGAGAGTCCTTTGTGGGTTTGGATTGAGTTAGGTGCATTTAGGAACGAAGATGTAGAATGGAGCTTCGAGGGAGACGATGCTCGGCATCTGCGTCAAACGACGCAAGGCGTGTGCCAATCGATCGATGCCATGTGGAGGTGTCGCTCGATGCAATTAGGGATTTCGGGAAATCTCAAGCATATGACGATCCGTGTGTTGGTCGACGCAAGGTGCCTACATCGATCAACACAGGTTGTGTGTCGGTCGACGCAAGGTGCATGAATCGATCGACACAGGTTATGTGTTGGCTGATGAAACCTTCGTCTGGTGGCCGTGTCAATCAACACCAGGAGGGTGTCGGTCGACACAACCTTTTCAAGATGCGGCTGATGTCTGATTTTCCTGGTTTGATTATTCATTGTTGTTTGTTGGTGCGGCTGATGTCTGATTTCCTTGGTTCAATTGTTTGTGTATATAGCCTATTAGATGAGAGGATTGTCTTATTTTTCCCTATTTGAATAGAATAGTTAGAATATCAAAAAATTGATCTTACTGAGTGTTTATGATAATACTCACGCATCTCATATGTGTTATGGTGCAGGTAAAGGCAAAGTGTGATCGTGAGATCAAGGCGATGAAGAGGAGGATGTTCTAGTGGCTTGTTGATGTGTTGTTTGACTTCTGTTAGGTTGCTAGAATTGAGTCGTTAGAACGTTGCTAGGTTGCTGGTCTAATGTTTTATGACTCTGTTGGTTGAATTAATACTTGTTATTGGTTTATTAGTTATTGGTTTATTGGTTATTGGTTTAATGGTATCCTTTGGTTATTTCCGCTGTTTGGTTTGAATGTGGTTAGGTGGTTAGTGAGTATGAGATCACTAGATTATTAATATTATAAAAAAATGGGTCTGGTAAGTTTTCTCTCTAAAAATTTCATGTGAGCGTTCTTGAGGAGTTCTAAGCCATTTATGGAGCGATCTGTTACTGGAGTGGAGATTTGTGGCTAAGGACATTGTGGGAAGCTTGTTGTGGGTGATGTTTCATCGTTTTTGGTGCAAAATCTTCTTGTAGTGCGAAGCGATTAGATGTGTGTTTTGTGTGTTTTTGGATGATTGATTGGTTGTGTGCTTGTCTTTGTTTTGTTGTCGTGGTGGTTGTTGCCTGTTGAGGTCGGATTTGGCAACACATATGATTTGACATTGGTTGGAGCCAAGAGAAGGCGAGAGAGATCGTGGTCGGCGATGATTCGCGTAACTGCATTGATCGAGGCAGCTAGGGATTTGGTGGAGACGCAAGGTTGCATCATTCGATAAAAGGAGTGCATCGGTCGAAGCAAAGGCGTTGCATCGTTCGATGCAAAAGCGTTGCATCGGTCGATGTAAGGAATGCATCAGTCGATGCAAAGGCCTTGCATTGGTCGATGCAGGGAGTGTGTCATTCGACGCAAGAGCGCAATGTCGACGCATGTGTTCAGAGTTGTCTAGTTTGCTTGCTTTTGTGTATTGCTTTTTTTTTTTTTTTTTTTGTGTATAGCCCAATAGATGGGAGGATCACCACACATCTCAATTGTTGTTTGTGGTGAAGGTAAATACAAAGTGTGATCGTGGAATCAAGTGAATGAAGAGGAAAATGTTCTAGAGGCTTGTTGACGTGTTGTCTGGCTTATGTTAGGCTGCTACAGTTGGATCTTTAAGATGTTGCCTATGATTGCTAGTTCCTTGGTTTTTGTTATTCTTTTGGAATTGTTGGATTTGTCTTGGAATATTGATATTGGTTAATTAAGTATTTGTTGGATAATTGATGGTTTAGTGCTGGTTATTTTTGTTGTTTGATTTGATTGGTATTGTTAGTGAGTATGAGATCACTTGTTAATTATTGTATTAAAAAGGAAAAAATGTGTCGGATCATTTCAATCAGACACTAAGGTGGCTTGATGCCCGCCAGAGACTGAGGTGGTGGCAATCCCATAATAACTAGAGATTGAGGTATTTCGTTACCCACCGGAGAGCGAGGCGATGGCAATCTAAGGAACAACAAAAGAATCAAAAACGAAAAATGCCAAACGATATTGAAGAAGATCATAAAGTTGTGAGTGGGGATGATTGTGAGGTTGTTGGCGATGAATACTTTAATGAGGTTGGGCATTGTTACTATTATGAAACCAGATGTAGGTGTAAAGGAAGATGATGTAGATCCAAGTGTACAAGAAGAAAATTTTGATGACTTTGAAGTTGAGTTTATAGAGTCTGCGAGAGAAGGTAATGATGGAGGCGAGAGTGATGCAAATAGTGGTGATGAAATTTGGGATGATGAAAGGATTCCAAAACCGTTGTCACACAATAATGAATAAAATGATTATGAAGGCGAGGGTGGTGCTGCTCAAGAAGCTAAAGATCCTGAATAGCTACTTAAGTTGAAGAAAACATTCAATTTCCCAGCAGTTTTCAAGATTCCAGTGTTGTGGTAATCTTTGAAAACGCGATATAACATTAAGCTTTATAGGCCATAGGATTTGACTATTGGTGCAAATTGCTCGACTACTTATGTAAAATTTTAAAATCCGCAAACCAAAACTCTGCGTTTTGGGGATGGGTGTCGATCGATACCAAGGGTGGTGTCGGTCGACACCAATAATTTCTAGTTTGACCAGTTCGATTTAATTGTTGATTTTGGTCGGTTTGGTTTAAAGAGAACCATTGAACCGTGATATTTAAGTGGGAGAACGACCTAGGTCGTGTTTTTGTTGTTTTACGCCGCTTGAGACAGAGAGAAAAGGAGAGAAACAGTGTTCTTGAGGTTTTGGGAGAGAATGTGAGATTTCTTGGCTGTTCTTGGGAGATCTGAGGCTAGGATCGTGTTAGGAGCTTGTTAGGAGGGTTGGATTCGTTGATGTTGGTCAGAATCTTCCTGCAAAGAGGTGAGTGCATGACCATGGCTGACCTAAGCCTCAGATTTCGTTTTTCTTGCTTGTTTGTTGTTGTTTGTGGTGTTTTCTTGCTGGTTATGGTTGCTATAGGGTTCCTACGGATTCATATGGCTTTGAGATTGAGTTTTGGGCAGATTGGAGGCGATAGGAAGCAAGATTTGACTCTCGGCTTTGAGCGGATCGTGGTGGCAGAGTTAGTGTCGATCAACACCATGAGGGTGTCGGTCGACACCAAGGATCAGCATTGATCGACACTGTCGGGTAGTATCGGTCGACACCAATGCCAGTGACAATCAACACTTGGCTGGTGTCGTTCGACACCTCCCTTCCAATGAAGACGATACTTGTTCCCTGGTTTGTATGTCTTGTTTGTTGATTGTGTTTGACATTGGTATCGCAGTTGCTTGTGCGTATAACCTAGTAGATGGGAGGGGTTGCCTCAATGAGTATTTATTAAATACTCATGCATCTCAATTTGTGTTTGTGGTGCAGGTAAAGGCCAAGTGTGATCGTGGAATCAAGGCAATGAAGAAAAGTATGTTCTAGTGGCTTGATTAGTTGTTGTCTGGCTTCTGTTAGGTTGCTAGAGTTGGGACAATAGAACATTTCTAGGTTGCTGGTTCCTTCTTTCATGTTGTTTGGTTATTGGTTATTTACTACGATCTAATATTGGTTATTTTATTATTGGATATTCATTGGATATTAGTAATTGTTGTTTAATTTCCGTTGTTTGGTTTGATTGTTGTAACGCCCGAGAACCAAAACTCTGCGTTTTGGGGGTGGGTGTCGATCAACACCCATGGTGGTGTCGGTCGACACCAAGGTTTCTGGTTTGACCAGATTGAAATTTTAATCTATTTGGTTCGGTTTGGTTCAAGGAAACCATTGAACCGGGATACTTAAGTGGGTTTCGACGACAAGAAGGGTTTTAGAGTTTGTTTTGTCGCCGCTTTGTTGTTTTGGAGAGAAAAGGGAGAAAACTTTGTTCTTGAGGTTCTAGAGAGAGATTGTGAGATTTTAAGGCTTTGTGAGTGAGATCTTGCTGTGGGAGTGAGGATTCAAGGCTAGGAACGTGTGGGAAGCTTGCTGGGAGTGTGGATTCGTTCATTGTTGGTCAAAATCTTCCTGCAAAGAGGTGTGTGCATGACCATGGCTAATCTAAGCCTTTGATTTCCTTGTTCTTTTTTGTTTGTTATTGTTTTGTGTGTTTTTCTTGCTGGGATTGGTTGCTACAGGTTCCTATGGACGTATATGGCTTGGGTTTTGAGTATTAGGCGATTTGGAGGAAGTTGGGTGCGAGATTCGACTTTCGGCTTCGAGCGGATCGCGGTTGCAGAGGGTCAGGTTGTTTCAAAAATATTCATGAAAATGTTATTGCTCCTATCAGAATAAAAAAATACGATGCAAGGTTAGAATACTCAAAGATGTTGAAGGTATGAGCAATTGTTTAGTTGTTTGAAAAACGGTTGAGAAAGAATCTAAAATTTACCAAAGGAGAGATGGTTGTGGAGATCACGAGAGAATACAACCTGATTGTAACTGAAGAACATTGTGCAAAGGCAAAAAAAAAGGTTATGAAAAAAAAAGCTACTTATCAAGATCATGTTTCACGGATATAGGATTATGAAGCAAAGTTCTTTCGAACTGATCCATGGACTGTATTTGAGATTGAGATTGTTGAGTGCCAACCATTGGAAACTTAGAAAGGCTTTTTCATTGCTTTATTTTTTTTAACTCACAAAGAGAGTCGAGGAAATACTTTAACAAGTATTTTACAAGCGCAATGTCCCTATCGTCTCTTATGCTACCTGTTAATGTCTTGTCGGCAGGAATAGGATTGTTCTCAAAATCTCAAGCTCCCTACAATAATAAAAAATCTAATAGATTAATAGAGATATTTTGATTACTACGATAAAGGTGGTTTCAAATTTAATGTAATATACAAATGTACTGTTTACTTTTACAGGACATCTTTTAGACGGATTACAATCTTTGGATGGTTTTGGTGGCATTGGATTCTCTACTCTCTAAAAAGAGGTTTTTAAAAAAATTTCTCGATTTTGTTTTGTGTTTTGTTTCTGGGCCTGTGAAGTTTTCATTTTGTGGACTTTTTGTCGATTATTGTTTGCTTATGGGCATGCGATGTTCTCAGTTTGAGTGTGGAGTTTTTCTTTTGTCATGAGATTTGTTTTTCTGTTTAATTTATTAAAAACAATTTGTTTTGAATTGCAAATATATATAAGTTATGTTTTGGTCTCACTTCTATTGGTACAATTGAATCATTTCCCCATATGGTTCTAATATATCACTTCATCAATCATCTCGGATGAGCGTCTTTAGTTTTGGATTAATCATCTTGGATAATATTTATCTTCATAATTAAATTTAAATAATATAAAAAATAATATGTTAGTTTTTTTGTGTTTGTTGGATAGTGGAAAGACTATTGAGTGAACTAATAAAACTATAAACAATAATTGAGAGAAATATTTGAGAAGTTTTGTACAAGATTTGAAAGATACTTATTTTTAAAAAATATTTATGTAATATAAACTTATATACTATATACTAATAAATATTTATGTAATATAAAATATTTAAAATAACATATATTACTATATACTAATAAATGATACATGATTAGAGCAATACTAATAAGTGAATAAAAATTGAAAAATAGTTATAATATTAATAAGTAAGTGATAATAAATCATATTTTTTTTTGTATTTAGGCAATTTGGGAGCAGCGACGGGAGGAGCTATGTCGGAAGAACATCATTCTTGGAACATCGCTTTTTACCCTTTCCCTTCTTCTTCTTATTGCTCTTTCGTCGGAGAGTAGAAAAATGCATATCTATAAAAACGGTGGCGAGAGATTTAGGGTTGTTTATCTATCGGCAGCAGCGTGTTTATCTATCGAAAAAGAAAAATAGTATATATTAGGGTTAGAGGGGAGAGCTTAAAATTTTTTAACTGTACTTGGTGTCTTTTTTGGGCCGTTTGGGCCTTGACTTTTGGTATAGAAAAATGCTTCGGCTTTACCGTCTACTAAATAAAGTGGAATCTTCAAAGTCAAACCGAGTCGGATTTTTTTTTGGCATGGCATATTGACATGTCAACATATGAGAGAACACACATGTGTAATAACTAGGACCCCCCACCTTTAAGATTTTTTGGCTTGGTGGAATGATTTACATATCGAATCAGAACTGGAACAGAGCTTATCAGATTGTGGATAGATAGCACAAGAGCAAAGAGATGATGATGATTCAACGCAAGGACCTGGTAAAACTTCTGGTTCCAACACATGATTGAGATTTTCTTTTTTATAAACGTCTCATTAACAAGATCATGTCACGTGTCAAATATATTGATTATATGTTAACACGTATTTATCAACATAGTAGGACAGCTAATTATATTTACAGAATTTTACATGTTTATATTTAAATAAAATATTTTTCTAAATCAAAAAAGAAAACTAAAAAAATCAATATATTATTCATTGTATGCTAATTATATTACACATGTATTTTCAATAAAATTTGACATGTGTAAGCAAAAACTAATAAATAATACATGATTAGAGCAATACTAATATAAGTGAATAAAAATTGAAAAATAGTTATAATATTAATAAGTAAGTGATACTAAATCATGTGAATTGTATATTTTAAAATGAATACAAATATAAAAGCAAAATAGGAAGTACACTGTATATATTAAGATGACAAGTAAATTTGAAAATAAAATTACATCATGATGTTCGCAATTTTTTTTGTCACTATTCATCCCAATTTATTCCTTTCATTTTTACAATCTTTATTATTTTATTGTAAGTGACAACCATTTGGATACAATATGTGTGTTTAATGGTTGTACAACTTAGGAGATGTAGACATCTCTATGTTATGTTGTTTCCTTGTCGGATTCTTTGCTTGCAAATTTCGATGATGATAGTGACATAGTTTTTATTAGAATGACCTAATTTAGTTCTTGAGGAGTGTACCGTGTACATATATAGATCCTTCTTAGTCCTCTGAACTCCAGTATAAAATCGTATGGTATTAGTTTGTTGTTCCATATGTGACTGCATGTATCACATAAGATTAATTTGTAAATAAAAAGGTTTAAATCTATAATAGAGTAATGAATCTAAAGGTATTTGGATAACTATTTTGGAGATGAAAATGGAGTAATGTTGAAGAAGTCTTTTCGCCAAAATAGAGTTAGGTTGCAAATGGTCCTAGTTCTTCATCATCTAAAACAAATATTTATCTTACTTTATACACAACATATTGTTTTGAAAACAATTATAATCCCCAAAATATTGTTGCCCAAATCCTCTTCGTCACTTTGTCCATAATAACACATTTCCACTAGCAAACTAGTTTATTAAAGCCTAGATGTGTCTCTTAGCCTCTACTAATTCCAAGTGATTTATCACTAAACTCTATCGGACATGTCAAAAGTTTATTAGATTGTTGATTTGGGTCAATGAAATCTTCAAAACATTCAACAAATTGGTAACAACTAAACATCTCATGTGAGAACGCCTCTGTCATATCCACGGCATTGATTACAACATGTGAGATTCTATATCAATTATAGCTGACTTTTAAAATGATGCACATCAAAATAAAAGAAAACACTCATGTCCTCTTGAATTTAGTGCTAAATGAGATTTGGTAAAAGAAGACTCATCAATCAGCTTAGTGCTACAATGTCCGTAACAAGAAGAGTATATATGAAGAAGATATTACTCTAGCGTTTACATTGAAACAAAGAACATGATAGACAAACAAAACAAATATTTCAGAGGACGTTTGTACTTAGTCCACTAAATAATAGAAGAGACCAAAGAAAAAAAAATATGCTTAGAAAATAACTGAATAAGGGAACAAGAAGAAATCACTCTAGCCTTTGGAAACGAAGAAGAGACAAAATGTAGACGTTGTTTTGGCATAGAATTTTATTTACGACATTTTTTAGCTCAATTAATTCTTTGTAAGCAAGTAAGCTAATGACATCTCTGATTATATTCTTCCTTCGTTTATGTGCTTTGGTTTCTCATTTATATAAATTATATCCAAATTGCATGATCGTTTGATATACTTAATCCAAATTGCATTTGTGTCCATCGCAACGAGGAAAACTTCGGGGAGCATCACCTTGTCCTTAATGATGTTATTGGAAAAAGAACAGGTATTGTATTTTGTTAATTTAGAAGATTTTAGGGGCTTTTTTAATACGACTCACAAACATTGAAGAGATGTTATGTATGAAGATGTTAAATGTAACTCAACGGTTTTAATATAAGGGAAAACAAAAACAAAAACAAAAACAATGGCTTCGCCCGGGTTCGAACCGGAGACCTTCAGTGTGTTAGACTGACGTGATAACCAACTACACCACGAAACCTGCATGCCAATTTTACATTTCTAAGATTTATAACAACAAAACGTCCATGGAACAACCTCCAGCTCAATTTGGATGCCACCTTTGAAGCTCTACTTTTCACTAACGAAAACAAATGTAAGATTTTTGGAACACACAGTGTTTTCTTCTCGTATGTAACGGAAACGAACTTAGAATCGTGTGCTAATTGGACTTGTCCTACTTTAAGTTTTGTTTATTACATAAGTGTAGAGTATTACTAACGCAACGGAACAATGGCTTCTCCGATCCTCTTGTTTCTACACTTAAAAATTGAAAAAGAATGAAAGAGGAATTGAAGAAGACATGTGAGAAGCACATGACTTAAATTACTTGAAGACAAAGACGTAATTACAAGATATACACTTGGCATGTTTAGGTGATATTGATTTTTGATCCTCTACAAAAGCAACTGTCGAGAAAAAGAAAAAGGACACTCTTATGCAACAAGGAAAGATTACAAATTATGTTTTAGTTAAGTTAGAAATTTCATTAGTTTTTTCCTTTTCCGGTACAAAAGAATTTCCTAAAGAATTATGTTAAGCTCTAACTATAAATATATATGATTGCTCACGAGACAAAGATAAAACTTTCCCTTGAGAGTTTATTTAGGGTTCTTGGTTTCTTATCACAAATCCCACCAAACTTCATTCTTTGCAGCCTTTAATTTTCATTTTAATTGTTGCGTGCAAAGAGTATAAATCGAAACGACCTAACAACAATGGCGACAGCTTCAGTTGGTTTTAAGTCTAGGGAAGATCGTAGGAAGCAAAACGAATTAGGGGAAGCTCGTAAAGCAGGGCTTGCTCCACCTGAGGTAGACAAGGATGGAAAAGTAATCAATCCTCACACACCTCAGTTTTTGTCAATAGTTCCATGGTATATGATAGGTCCCAATCAGAGAGTAAGAACATAAGACACACGAGTTTTTCAATGGGTAGTTATGACTACCTCTTTTTTATTATTTTTTGGTTTTTATAGAAGAATAGAACTATTGAGTCCTAGAAAGATAAGAAGTGATAACACCAAATCATAGAAAACCAAATCCTGATAAGGAACAACCTTATTAATCGAAAGTCATAAAACGCAAAAACCAAAACCGATAACTCCTTCCTTCACTCGACCTAATCCACGTAGCGTGGATTCGGTCGCCGTACTCGCACAGGCCTGATGGACCGCTCATTCTGAAGCCCATCAATACCCTCTCCTCGAACAGCAGCCTTGTCCTCAAGGTGCACCACAAAATCCGGGAAACTAGCGACCAGCTGACGGCCATCCTCCCAAGTTGCATCCTCGAGTGACAATCCCTTCCACTTGACCAACAGCTCCGAAACCACCTTCTTGCCGGACTGGACCTCACGTTGTCGCAACACCGTTTTGGGCTGAAGATGAAGATACCCATTCTCCCGCAATGGTGGTAAATGCCCCGCAGGCGGGTCGGTCCCAACATACGGCTTAAGGAGCGACGCGTGAAACACCGGGTGAATACGAGAGCCTTGAGGCAACGCAAGTTGATAGGCGACCTCACCAATCCGTTCCTCAACCTGAAAAGGTCCATAAAACTTGTGAGCCAGCTTTTGGGATGTACGACGAAGGACTGAGCGTTGGCGGTAAGGTTGCAAACGCAAATAAACCCACGATCCACACTCGAAGGAAACGTCCCTACGCTTCATGTCCGCCAATTGTTTTGAGCGATTGTTCGCAGCCAGAAGATGACGCTGAAGCTCTGCTAGCAATTCATCGCGAGATGACAACTGCTCATCCACCTCCGCCATAGTGGACGAGCCTACCTTGTAACTCGGCATCGTGGGCGGCTCCCGACCGTACAAAGCTTGAAACGGTGTGGTGCCAGTCGAGGAGTGATACGAGGTGTTATACCAAAACTCCGCCAACGGCAAGAGGGAACTCCACTGGGTAGGTCTGTTCTGAACAAAACACCGCAAGTACTGCTCAATACAGCGGTTCACGACCTCGGTTTGCCCATCCGATTGAGGGTGGTAGGCGGTGGACATGCGCAATTGGGTTCCAGTGAACTTCCATAACTCTCGCCAAAAGAGACTTACGAAAATCGGGTCACGGTCACTAACAATGGACCGGGGAATTCCATGGAGCTTGATGATGGCCTTCACGAAATTAAGTTCCACTGTCCTGGCCGTGTATGGATGGGATAAGGGCACCAGATGCACGGACTTGGACAGGCGGTCCACCACCACCATAACCGACGTGTGCCCATCTGATTTCGGTAACCCATTAATGAAGTCCAAGGAGACATCTTCCCAAATGTTATCCGGTATCGGCAACGGTTGCAAGAGGCCCGCTGGAGCCAATACCGTAGCCTTGGCTCGCTGACACACGTCACACGATGCCACATACTCCTTAACAATGCAATGCATAGCCGGCCAATAGAACTGCCTTGCTAGTCAACGATAAGTCCGTAATACCCCAGAGTGTCCCCCCATTGGTGTGTCATGGTGCTCTTTCAAGAGCTACGTGACGAGCGGCGAATTAGGCGGAACCACCACGCGATTACGGTAGCAAACAAGATCATTCCTCCAAGAATAAGGGCTCCCCGGTTGGTCGCGAGCAAGATGAGAAATTTGCTCCATATATGGGTCCGCCTTAGCAGCTTCCCGAATATCCTCCCAAAGAGAGGTGTGCTGAACGTACACGGCATTAAGAACCGGGCTGCCAGACACCCTTGAAAGCGCATCAGCGGTGGAGTGTGCCTTACCGGGCTTGTAAGTGATTTCGTAATCATAACCCACCAGCTTACTCATCCACTTCTTCTGTTCTGGCGTTAGTATCCTCTGCTCCAGCAAGTAACACAGGCTCCTTTGATCAGTTTGAATAATAAACCGCTGGCCCCATCAAGTAAGGCCTCCACGTCCGTATTGCAATAACTATGGCCAACATTTCGCGTGCGTACGTCGACCACAACCTCTTAGCAACACCCAAATACCTGCTCATAAAAGCTATGGGTCGGTCACGTTGTGACAACACAGCACCTATACCATCACCGGATGCATCCGTTTGGACAACAAACGGAATGGTAAAATCTGGCAATGCTAATGTCGGGGTGGAGGATAATGCTTCCTTAAGCGTCGCAAAAGCTGTTTCAGCATCTTCACCCCACATGAAACATCCCTTACGGAGCAAATTGGTTAGCGGTTTTGCAATCACTCCATAGTCCTTCACAAACTTGCCGTAGTAACCAGTTAGTCCAAGAAATCCTCGAAGCTCTGTAATCGTAGTGGGCACCGGCCAATCCATCATCGCCTGAACCTTGGTCCGATCAACTTTTACTCCCTCTCCGGAGATGATATGGCCCAAGTATTCTAGCTCCCGATGACCGAAATCACATTTCTTGAACTTGACTGCAAGCTTCTGTTGTCGTAGAACTGCAAAGACTTGTCTGACATGCTCCACATGTTCTTCCCACGACCCACTGTAGACAAGTATATCATCAAAGAAAACCAGTACGAACTGCCGCAAGAGTGGCCGAAAAATATCATTCATAAGTGCTTGGAACGTGGAAGGGGCGTTACAAAGTCCAAAGGGCGTTACTAAGTACTCAAAGTGTCCATTGTGTGTCCTGAATGCCGTTTTCGCCACGTCCTCACTTGATGATAACCTGCTGTGAGATCTAGCTTGGTGAAAAACACAGCCCCATGCAACTCATCCAACATGTCATCCACTGTCGGTATTGGGAATCTATCTTTAATAGTTGCAGAATTAAGCGCTCGATAGTCGGTACAGAATCTCCAAGTACCATCTTTATTTTTCACCAACAACACCGGAGATGAGAAAGGACTTGAACTAGCCTGAATGATTCCTGCCTGCAACATCTCCTCAACCTGCCGCTCGATCTCGTCCTTTTGAAAGTGCGCGTACCGATATGGTCGCACATTTATCGGATCGACACCCTCCTTAAGTACAATCTTATGTTCAATGGAGCGGTGGGGTGGCAACGTCGTCGACGTCCGGAATAGGTCTTCATACTCAGCCAACAGCGCTCTCATCCCTTTGGGAATAACCCGCTCCGCTCCTTCTAGCGATGCCACTTGAATCGCAAACAAGTCTTGACCCCTTCGTACATCTCTCTCAACCTCATCGAGCTCTGCTTTCTGCAATTCTGACTGTACCCCTTGCAACTTCCGAGTTTCCCCTTCCCATTGAAACTCCATGGTTCGTGTGGACCAGTCACAGATGATACGACGTCCAGGCCAGCCAACGGTAGTGCATACAACGTCAACGCAAACTGTACTTCTCCTATCTTGATTGCAATAGAATCGATCTTTCCTTGGCACTGCAACGACTTACCATCCGCTACACAAACAGTGAATGGCTTCATGGGTCGGAGGGAAAGCTTCAACTCCCTAACCGTCCTTTCGCATATGAAGTTGTGGGTTGAGCCACTATCAATTAGTGCCACGAGTGAGTATTTACCAATCTGGGTTTGTACTCGATTAGTCTGAGGGGTGCTCCAGCCGGTGAGCGCATAGACGGTGATCTCAGGTTTCTCTTCACCATTGTCTTCCTCTGCTTCTCCACCAACTTCGTCATCCTCGCCATCCATGACGAACAATTGCGGCTGCTTACACCGGTGGCCTGGTAAGTACTTCTTGACACAACTAAAGCACAATCCCAAGGTACGCTTTCTTTTTAGTTCATCCCAGCTTAGCTTCCGTGGTGGAGGTACATTCGTCTCTTTTGCTGGAGAATTGGACTCCTTGAACTGACTTATCCGGTTTGGCGTGGTGGTGGTGAACGGTCTTGCTGCTGGTGCTCGGTACGGTACCTTACGACGCTGTCGTTAGAGCTGTTCGTCTTTCATTCAAGCTAGATTCAACACCTCGCGCAGAGACTTAGGTCGGAACATCCACACACTATCTGCAATAACAGGGTCAAGTCCTCCTACGAACGTTCCCATAAGCGCTTTCGGTGTCCAGCCCTCTACTTTGTTTTGCAATCTTTCAAACTCTCGCTGGTACTCCTGCAGTGTTCCGGTTTGCTGGATTTTTGATAACGCTGCATCGAAGTCTTCTCCATCAACAGGGCCGAATCGTACCCATAGTTCGTCCTTGAAGACATACCATGCGATATTGACCCCATCTTCACGTAAGGATTTTGATGTGGCCTGCCACCACTCATTTGCCTCATCCTCCAAGTGATAGGAAGCGAAACCTACTTTCTGCTCCTAAGCCGTGTGGTTGTAGTTAAAATATTGTTTGACTTTGCTGAACCAAGCCGTAGGATCCCCTCCCTTGAATTGAGGAAACTCCAACTTAATTGTCCTCCCTTGCGCAACCAGATACAGATTGTCGCCACGGTTCAGCGGTTGTAGCTGCTGATCTGGTCCCATGGGACGTTGGTTACCCTGTGCGGCAACGCCTCCTCCCTCTCGGCCAGCTGTCATCGCTTCTGTCAGCCTATTGATCGCTTCCTCCATGGTTTGAAATCTCTCGCCAAATCCTTGATTCAGCTGCTGCAAGTCTTCTTTTAACTCCACAAGGTTGGATTCCAAATCCTCTATCCTTTCCTTGTTTGTTCCCGCAATACTAGACGACAACTGTTGATGTAGTTTTGACACCACAAAGTGCGGTCCAAATCAAAACCAAGATAGAACTGCTCTGATACCAAGTTGATAGGTCCCAATAAGAGAGTAAGAACACAAGACACACGAGTTTTTCAATGGGTAGTTATGACTACCTCTTTTTTATTATTTTTTGATTTTTATAGAAGAATAGAACTATTGAGTCCTAGAAAGATAAGAAGAGATAACACCAAATCATAGAAAACCAAATCCTGATAAGGAACAACCTTATCAACCGAAAGTCATAAAACGCAAAAACCAAAACCGAGAACTCCTTCCTTCACTCGACCTAATCCACGTAGCGTGGGTTCGGTCGCCGTACTCGCACAGGCCTGATGGACCGCTCATTCTGAAGCCCATCAGTATACCAAGTCTAATTCTGAAAACCCGAGTCTGGAGCATCAAAAGAATTGGAAAACCGAAAACGTTTCCACAAAAGCATATTATCAAAGAGGTGCCAAGACTAACCAAGCCGAGAAATATCGCAAGGGAGCTTGTCAAAACTGTGGTGCAATGACGCATGATGTGAAAACATGTATGGATAGACCTCCTAAAGTTGGAGCGAAATACACAGACAAGAACATTGCACCTAATGAGAGAATCGAGAGTATTGAATTGGACTACGATGGTAAGAGGGACCGATGGAACGGTTATGATCCTTTGAACTACCATTTTGTGATGGATCGGTTTGAAGCGAAAGAGGAAGCACGAAAGAAGTATCTCAAGGAGGAGCACCTTAAGAAACTAGAAGAGAAGAACAATAACGATGCAACCAGTGATGGAGAGGAAGAAGAAGACGACGTCGTAAGGGTTGATGAAGCTAAGGTTGATGAGAGCAAGCAGAGGGATTTTGCAAAGGTTACAAAACGTGTTCGTACGACTGATGGTGGTAGCACAAGAACTGTAAGGAATCTGCGTATCAGAGAAGACACTGCAAAATACCTGCGGAACCTTGACGTCAACTCAGCTTATTACGACCCTAAATCTCGATCCATGCGTGAAGATCCGCTTCCAGATGCAGATCCGAATGATAACTTTTGTTTAGGAGATAATCAATATAGAAACAGTGGCCAAGCACTGGAGTTCAAACAGCTAAACACCTATTCATGTGAAGCTTTTGAAAAAGGACAGGACATGCATATGCAAGCGGCTCCTTCACAAGCTGAGTTGGTTTATAAGAGGGTTAAGGTTGCAAAGGAGAACCAGAAATCTCAGAGAAAGGACGCAATCATGGCAAAGTATGGTAATGCAGCTACAAAAGATGACATCCCAATGGAGCTTTTGCTTGGACAAAGTGTAAGACAAGTTGAGTATGACCGGGCAGGCCGGAGGATTATAAAGAGAGTTCACTAGGAAGATCCGCTGAAATATATTCGTTTCATTCTCTTTAACCATGTCAGCTGAAGAAACCTTATTAAGTTTCATTTAAATAACACTGTTTTAGTTTTGATAAAACAAATAACATTGTGGCTTTTCCTTTGAATGTTTACTAGTTTTTAGGTAGTTTTTGGATTTTGCTTCTTTGAAAATCTATTTTTTTACCCTTCAAGATTTTCAGAAAATAGATTTCCTTAACTTTAGAAAAACTAGTTTTTGGGTGGTTTCTTGCAATTTTAAAGAGAAACTAAAAACCATAATTTTGGTTTTTGTAAAAACAAATTGTTTTCAACGAGAACATGTTTTATATATTTTTGAGTTTTTTATTTTTTTATTTATTAATTTTAAATTTAAGAGTAAAAACTAAAAACCAAAAACCATCTAAAAACTAAATAACCATTCATGGCCTGATTCGAGTTTTGTTTTAGTAACAACTATAAGATTTGTCTTGCAAGACTAACCTTAAAATGACTTTGTATGAATCTTGGTTTGTCTACTGACTACAAAACCAATTTGCGAACAAACAAATAAAATAAAAAGATAGGTAGGATCGATGCCTTGATATTATTTCAATAAATTACTATATCTGATGGAAAGAAAAAAAAAAAAAAACTGTGTGAAAGACTTCACAAGCCAGCTAGCGGAATCAAACTCGTTCCTAATGAGCCTAGCCCTACCCTCCTGCACCCTCTTCACGAAGGATGTCTCGGCATTTAAAATCAACAGTCAACACCAATTTCTACAAGTCACACCCGGTTTATATGGATCTAAGAAGCGATCACGGAGCTAATTCCTTACGCTCACTCTGTTCTGCTCTCAAGTCTCAACAGTAATGGACTAATATGGATGTGTTTGACTTGACGGAGAAACTTCCTTGACGTACAAAGTATAACTGGAGACGTGTTCAATTTCTATTTCTTCCTTGGACCGTGCCTTTCAAGGTCGTTGATCAACACACTTCGTTAACGGGATGGCCTGGGTCGATGGTGGTATTTTACTTTTTTCTTGGGAAAATCCCATTAACAACCATCAAAGTGGCAACGACTTCCAGCTTAAACTTCCAAACTATTATACTCCCAACTAAAACCACCAAAATGTCAAATTTATTAAATCAAAATTTCTCGCATTCATGTTCGTGTGGGTCAATATTTATCACCGGAACATTTAACTCCGTTAACAGAAGAGTTCACCCCGTCAACTGAACAATACCTCTGTTCGTTCTATTAACTAACATGCTTTTTCATAAATTAGGATTTTCTTTGTAGTTTTTTGTGGTACCTTACTAATGTTTAACCTAATTTTTGCTCTAGATTTTTATCAATTTATAAGTGTATTGATCAACAACCTTGAAAGGCACGGTCCGGGGAAGAAATAGAAATTAAACAATAGCTGAACGTGTATGAACATTCACACATGAACTAAAAGCATTAATATAGCATCTAAGACCTTCTCCATCGGGGTTATTAATGGGGTTGTTAGACCTTCTCCATCGGGGGTTATTAATGGGGTTGTTAGTGGGGTTGTTAGAGTTTATTAGGAAAAAAATAAATCTGAAGAAAAGAAAAAATCGAAGGGAGCCCCTTATTTAATAGCCTCAACTCTGTTCTAAGGGACGCTATGTGTTCTTATTTTATTGGTCGAGCTGAAAAATACAAAAGGGTAAAAAAATAAATCAGACGCAGAAGAATGATTTTTCGTCTCTCACTTTCTCTCTTTCTCCCTTTCTCTCCTTCTCTCGCGATCAAAGTCTTGATTCGACAAAGGATGTCTGCTTTAATCGGAGGTTATAGAATCAGTCTCGTGTTTGGTCGGAGGCGATTTGACACGGCTGAGATCTTGGTGTATATTTGACACGGCTGAGATCTTGATGGAGGCGATTGTAGCGGAGGCGATTTGAATCATCGTGGAGATTGTATTGGAGGCGCTGCAAAGGGGAAGGCGATTCAATCAGAAGAGATTGGATCAATCTGATTGAGAGGGTAAGTTGCTCAGTTCAATTGTAAGATTAGGTTCTTTCACAGCGCCTGACAATAGAGACGACAGGTTCTTGGCAGCTCGTTTGGAGAAACAGTTTATCATGGAAGCCACACTTTTATCTCAACTAAGCCATCCGAGTGTCGTTAAGGTGATTTATCTTTATGTTATATTATGTCATTTTGGTTGTATGAAATAAGATTGATGCCTTTTGGTGTGATGGTTTGTTACTTTTCTTCTGATTGATGATGTCCTGATGCAGTTTGTGGGAGTCAGTACTGGAAACTGTACCATCACGGAGTATGTATCAAACCAGAGAACGTGTTAATCGAAAAAGAATTTCACTTGAAGATTGCTGACTTTGGCATAGCGTGCGAGGAGGAGTACTGTGATGTTTTGGGTGATAATACTGGAACTTATAGGTGGATGGCACCTGAAGTGATAAGACGGATACCACATGGAAGGAAGTGTTATGTTTATAGTTTTGGGCTTATTTTATGGGAAATGGTAGCTGGAGCTGTTCCATATGAGGAGATGACTCCTTTCCAAGCTGCTTTCGCAGTCATGCACAAGGTAAATTGATTCTACATCTGCTTGCAGAGATTGAAAAGCTATAGGATTGCTGTTGATTTTTACACCAACTATGCCTAGATTAGGATTTGATTTGATGACTAAGTTAGAGCATTATTGTTCAGTAGATCTAAAACCATTTGTAATTTGTGTTTGATATTGGCCAGAATATTAGGTCGGTGATACCGAAGGATTGTTCCAAACCTCTTACGCCATGGCCATGACTTTCAAGATGTTAGCTCAGCACCCAACTTGCTGTGACACTCTCCTGCAAGGTAACAATAAAATGAATCTCAGTATACATATTTTTTCCTATCCGCAAAGTCAACTCTAAATATCTCTCTTGATTCATCTCTCAGAACATGTTCGGATAAAAGCAAACAAATGGGAAGGAGAATATCTTACAGTGGAAGATGTGAAAAAGATGAAGTATAGTTGGCAAGTTGTTCGTGAAACAATGGGATTATCTCCTCCAATCTTTGGTTCCTTTAGAAAAGCAGTTGCTGATATTGACTATGGAGGATTCACAATCCCCAAAGGCTGGAAGGTATAACACAACCATCTCCCCCTAGCTTCTTTAATTTCTAATCAAAACTCTGTTTCTTTCATCACCATGAGCTAACATTGGAACAGTTTAAGAAGTCTCTGACAAACGAAGGAAGACTCAATCTTTTGTCGAGCCAGATCTTTCCAAAACTAAAGAAAGGTCCTAAATTCTGGATTCATAAACTGGCATCAATCCATCAGCACCACAGCGATGGCGGCAGCAGCACCAGCACCTTAGGCTCAGCCTTACCTAAGCCTAAATTTGCTTGAAAGACTCTGTGATTGACTCTTATTTTTTTTTTGTGAATAGGAAAAAAGAGCCAGTGGTTATGTTTTTGTTTATAATTAACTGTCTCCATCTTACTTTTCATTGGGTTGGCTTCGTTTTTGTTAAGTCATCTCTTTTATGTTTTTCTTGAAATTGATTCGTTTTGTTTGGAACAAACAAAGGCTTTTAATAAGATTTGATAAAGATAGTCTTAAAAAAGATTGAAGCAAAAGAGATA